>NC_085961.1:29288234-29601359 GCF_910591565.1 Cydia splendana
ACTGACAATTTTCGTGATAAAATGATGTAACTGATTTCCATACTAAAAGTAAAAATGTACAACTGTCTATCAAATTGCGTTTTTTATATCGAAAACTTTTCGCGCTCGCTTCGCTCGCGTTTTCAATCACTTTCTATTATATGACAAAGGTGACATTCGGGTGGCGTCTGCAGCAGCATTACTCTGTTGCTACGTTACTGCTGCAGCACTGTCAATTTTCGTGATAAAATTATGTAACTGATTTCCATACTAAAAGTAAAAATGTACAACTGTCTATCAAATTGCATTTTTATATCGAAAAATTTTCTATAACATTCTGAGATATGATAAAGGTAAAATTCGGGTGGCGACTGCTGCAGCTTTAGATACTCTGTTGCAACGTTACTGCTGCGGCACTGTCAATTTTCGTGATAAAATGATGTGACTGATTTCCATTCTCAGCTGTAATGCGGCAATGAACGTCAATTTACCAAAACAAATCAATGTAATCTTGATGACCCTAGGGAGAGGGGGCACCATGGTCTAGAAATGCTTAGGGCATCAAAATATCTTAATCCGGTACTGGTCGTTTGCGGAGTCAAACGATTTGGGACTCGCATTTTATACGCATTTCCATGCCTTCCCGAAAAAAATCGAATCATTCGCGAAAGTCTCGCAACGCATTGGGGTTACAAGGGGCACGTGGTCTTCCTCAGGAGTCTGAAGAAGACCACGGTGAGTGGCGCTCTAGCCAGGCAGGCCGCTACGCTTTCGCTCGCGCGCGTATACCTTACTGTATCGTCCGATATAGGTACACCTACTACTCTGTCGTTTAAATCACGTGTAAAATTTTAATAAGGGCGAAAAAAAGTATTGATTTTGGAGTGTAGTTTTATTTAGTGGTAACTGTAAAATATTTTATCTGGACTACAATCCTCTAGCATATCCATCTGTCAACTTTACTTCAAGTTCCGCCTCCAGGGGAGAGGGAGAGAAATTAGGATTAGAAATTAGCCGCTTACTGACACAGACCGAATTCCACGCGGGCGGAGCCGCGGGCACAGCTAGTTTAAGTATACTTACCTAAATAATTTAATCTTAATATCATTTTTAAGTTTAATGATAATTGATAACTAACATAGCAATAAAGGCATTTATTTTTTAGGTTTTCGTGTAATATTTTAATAAAATATTTATAGCAATGTAAATAAATAAAAACAATAAAAGCACATATACTGCTTGTACTAAAATTTTGTATCTGTGGTCAGAGAGCAGTAAACTATCAAGAGATACGACCATACCTTCGCGTGCCTCATCATTGTTGTAGTGGAGCATAAAATTTAATCATGGAGAACATCGAATCTGGGCTATCATGAAGTTACTTGTTAAAGTTCATGATCTTTCCCGCTCTTGATCATTTCTTTACGCTGCATTGACAGTTCCAGCTCGCACTGAGCTGGTGAAGGTCACCAGCAATAAAATTGTTCATATGGAGTGGTTTGATCATGTCAAAAGAAGGCCGCCTGAATACGTAGGAAACAGAGCACTTAGCTTTGCCTTACCAGGCCCAAACAGGAGGGGCAAACCAAGGCAGCGGTGGTGTAATGTCATCGCCAAAGATTTAAACAACTGTGGGTTAGCGGAAACTGATGTCCAGGATAGAGCAAAGTGGAAGGAGTAAAGTAGGAAAGCGGATCCCGTCAAAGTATGGGACAAACGCTAGGAGGATAGATAGATAGATATAGACGGTCAAGCAAATCTTGTCAGTAAAGAAAGGCGCGAAATTCAAATTTTCTATGGGACGATATCCCTTCGCACCTACATTTTTCAAATTTGCCGCCTTTTCCTACTGACAAGATCTGCTTGACCAAGTATATGAAGACGACTATATAATAAGGTATAGTTACCAATAAAGGCAGCAGCGTTGATCATCCCTTTGTGCTGTTCTGAGAGCTCCAGCTCGCACTGAGCTGATGTGAGCACGTAGCTCATGCCGACTGACTCCATGGAGACGTTCAGCATGATCAGGCCGCTGGTGAAGAGAACTAGGTGGTTGAAGCGGCCATGACCTGGAACAGGGAAAGATAAAGGTTTAGTTAGGGTTTTATTTTCATCAATAATCCTCCTCCTCGCCTCATGTTCCTAATTGCTGAGGGTCGTGAAATCCCCGTGGAATCAGCTTCTCTTTGACGGTGTCCCGCCATCTGTGCCTGTTCATGGCATTGTGAAGCGCGACATGCAGTTGGGTGTCCAGGGTAGAACGGACTTGATATGCCTACATTGTTGGGCTACGGCCTCTAGATCGTTTGTCATCAACCTTGCCAGTAACTTCAAGATTATGACCTTCTTTCCTGGCTATGTGGCCGAAAAACTCCAGTCATCAATAATATTCATACCAATTTTACCTAGTAAAAATTGGTGGCAGTTCACATAGCGGTTCCACATAGCACGACTAAACAAAAGGAAAGAACTACTTACTAACTAAAACTAAGAAAATCTAGTACCTGTACTACCTGTAGGTACTATTGAAAAGTCTGCAAATACTTAATAATAACCACACTTATTGGTTTAAGCACATTAAATGCGCAAAGTTTTGTTACCTGGTCAATTCATCTCATTGTTACCTTTCCTAAAGCAATAACTACACTTAACGCACGTGTAGGGGGGTATTTTGGAGTCCATATAACGCCTGACCGTGAGCAGTAGATATGCCTGGGTGGATTTCAAAATCCTGCGAAAACTTATGGTTCGGTCTTTATAAAAAAAACTAGTAGGTTGTGCGAGTTGCAACTTTTTTATATGTTTTTAAGAACTATTATCTTCATGTTCCTTCAATTACCATCTCCAATAACTTAATAGTTTTTTTTATATAAAATGTTTTATGTGTCTAAAATCATCACCGTCTACCGGAAAAACCTGAACCTTATTGTTTGCAGTGAAAATTATAGCATACCTATCGTACGATTGCGATTTTTCTTTTACTTATATCTTTTCCATGTTGTTGTTTAACACATGGGAAAATATGCAATAATTCCTTCACCGAGAAAGTACATTTAAAAATATTTAAAATTTTGTCACGAACATTCGTCAACACCGTCATGGTAATGTCAATGTGAGCTTATCTCCGTGTATGAACAACGAAATACCGCTAAAGGTCCTTGCCCTATTTTTCACTTTAATATAGAATGCCAAAAATGATTTCACTATAAAGTCACATCATTGAATCGTGAGAAATATTACGAACAAATTTGTAAAACGTAGTTTGTCACAACAGAGCATCATCACCGTTATGCTTTGGTTTAAAATAGTTACAAATGATAGATTAGAAATAATTATTGAAATGAATGGCAAACTACATGAAGTTTATTGTGTAGCATAGACATTAACTACTATTATTCGTATTCTAGAAATAAAAACAAGAAACTCTCAAATCGTCAACACCATACCCATCATCACCGGGAAAAAATGACGACCGGTGATGATTTCATGTGTATGGTGATGACGGTTCTCAGAAACTTTTCTAGTTATTTTGCTATAATTCATTATGAAATTAAGCTGTATGTTTGAAAAACGTTCTCTATGTCTTCTAACACTATATAATGTCTACCTTATAAATGTAGAAGAAGATATGACTATTTTTTTCACACTAGAGGATGGTTAGTTTTAAATAACATTTTGACTGAAGTAGGCAAAATTTAGGTCACTTAGAACTTAGAACATACAAATGTTTATTTTTTATTATCTAATAATGTAAATCGTGCAACTTAGAGTCTGTAATTGCATGTTAGTCGTGTTAAAACAAAGTATTTAAACAAGCAACATATATTAAGTTTTAAGCGACCATAGGCTACGGTACTGGCTCACTATCGTAATGGCCTTATGTTTTTTGATAATATTATATTCATTGATGTATATAATTACAGCAATTAATAATTATACCATTGGGTAGTCACCGGACCCAATACCTAACATTTTGTATCTTATGACATGCATTACAAGTAGGGGTCTTGCAACTTATAAAACACTGATTATATATTAATGTTTAGCTATTAAACAATATATATATGGATTTAAATCATTATAGCTATTTTTAAAGTTAATTTATAAAACAACAAAAATACAAACTTATGCAATGAATCAAATTATCAAAAAAAAGTAATATATCATAAAAATTAAGCTCACTGGTAAGCCAGCAATTTTATAATATGATATAAATACCAAATTATGCAGTAGATAAAAGAAGATGCGGGTTTAAACTGATAATAAGAGTACAATATTGTTAATATGATTTAACATTGAAAAAACCCAAAAAAATAAATGAATACATAAATTGCCTATTTCGGAATATAAATTATTTAAAATTATACAATAAAAATACTTGTTATATATTTATTTATATGAATAAAATGTATTTTTTATAATTTTCTAAAAATAATTTATGTAGCTAGTCTTATGTTCAAAAACATGTTATTTGTAATGTTTATTAAAGTTCTAAAGCCTTACAATTAAAAAAAGTTTTGTTTTTTTAATACGTTTTTAATACATATATAAATTAGTTCCCAAATCGTCATTACCGTACATGCAGTGTCATTACCGTCTATAAAAGAGTCATTACCATACCATGATTGTCATCACCATCTTGCGTTTTTATTTTCCGAAAGCGATAACTTCAAATATAAGCCACAAATGATTGTATAAATACCATAGATATCCTCAATATACAGCCCCCTATTACTTTACCCAGCTAGAATCGTGTTAAATTAAACATTTAAAAAAAATATTTTTTTGTATGGTGAAATTTTTGGTGATGAAATCCACCCGCCTACAAACTTGACATCAATCTGAACTTGATTTGTTAATGTGGTTGTGATTACTAAAATAAATATTGCATAATTACACGATTATTGACATAAAGGGTCAGTGTACTGCGGAAACCGGTTTAAAAACCCAGAGGGTAATACCCGCATGTGCACGTGTATTGGAATCCCAAAATAAGAGGAAAGAGTGGTTTAATAACGAATAGGCAAGGATGAAAAAAACAGCCTATATACGTCCCACTGCTGGGTACAGAGGGGCTACCGCGAAAACCGAAATTCGCAAATTGCGGGGATCTTACTCTTTTACTCCAATGAAGGCGTAATTAGAGTGACAGAGAAAAATGCCCGCAATTGACGATTTTCGGTATTAGCGGTAGCCCTACAGGCCTCCTCTCATGTGCGAGAGGGCTTGGGCTATAATCCCCACGCTAGCCCAATGCGGATTGGGAACTTATCATACACCTTTGAATCTTTGAATTTATTTGCAGATGTATTAGGTATGCAGGTTCCCTCACGATGTTTTCCTTCACCGAAAAGCTAGTGGTCAAAGCCAAGGAATATGGCAACGATATTATCGTATTGTCATTTTCTCGATTTTTTTACACGATTTTATATAAGTGTATTCCAAACACTGAACACCCCGTGCACACAAACATAAAACTATGCAAAATATGATTTTGGTCAACGTTGGTTACCTTTAGAAATAAATAAATATTCCGCGATGACAATACATGGTTGGTATTGAGGCGAAAAAGAGTAAACTCTATAGATTTTTACTACCTATTCCCAGTTTTGGTAAAAAAAATTGTAACACGTAAATAATTTCTTAAGTAAATAGGTAGATACGAAAATGTATGTACCATACGTATTTAAAATAGCACTAAGGTCAGCTTCTCCAACCAAAACAAATCCGAGATCTCATTCCATAAATCCATATTACAATCAGCAACACTCCTAACTGTACATCGGTGACCTTATTACAAAAAGCATAAGGTCCACCGATGTACAGTTAAGTGTGGGCGATAGTACTGTTGTGAACGCATACTTAGTTCATTTTACGGCGAACATTCAATGCACATTATTGTGTTCCTTGTATGTTACTTACATGCTTATGTCTGAGAGATTTGCGTCTTCCTCTTTGCGCCTGGTCAACTTATGCAACAACAGTTTTGAGGTCTTATTCCAATGTGTTGTTATTAACCGACTTCAAAAAACAAAAATAGGTTATCAATTCCACTGTATGTAACGCAATTACTCCGCCAATTTGTGAATTGTATGGCATAGTATGATAAACAGAAAACAAACAGTTATAAATACAGATTAAGTCCAATCAGCCACTTGCCCTCTCGCGCATGAGAGGAGGCCTGTGCCCAGCAGTGGGACGTATATAGGCTGAAATGATGAGCCACTTGGTGGCCTCGTCGCTAAGGATGATCAGGTCTTCAGGAGGTCCGTTGGCATAGCGCGTTATGGGGAAATCCTCTATAATGTGCTGAATTGTTTGTACAGTCTCGCCACAAATGCAAGCCGGGGATTCCACCCATCCACAGCGGTGTTTGTATACAGTAAGCACAGCGACCATGGCCAGTGCGAAGTCTGTTGAGGTTGCACAAGTGCCATCTTGGGAGGTCAGATCCTTTAATTATGGCACCTGGGGTGATTCCGGAGCCCAGCTTTCCCGCCATCAATGAGTTCCACGACTGTGACCACTCACGCTTCAGGGGGCCGATTTTTGAATTTCGACCGCTCGATTTTATGTATTTCATTCAATAATATCTCCACTACTAGGCATTTATATTCTACTATATAATAGAATTGAAAATGAGTGGTCAAATACCACTCGATTCCAAATTTCGTATTTCAAAATCACTCGTATTTCAAAAATTAGTATTTCGCCGTTTTCCACCGATTTTAGAGTGACGAAATCGAGCGATCGAAATTCAAAAATCGCCCCGCAGGTTGAAACAACTATCGACAAGACCCTTAAAGATACTGTAAGAGGCATTCCTAGATTTTAAGCGACAGTTGGCTGGGTTCTTTTGGATCCTTACCGCTTCTCGCATCAGGGCCTTTTCCTTCTCAAGTCTGGCGGAGCGATCCGAGAAAGCACTGGCAGCCAGTGGGAAGGGGTTGAGAGTAGCGTACCGAAGATGAGCCGCATGGCCCTATTCAGCTCAACGTCTACTCTGGTGGCGTGGGCACTCCCCAACCATGCCGGTGCGCAATATTCAGCCTCGGAGTACACCAATGACAGAGCAGAAGTTCTCAGGACATCAGCACTTGCTCCCCAAGAAGTCCGCTTAATTTCTAAAGAATGTTGTTTCGGGTCTGGAGTTTACGAGCTGTGCCGGTTAGATGTTGTTTATACTCCCAGTGACACCCAGGTATTTTGGGGAAGAATTTTGTTTTAGTGTGGATCCTTCAAAATGCACCTTAAGCTCCTGCGTGGCACATTGATTGGCCAGATGGAAACAGTTTCATACATATACATTTCCCTATACTCATGGACAAAAAGGAACGCAAAAAAAGTTCAATTAGGTGCTGTAATCCAGTAATTATACTTTTTTATTGCGCTCCTCTAAATTTGTCCATGAGTACCTCTATTACAAATACTAAGCAATTTGTGTGTCTTCCTTGTAGCGTTTGGAGGCGTATTCTGATTGTAAATTTATTACGTGTTATGAATTTGATCTGTCAGTGTCAAAAGTTTCTGGTTGAAGAAAACATCACTTGACACTGACAGATGATATACATAACTAACCCAAATCAAATTCATAACCTGTTATTACAATAAGAATACGTCTCCTGGTCAAGTTACGCAACCAAAACAAATCCAAGGTCCAATTGCAATGTCTCGGTAACCCATTGAGGAGTCGTCAAGTGAGCAGGAAGTGTTGAGAAGAAAATTCAATAATTCATAATATTAACACTCATACTGCAAATTAAATAAATAGGTTATATTTTATCGAGTCACTCACGATTTCAAATCAAAAACTACTTGACGTGTTTCTCGTTTTCAAGTTGACAAATAAATTGATTGATGACTGAAAAGTACATAATCAAAAAAAAACAACGGGTTGCACTCCGGGAGTGCCTACAGAAGTGAAAACTCAATGACTAGTCCAAAATGTCTGCAGCACTATGTATAATTTGACCCATCCTCCTTTCTATTGAATAACTTTAGTTCCGAAATTGCTGGTCAGTGAGCTTGTTTAAAATTGGAAATTCTAATTTGTAGCGTTAATTGTTTAAAATTCGAATAGAAATTGTAAAGTTACCTTGCAGACCTCGCATCTAAATATATTTGGTCATGATATTTTGAGTTTTATTCACCAGTACTAGAGTTCACTTTTATTAGCTATTTCATCAAGATGTAGCTTTATTTAATTATATTTGAGTGATATAAAGTTAGAATAATGTGAGATCCTCGTACAAGATTAGAACCTTTTTCATGTAATGTCATTGAGTTTTTCTTTATTGATTTAAATGCCATCTAAATGAGTGGCCATCTAAACGTTACGGTCACGTGATCGCTGTCTCGAGTTTATCATTTTTTCCCCACATCAAAAAGTGCCCAGCGCCGCTAAAGAAGTTTTCACTTCAAAAATGTTCGACGTGAGTGACTCGATTTTACCGATTTAATGTATGTATTTTACATAAAATATGTTTGTCTACTCTAAGTAATTTGAGTCTTCCTCGTGGTGTCTAGTTAGCTTATGCAACAAAAACAAATCTGAAGTCATTCCGATCGTGATGAGAGCTAAGCATTATTTCATACTTACCTAACTTAAGTAACTCAGTAACTTACAGTTGTTAAAAAGGTCCATTTTTGGTTAACGTAAAACGTATGTTACTATTACACCTAAGTCTTTAATCTGTAACATGTGTGACTGTGTGTGCTATATATTATTCAGAAAGAAACACAGAGGTTAGGTTACCTAAGTAATAAAAAAAAATGCCACTGACACAGCCGAGACGAAGCGTTACGGTGTCATAATATATCGTTTTACAAAGATGATATTTTTACTACGCAGTCCCGTTTTTCCAGATCAGTCGCGTTACACTGGTTTTCCTAAGAGCTGGACCAGTCTGCGCCTGCGCGAAATCAAATTTCCACTCATGCGCATACACCTAAATGCAATAACCTTTGCGAACAGACTTCTATAGATTATCTTGTGCGACGAACTGGGACGAAAGACCTTGATTTCCCTGATAGCGATTACAAATTTGAAACGGCCAATTTTGTTTGCAGCTTTGGTGGTGGTCGTAGTACGTTGTTTAGTATGACCTATGTTCATAGTTCATACTTATACCTACCTGACAGTTAACGATGTCTAAACGTATAATGACTATAAAGGAAACTTTCGAATATCGACGGCAGCAGCATTACTGTCGAAACCTAACTGCTGCATCGTTGACGCGACTGACGCGAGTGACGTCACTGTCAATCTCCTTTACAAAACAAGTGACAGATTGGTCTTCCGGTTCGAGCGCCATCTTGATAATCACGCGTCGTGATTAATTCCTTTATTTTTTGCTTATTAATATTGTTTAAAGTGTAATATCTATAGCTTATTATACAGTAGGTAAACTAATGTGGTAGTGTGCAGTGAATGGAGAATTAATCTTGAAATGCGTTTAACCACCATTTTGGAGCCAACGGCCGGTAGTCCACTTGCTTCTTGTAAAGTCCAGTTATCGCTTTACAAGAGCTAATAAAATCACTGTACACTGTCTTGTACTAACCGTACAATTTTAGTCGTCGTATTTAGCTCCTAATGACTTGATACTGGCGAAATAGTCCCACAGGACTGAAGCCATAATTTCAAAAGAATGAAGTGGCAGATTATGCCAAATTACGGGCGCAGTTACAACGTTTTACGTCACTCCTTTTATCAAGGAAATTGGCTTTGATACCACCCACGCGTCAACACCGCAGCAGTAACGTTGCAACAGTAATAACACTGTCTGTTGCAAGTGTTGCAGTTGTCATACGAATGTCATCTTAAGACCTAACGTTTTTATTTTGCGACAAACAACAATTTGTTTTACTTTACCTAAATCAATAGGTACTTAAACTAACGGACAATAACTAGCCAGTAATTGTCAAATGACACCGAAAATGTAACGTAACATAAGCTGTCACTGACTCTAATCTTTATGATCGTATTATCATGTAAGCCAATATATTATATCAGCCAGAATTATCGTGTAAGCCGATGTAATCGATCCGTTATCGATTCATGTATATCAATAAATACGCCAGTTCAAGGTCATTATTAATAGATTATTTACAGTTTACATCGTCCTTCATCTACATAGGTAGGTATAGGTAGGTACCCAAAGGTTGTCTGGAAGAGATCGCTTTGTAGCGATAAGACCGCCTGTTGTTACCTGGTTCTATTTTTCCGTTAAAATTTCTTTGTACTTTTACATGTATGTAAATAACTATTGGTGCAATAAAGAATATTTACTTACTTACTTATATTATGTCCCACTAAATATATTAAAACCGGTCACTCACGTGTTCAAAGTCTGATATTGCAGTCTGCGAAATATTTCGAGCAATTTTTGATTATAAAATGTTCGTTTTAATATTTTTAATTAATACATATTTATTTATTAATATATGCAATGTCTCAGTGTCAATGAAGTTTTGTTATTAAAATATGTCGTATCTATCTTTTGTTGCTTATCTTAAAAAAACGGATACTCGATGAAAAAAGTTTAACTCAACTATTTAATTGTATTCGATAAAAAAATCTTATCATTCATAATCTGTCTGTCAAAAATGTAGCCAATATCACCCTTGTTAATGTCTGACGTTGTGTGTTTATTAACTCGTCTGTCTGTTAGTATTTCTTCACGGTTAAACTGCTGAACAGATAGATTTATTTTTTTGATATGGATATTGTTTGCGTCCCGGCAAAGGACAGCGAAAAGAAACAGGGCGTGGAATTTGCAATGGACGTGCGACATGGAAATCTCACGCAGACGATATCGCAGACAGAGGCTAGTACGAATATAGTTATTAGTGTTACGACCATAGATGTAAGTAAATTGAGGTAGATATGGTACCAGGCGCACGATCGTGAGCCATTAAATATAGGTTACGGAACCTATATTTAGTTACTCGTATGGTTGACGCCAACCTGTCAAGTTGTCAAAATCGTTGGATCAAATTTTAGTTTTGTCAACTATGAACGTCACACGTCTACATAAATAAAAGGTCATTGGTTACGACCCAATATTATATTGTGGACTTGTTAACAATGCTGACATTCGCGTAACGAATACGTTGTTTAGTTAGTCTGGATCTGGACACCAAACACTTTATTGTAATCATTTTGGTTACATTGTTTAAGACACAGCATTTAATAACAAAATTTTAGTTAAGTACATTGATTTTATTATTAGTAAGATTGTCTAATGAAAACGTGAGTAACCCAAAAAACGTGAGTGACCCATGTTAATTTATTCTAATTAGAGATTCCACGAATATTCGGAAACTATTCGGTATTCGGCCGAGAGCGGGGCTGAATATTCGGTATTCGTTATTCGGCCAAATTCACTATTCGGGGCATCTCTAATTCTAATCCCACGCCATCGAAGTCGCGGGTAGAAGCTAGTATAATATACTACTAATTTTGTTATCGGGTAAGCCAATATTGTTGACTCGTTCACGTAATTAAAAACGTCGGTTCAAGGGTGTCGTGGTTAATCGATCATCTAGTCTAGATCTAGATACTAAACACTATCGTGGCAATTTAGATTTGATTGTAACAAAATTATGACACTGCATGGTTATCTGTGCATCAAGGTAAATTACAGCTTAGTATTCACATTTTTAAATGGCAACGTGGGTACTTACTTAAGTTTTTTTCATATTGATTCGGGATATTTTTTATAGTAACTTGTTCAAATTTGAGCTGCTAATGAAAACTATAAAATTATAGCCATTGCAACATTTTTACGAAGTCAGTCCTTTTTTAGGTTATGATTATTTGTACCTAAGAATAGAACTGCATGTCCAAGGCCGTAATACTTAATCCGCATAGAAAATTATATAACGTTAAGCCTAGTAAGCCTGCCTGTTCGTTCAGAACTAGCGATACTTAATAATTTTATCGTTTAATGGTTTCGACCTAATTTCGTTTACTGTTGCTAATCCATAATGCAGACAGGTATTTAACTTAGGTTTACGTCTCGTTATGAGTACTAAATCCTGTTTAAATCTTTACTTAAGTACATTGTTTTAGTACAGGCTTTATGTACAGGTAGATACTGAATCGACCTTTACTGAAATTCATTAACCTAGGTAGGTACTATAACTAAAATAAATAATATACAAACAGCAACACTTTTAAAATCAAGGGCTGAAAAAAATCACATCTAGACCATAGTCTAATAAAACATGGTCTTCTATTCCCAGAGTGACACAGGCCTACGTCACAATAACATGGCCGCTATATATAGCGCTATCGCATATTATCGTATAGCGCTGTCGCATGATGACGTAGGCTTGTGTCAGTTAGGTGACCTAGAAAAGACGGGAATGGAGTACCAGGCGGAGTATATTATTATACCATGATCTAGACTATATTTGCAAGAGCAGATTGAAATTGGTTCAATAGAAAAAAATAATGAATCTTGTCTAATTTTCATTTAGTTTCAGTTGTAAATCGTTATCCGTATACATACGTATGGTATGTATACATACCATAACAATATGATTTTAGTACAATATAGCTAGTGATATAGCAGAGGGAATTACTGAGCAAATTTTAAACATAAGTATGTTTTTATAGCACCTAATTAATTAATTTTTCATAAGTATATTTTGTTTCCTATTAAATATATTAAGAAAGGGTCACTCACGTATTTTAAGTCGAAAAATGCTCGACATGTTTCACCCCGTACCGAGTACGGAATACGTGAGTGACCCTGACCCGTTCTTAATATATTTAATGTCTGTGTCTCACGGAAGTTTTGTTATTAAAATATTTAGTTTCCTTCTAACTTCCAGGCTTTACTCCCGCTTTTTACGAATATTCACTATTATCAGTGTGGACGATGGTATAGTCGCCATCAGATATATCGGAGCTGCTGCTGTGCTTAAAAATATCTGAACATACCGTTTAAAAGTCTTGATAACAGAGGCTTTGTTTCAGATATTTGTGAAAACCTTGGCCGCTCTGATATATCTGATGGCGACAGTACCGGCACAGTAGTGTGGTCGCCGAATCAAAGTACTTTGATACCTATGGGGTTGCCACGCAACGCAACCGACATTGTTTCATCATCAGTCAAGAAATTTGGGGCATTATCTATGAAATGAAAAGGGAGGTTATTGTCGATAGCGCTTACGCCGAACAGGCGGCGTAGCACGGTCGCGTTTTTATCCCTTGTCACCATGCCTGTCACGTTCTAACAAGTATGTAAGTGCGAAAGGGACGCGCATAGTGATAGGCGATAAAAGTGTAACCGTGCTGCGCCCGCAGCATTGTATTTATATCGGAGCATCGTTAATGATGGCGTAAGCGCCATCGACAATAAGGTCCCTTTTCATAGATAACGTCACATTTGCTTTCGATGACAATTCGTACCTTGGCACAGTGACAATCAATATGAGTTAGAGTTAGACCAAGAAAAGTCTGCAACGATTTTGATAGCACACGCAGTGCAAGTGTTATTTTAAACGTCAAACTTCTATGAAATTATGACGTATTTCACGTATTCAATAACACTTGAACTGCGTACCTGTGCTATCAAAATCGATGCAGACTTTTCTTTTGGTACCTATAACTCTACCCCCTAAGGACCTCAATGTTGCAAGGTGCGAAGAATTCCTGGACCGTAAGTATTTATTAAGCACCATTTTAATGAATGCTGTAATTACCAGGCGACATAAAAACCGTCACGTTTAGACTTATCTCACTTTTCACACGTGAGAGTCATTAATAGCAAATGATAAAAAAATATATTTAAAAGTGCTACAAAACGTACAAACTTAATTTTGAGCAGATTTTTGTTGTAAAAAAGTCTCATTCCAATATTTTGTTGACATAGCAACCAGTTTATTCTATGAAACTATCACTTTATTGAAGGTGAAATTGATTATGGTGTATGTAGCCTATGTTGGTAGGTACCAATAGTTAATATTATACATATAATAATTATATTATATTTCAGATGTTTGCGCATTAGTGTATATGACGCTCTATTGTTAAACCAAAATATGCAACGGTAATCCTAATCAGAAAAATATTTTAAGGTACCTACATGTTCCGCCTGGTTATTTTACTCAAAAACTAATATTTTGTAATTTTTAGGTACGTACGTTATTTTATGGTGCCATTTTTATGTTACAGTACCTAACTTAAATCCATAATTTTAATCATAGCTCAAACATTTTAAATAAGAATTTTTTAACGGGTCACTCAAATTTTTCAAATCGAAGATTGCTCGACATATTTCGTCCCATAACGATAAACTTTATTGAGAGCCACACAATCGAGCAGCTTTGACTTACAAAACGTGAGTGACCGGTTGTAATATAAGTATTTAAAAACAAATTATTTTGTCTATAAAACCTCGTATTGTTTCTTTTGCATTGAATCGTGAGAAATAAATTGTTTAAATATTTACTATTCATGTTACAATCAAGGTCTAAGATAATATCGAAGACACTTTGACGTAATCGAACATATTATTTACAACACGAAACTCATTGCCATAATAAAGTCATGTTCATGACAATGACACATGTATTCATAGGAAAACTGACAAAGTTAACTGTAACACAATGATAATACTACAAAATATTTACCTGTCTGTTCAAAAGCATCCTCAAAAGTAATATCATTGGTTTCCTGTCCATCCTCCAACTTCTGATCTTCAGAATTCTTCATTTTTTTAACTTATAATATAACAATAACTTAAACTGGTATTTTATCACGCGAACATAACCTAACTCTTCATTTCAACAACATAAAACCAAATTTTATTTAAACTAAGCACAAAAAATCACACCGTTCTAAAGTCTAAAAGGTTATGTTTTTTTGTAGAAATACCGTTCGATTCAAACCATGCTGCTTTAAATGATTAACTGGGCTTGAACGCTTGAACCGCGTGAAACGTGGTTCGTATGCGGAGTACAGCGCGGTACTAAATATAAAACACATGGTATGCGGACCATCGTTCATAATGTGAACGGATTGTTCGTAAATCTTATTGTAAAGAAATACGGTTTATTTTCACTTTGTCAACAAAGTTGCTGTTGCTTCTGCTATCGTCAAATTTAACGGTCAATGTGAATCTTATTACAATGTGTTAAGGTATCAATAGACAATGTCTTCATCAGTTCAAAACATGGTCTGTTGCATGGACACTGCGATCATAGCATTTCGCTGCATGGACAGCCAAAATATTATTGACAGATATTTTCTTGTTGTATCACCAATTGTCTTTGATTTAAAAGAAAAGCTAGAAGTCTGTTGTCAATTTATGGGTTTACCTTTATTTTGCCGTCAATTTTTCTGCGGATTTTCGTTTCACAGAAATTTTTTCAAGTATTTTAAAACGTAAAATAATCTTTACATAGAATATTTACTTCAAGTAATTTTAGTTCGGATTAGTTATGTTTCACCAAAAATTTAAAACATTAGTTTTGTTTCAAGAACAATTTGTTCATGTAATTTCATTTCACATAATCATCGATCTGTAGAAAGGTCACTTCTTATAAATACGGTTCACCACAATTTAAAATACAGAATAGTTATTTAGTCGAATTTTATTTATTTAGTCGTTAATTTAACGCAATCTGCCTCTTTGGAAGGAATTCGTTTTTAGGGGTTGCCGTTCTAACCTAACCCACTTTTCTGGCAATAGTTCGTTTTCTTGGGGGTCGCAGTTCTAACCTAACCTAACCCACTTTTCTGGCAACATTTCGTTTTCTTAGGGGTCGCATTTCTAACTTAACCTAACCCACTTTTATGGATAAAGTTCGTTTTTATGGGGGTCGCAGTTCTAACCTAACCTAACCCACTTTTCTGGCAACAGTTCGTTTTCTTGGGGGTCGCAGTTCTAACCTAACCTAACCCACTTTTCTGGCAACCGTTCGTTTTCTTGGGGGTCGCAGTTCTAACCTAACTTAACCCACTTTTCCAGCAAGGGTTCATTTTCTTAGAAGTTGCAGCTCTAAAGTAACCTAAACTCCTTTTTTAGCAATTTCAATGAATACTACGAGTATATGAAAGGTAATTTTGTAAAATAATAATTGTTAAAATTAATATTCTGTGAACTGTATAGTGTCGCACAAATAATTTTCAATGAATAATAATTCTACAGTCAGTTTTTTATTTTATTTAAAAATCTTTGTATAAATATTCTGAATTTTAATCAAGTTACAAAATATGTTTCTTTGAAATGAATAATCGAAGAAACAGAATTAATTGTAACAAAAATGTGCGATTCGATTATTCTATGAATAATTTTCTGTATAACAAAATTCTGCAAAAAATTTGGCGATAAAATAAGGGTACACCCAATTTATGTCATTCATTCAAATGGTTCACAGTTTATAGTGGTTTATAAGGAGTTTATTTTAAATAATATTAATAATGACTATACCGAGTGAGGTCGGCAAACTATTATTAATGTTCATAAATAATTACGACAATGTGCGAAGTCGACGTGAAGAGTTGTATGACGAAAAACTGCAATGTTTACAAGTCGTAAATAATTCAGTAGGTTGGTGCTCTATTAATATTTTGATACTTTAAGTAGGTACTAGTTCTAACATTTTGAAGTATTATCGATTTTTTTGGTATTATCGAGCTAGGTCTTATTTACTTACACTACATTTCATTTTTCGCCTTGTTACAATGGTATATGGTGAGAAAGTGTCATCATCATCATATCAGCCTTTTATCGCCCACTGCTGAGCATAGGCCTCTCTTCGAGTACGCCACTTATCCCGGTCCCGAGCCAATCTCATCCAGAAGTGACCCGCAGTCTTCCGGATGTCATCCACCCAACGAGCCAACGGACGCCAGGCACTCCTTTCGTCTATAAGCGGCCACCATTCCGTTAAAATTTTGGCCCACCTGCCATCACTCTGCCTGGCAACATGTCCCGCCCAGCTCCACTTGAGTTTGGTAATGACGTATCCGACGTCTTGCACCTTGGTGCGACGTCGGATCTCAACATTCCTCACTCGATCTTGAAGTTTGATGCCGAGCATGGCGCGCTCCATGGCTCTCTGTGCCACTTGGATTTTATGCACTGCCTGCCTAGTGAGCGTCCATGTCTCGGCACCGTAGGTCATGGTGGGCAGGACACATTGGTTAAAGAGGCGAGTCTTCAGGCACTGTGGAATGTTAACGGGCTTGAGGATGTCCGCTAGTTTATTGAATGCCGCCCAACCCAGCTGGATTCTCCTGGAGATCTCCTTCTGCTGATGTGTTTTGTCAAATGATAGAATATGTCCAAGATACACGTATTGCTCGACCACCTCCAGTCTCTCGTTCCCAACCGAAAAAGAAAACCGAGAAAGTGTAGAGATACCTATGTGTTTGTCGTTGACTGTACTTTACATAGTGGTAGAATTTATGTGAGCTGACTTTGAGTGCACGTCAACATATATTTAATTTATTTCCTTAGTACCTTACGTGTGCACAGAAAATCATAAATATTTTCTAGTATCAAAACTATAATTGCTACTACACAAAGTGTGATCAGCCCAAGATTTTTTGAAAATCCCGCCAAAACTGTGTAATATTTCAGTAGCCAGACATTGTTACAATGTGTGTGTAGGTACAATGTAATAATTTCGGCGACACTTTTATTTAAGTACATAGATAAAATATGCTTTATTAATATTTTCAAACTACATAGGTACCTATGTGATATGTGATGCTTGCAGTAAGGAGCATTGAACGATTCCGCATTTTTACTACACCCTGGTATTGATTAGGTAGACCTATAATATAAACGATTTGATACCCCTAACAAAAAATAGTTACAATATAAGTTTTTAATTTTTTGGCGCAATTCTGTTGAGGTTGATAAAACATTCATATTGCAGAAAAGATGCTTAAAAACTGTTTTTAGAATGTACATAGATGAATCGCTGCGTGACGTATTTAGGGAAAAGCGCTTTTTGACACTTACCGGCATTTATATATTAGAATTAAGTCTATTTGTAAAAAATCACCCTGAATATTTCACAAAGCGTTCATGCAAAGAAAATGTCAGATCGCAATATAAATATAATATGGTACTTCCGAGGGTTAGCACCTTAATATATAAAAAAAGCACATTCATATCAGCTATTAATATCTACAATCATCTGCCTAACGAAATAAAATGCCTAGAAGGAAATACTTTTAAAAGATGCCTAAAAAACTTTTTAATAGACAAAGTCTTCTATAACTTAAAAGAATTTTATAACTCGATTAACCTAAATGATTAAGTACTAAAATTTAGTTTAAGATAAAATATAAAAACTTAGTTTAAGATAAAATGTAAAAACTTAGTTTAAGATAAAACCTAGTTTAAGATAAAATAAATTGTATGCCCGAAAAGGGTAAAACTGTTGATACTGATCAAAAAATCTACTTAGTTATAGTTCTTGTACCTACACAGTTTACACAATAAATATTTCTGATTTCTGATTATAAAACCCTTCTTTTTTTAAAGTCAGTTTAAATCAGGGCTCTCCAAACCTCGGCCCGCGACGCGTTCCAATCCGGCCCGCCGACACCCAAAGCGTCCGGCCCGCAGGAACCAGGCTCCAGGGGTTCTGCCTTAACAAAAGCAAATATGGCCCTCAGGTAAAAAAGTTTGGATACCCCTGGTTTAAATTATGCGTCATAAAGGCAACTCGAGTGATACGTCATTCATCAAAACCGGCTTATTTTTTTTACACACGTCACAAATAACACTTTCTCACAAACATACATGGACTGCTAAAATCAGAATCTTGGTTAAATTTTGACTACCTACATCATAGATTAACCTACATTATGGGGTCACGTCAAGAAAGGCGTATGCAGGTATTCAAAGGGTCAGCAACGCGCATGTGGCATACTAGTGGCGTATGTTCACAGACTTACAGAACCGCTTACCACCAGGCGAGCGTACCATTGTTCAAGACCAACTTGGCTTTATAAAATGATATTTTTTTATATTGGTGGAATTTGTGACAGTTGTGACATTCTGGAATACCGGTACGATTGCCCTTAACACCAACTAAGCTACCGATGCTTATAGATCGCTTCTGGTGCGAATCTTTGCATTCCTTTCTTTTTGTTTACATCACGCCTTAGAAGGCGCATATCCCATCTACTAAGCATTTTCTATCTTAACGGAGTCCCAAGTTATATTAAAAATTCACCAGTAACAATGTTCCAGCCATAATAAACTACATAATTATTTATTTATTTAAATGTTCCCAATTTTCCCATCATGTAAAAATTGCATTATCGCTCGCAGACGTATTTACTTGATAAAATCTTGTTTAAAAAGCATGTCTACAGATAATATGATTTCAGATGTTCCCCTAAGTAGCAGATTAAGATAAGATTATGGATTTCATGAAAGTCATTGTAAATGTCAAAGATAAGTATAAGTATTACTGGTTTCAATCGTGATATTCAGATTAAAAATATAAACACTACATACTTAATAACAAAACCTTTCTATTTTCCGCATTTATCATTTTGTTTATTAAATATATTAAACCGGGTCACTCACGTAATTCAAGTCCAAAATTGCTCGACATATTCAAAATACGTGAGTGACCCGTTTTAATATACCCGTTTTCTCAATAAATAATATATATATATATATATACCTAGGTCTGTATCACGGAAGTTTTGTTATTTCGTTGTCTATTTACGCAACATATTTTTTTTCTTTATATCGGATATACTTTTATTATTTTTGTGTCCCACTGCTGTTCAAAGAACTACTTTTTCTACGTCCACTTGTCTCGGCTACGCAATATCTTAACTTAGTAGTAAGTAGTATGTACTACTAATAATTATTATATTTAATTATTTTAGGCCCTTAACTAACATATATAACATATATTCGGTGCATTGACTCGCATCGTTATTAAGTAAGCGTGGGAGTATTGAGTACAAATACGAGATTACGTCATTCAACAACATCACTAAAGGTTACGTTATCAGGATTCAATGCCTAACGGACTGATAATGTAATCAACACCCTTGACTAAATTATAACCGGTATTACGTAACAAGAAATTATTCTACGCATTGTTTATTATCGGAGGAATGATACGAGTAAAAGGGTATGTTTTATTATGGGTCACTCACGTAATTTAGATGAATTTTACTCGAAATGTTTGGATCTGATACAGGAGCACCCACAACAATTTTAATGTCTCAGTTTCATAGCACCATTATCATCATAACTCTTAAATAAGAGCCTGGGGGCCTACCGCGCAAACCTAAATTCGCAAATTGTGGGGATCTTTCTCCTTTACTCTCATCAAGACGTAATTAGAGTGACGGAGAAAAATGCCCGTAATTGACGAACTTCCATTTTCGCGGTTATAGCCCGGCCTGGCTCTTGTCGGTGGAGTAATCGCCATTCCGTTCTCTCTGCCACTGTTTTGAGCTCCTGAAACGTCACTACGTTGATTTTCTCTTTGGCCTGGTCCAAAAACGCACGTCTCGGTCGTCCTCTGCCTCTCTTTTTTTCTATTCTACCTTCAATTATAGACTTTATGTAAGTATCATAGCACCATATGTACTTTAAAATAGATCTCAGTGACTTTAGAACCTCTTACATATTGAAATCATTTAAAAATCAGTCTCTTTATTCATTCTATTAGGTACTTTATCAATCTGTTTAATAGGAAATAATGTCAGCTTTCTCGATAAACCTTCATAATGGCTACTTATATAATCAATTAAAGTATTTTTCTCCGTGATAGCGGTGTCAGGAATCGGTCAGTCGCCTCCGATTAGCTTCATTGGATTACCCTGTTTTACTGACAGCAACCTACTTGTCTGATGTTAGGTTTCACAAGTTATTAGGGATGATTACACAACCATGTTAGTAGGTAATTAACAAAAAACCGGACAAGTGCGAGTCGGACTCGCCCACTGTAGCTTCCGTACTTTGGGGTCATCCATTAATTACATCACACGTTTAGGGAGAGGGAGGGGGTCAAGAAAATGTGACATGTTGTGACAAGGGGGAGGAGGAGTCACAAACTTTGTTACGTCACTTTACTTCATCAGTAACCGAAAATGTATTTAAATTATTTTATACGCTAATATACATTTAAATAACAAGTTTTTGAAACGGTATTCGTTTTTATTCGTTTAATTTTATTTCCTAATCAGTTTTGGGTTATAAAATTACTACTATTTCTTTTGTCAAAAATATTTTGATATAATATTAAATAAATAATTGCCGATTTGTTGTTATAGCGTTTTAATCTTCTGTCGAAAGATGGCAGTAGCTTTACTGTGGCTACATAATTGACATTGACAATCCGCCTCTATTTCAAATTCTCTTTGATGTCTGTGTGATTGGTTATCACATAATTTGCAACTTGACATTACGCGTGCACATGATATAATTATCAATCAATCACATTAGTAATTGACAGTAGACTTGACGTATGTACAATTGTACACATTGTACTATATCGCAGATCATACCCACTAGATGAAGACACACGTTAATCGAGATTTGCCATTCTTATTCATCAACATGCAGCAGCAAACATAGGGAAAAAGTGGTTTCAGTCAAATCTCACGAAATTTTAGTATGATGTAGATTAAAGTCTCCTGATTTTTTTTTATAATGGCGCAACTCTCTCAGAGGTATACTTTCAGAAATAATTAGGTTTTTATTGTTCTATTTCTGTGATGTCTTTCCTACTACAATCGATACCTTGTGACACACACTGACATGACAGTTGCTGATGGTATGATTTACGTAAACTAGGTATGCTGCATATATTTTGTATGAAACAACCCAACTAGCAAATCTATGTGCTATAAAAGTTGAGAGCACGTTTTTATTTTCGCTTTTTGGTGCTATAAACGGTGTAAAAACAGTCGAGTAAAAGTCCTGTACGCGTTTACTCAACGCGACAAGGCGCACTTATACAGACTAAAAGTGTTATAAAAATCGAGTAAGCGCTGTATAAGAAGCAAATCGATGCTGTAAGAGTTGAGTAAAAGTGGATAAAAGCACTTCTAGAGTTTTAATAGCAACGATAGTGCTTTTACTCGACTATTTGTTCACATGTAAACATTAGCAATTTACTATTACTCAGTAAAAGTGTTCTATAAAAGCAGCCGCACTGCTTTTTCTCAGCAAAAATGTTTCGTAAAGGTAGCCGGATTGCTTTTACTCGGCATTTTAAATGTGTAAGAGTGCAGTAAATGCTTTTATTCAACTAATATGTGCTAAAAACGATCTCAGTTAAGCGATTATATTTCAATTATTTGATTAAGTTTGAGGCCTAATCGCTAACTAAATTTATTATTTCTCAAAGTATACTTCTGAGAGAGGTAGTCCCCATACAAAAAAAGAATCGAGAGCCATGAATATACATCATAGGTACTAAAATTTCGTGAGATTTGACTGAAACCACTTTTTCCTTATGTTTGCTGCGGGGTCCTTTTACAACAGACGTTCCAGATCGACCGCTGGATCCATAATGCGAAGTCTAAAAGAGGTGATCTATATACGATATGCACTCGCTGTGATAATTTTGTACCCCAGGACCGAAGTGATAAAACAACATTGACATATTACGCCATTTTAGGAATTAAGTTTAAAGCATTAAGTATTATAATTGCATGTGAAACGAAATGAGCGAAATACATTGTATTTCAGGTTTTGAAGTGTGACCTAGCTGACCTAATTTGATGAAATGATACGAGTAGAAATACTATTATTACAATGAATTGTAGAAGCGAAACCATTTCATTGTTATAATAATGCGCACTTCTAATAACAAAACTTCCGTGAGACACAGACATTAAATATATTAAAAACGGGTCACTCACGTGGCCCGTGGGTGGCGTGGCGGGACTACGTTGGGTGAGTGACCCGTGTTAACATATTTAATAATGCGCACTTCATTTTGTTACAAAATTATTTACATAGGGCCACTAGCACGTCCCAGATTTAACCAACTAAAGTATGACACACGCTAGTGACGCTAGACCGGGCCGTGCCCGGGCCGAGGTGTCCGACATGTAATTTTCTATGACGGCTGATCGGTGATCACGTGGTACTTTCCATAGAAAACGAAGCGCCGGAAGCCCCGGCCCGGCCCCGGTCTAGCGTGAGTCATCCTTAACTCGGAATTTCTTAAATCGTTTTTTTTTTATGTTTGTTACCTCATAACTCGGTCATTTCAATATTTTCCGTCAAGCGATTTCGAAAAATATATGTCCCCATGACCTTTTCCTTACTTCGATAGGGAACGTGCATAAACTGTAGGGGGCAGCACCGGTGCCCCCTGTTTATTGACGCGAAGTGTAAATTTCAAGTTTATGCCTCCAATGTACCTAGCCCACAAGGTGGCAGAATCTACAATGCACAAGTAAACGTACATGAACGGTAGAGGGCAACACTTGCTTTGGTGTGAAGTGTCAATGTATAGTTTATGCAAAGACATATGTAACTTCGTATAAGACGAATAAAGTCTAAGGAAAAAACGTGCCTCGGAATTCAAGCAAAAGTCATTCTCGAATAGATGGCGCACACACCTTTAGCCTATCCTCGGCTAGATGGCGTGACGACACCGTTTCATATTTAACAATTTTAACACATAGATATCAGTGAATGAACATGGATCAAAATGATATAAAAATAATACAATCATTTATCCATATATATACATTTTTTGATAACTTTATACGTTTTCATTTTGAGTTTTAGTCGTGTGTCGATAGATGGCAGTAAATTTACAGTGACTACAAAATTTACAATGACAGGACCCCTCTATACTATCTATTCTTTTTGGTTTATGTTTCCCATTCAGGCCACAAGATGGCCGACCCTCCAACTCGCACGGTCCCTAACCAGGCCTCCGTCACACGCTCAAGGCCACGCGCTATATGCCTACCGCTCGGCGTATCGTCGACGATACAACCGACAGAGGGCCGCCGAACGCCCGCCTGAACGCTCGCACCGCACGTTTCCCGCGCTTACGCTTCGAAATGCCGAAACCACGTAATTATTGTGCAGTAAATGGGTGTAAAAGTCAAACAAAGGAAAAAGCCTATAATAAAGATTCATCATTTTATGGCGGGCTAAAGGTCCCACCTGAAACGTTTAAGAATTATATTGAAGGGTTAGAAAAAGTATTTTTAAATAATTTTGACGACGTAATAATTAATCGGCCTGGTAGCACCGTATTACAACTTTCAAAACCGTTGATTTTCCGTTGCTTTGCTCCTGAGTATTTATTAAAATTATTTACGCAATTTAGGATATTTACAACTATAAAATTTAATAACAGAGAATTCCGAGAAGGGAAAAAAATATAAATCATTATATAAAACTAAAACATATTTGATTGACTAATAAAAAATATGGTTGATCCGCAACATTCGTTTTATTACAATAATCATCATAGGTAGATGCCTACAACCCTAGCGCATTCTTACGATGACGCGTTAGCACGTGACTCGCACGGCGGGCAACACAGTCTCGACTCTTTGTGCGCGTACTTATGGTACATTTCTTCTTGTCCTGAGCAGCAGGTATTATTATTAAGGTTTTGTAGGCTATTATAGCGTAGGTATTTTCGCTTTTGTTTGGGAATTAAGTATCTGTTACGTAGTAACTATTTATTAATCTGTGCCCTAACGGACAGCAAAATCTTGACTAGATTAGTTTATAAATTGTTATATTTGTTATAGTAAATGACCTAGAACTCTGTGTATTTTACAAATAATACAATCAACTCACGTGTATGGTCCATATATTTTACACCATGTGACCTATTGAGCATATTTAAATGATACAATAAAATTATTACTTAGGTACTAATATTAACGTATAATTTAACCAATAGTTTGTTGGCGAAATCCTAAACTTTGTGAGCAGATTCGATAACATACTTATGGATATTTTCCGATTAATTTTTGGAAAATCTCGAAAAGACGGAGTCATAGGGTTCGGGGGGTCTACAGATCTACAAGTAAATGTATATGCTGATCAGCTGGTGACGCCCTTGGATGCTGATCTATCTGTTGTATGTTCTTGACTTTATTATTGTATGTATCTGGCATTTTGTCCTGGTTTAGTAAACTTTGTAGATCACGGCTATGCGAAGGCAATGTCAGTAAGATTTATCTTAATTTCATACTCCCCCAGTTATCAAATATTATAACAGGGTGATTCAGGAGACGTGAGCAGGACTAACACTGCGCATTTCGTAAATTATAAGCAACTGCTTCGTATCAGTATTAGTGACGTTAACGTTAATTTTCTAGTCATGTTGAAAATAAAAATGTTATTAATTTATTTACGACATGCATGGTCACCCTAAAATTAGAATACCTACTAAAATAAACTAGGTACCGATATTCTGTGTCAAATTGAATGTCATCACTGTCATCACGGTCTGGTTACTTTTTCAGTTTTTTTTCTTCGTAATCAAAATGCTGTCATTACGGTTAAAGAGGTTTTATGTTTATTAATTAGGTCTTGTAGGGTGACCATGATTGTAGAGAATTAAATTTGCCCTCACCAAAATGTAAAAAAATAGGAAAAAGTGTGGTTTCACCTAAATACGACGGTGATCGATCAATTATCAGTTACTGAGTGTGCAGGATTAGTCCTGCTCACGCTTCATGATTCTCATGAATCATCCTGTATATATTAGACACAATGCAATAAAGTAGCTTACATTTAATTGATATCGGAGCTTACATAGTTTACTATCACGACCTTAACCTACTTTAATGAATATACAAACTTTCTGTACGATAAACTATTAGTTTTTAGGTACTTACAGTTTGTTGGTGCAATATATTTCTTCATTCATAAGAAGATTATGAATTAAAGGATATTATAAAGGGTTTAGTGCTGTGTTTGTCCAAATAAACATTGCGTGGTTAATTGCTCTGTCTGTCTGTTACCTCTTCACGCATTTTTAAACCGTCGGTTCGTTTGAAATGAAATTTGGTATGGAGATATAGTCCGACAAGAAATAGTAAAAAAATATTGAGGGCGCCACTTCCTACGTAACTGTAACATTTTTGACGTAAAATGCTTAAACATGGCAACAATTTAGTATGGTTTTTTTTAGTTCCATTTAATTTCTACTATTTTATGTCGCACTATAGTTTGCGGCCCAAGGAAGGACATACCTATGATAGTTTTTATCAATCATTATCATCATACCACGCAAACAAAGTCATGACAAGAAACTAGTTTGTCATAAATGTAGGTATAGGTACAATTATCTATACAGGGATGCTGAACTAATAGTTTTCTGTACATGAGAAACAATAGCAGACCCAATATACTTCCTTGCGGTACCCCATTACTAATTTCTCTAAACTCTAAACATTAATTCTTCCTTAAGCCGTATTGGCTTTCCTTTTAATATAGGTAATAGCCGGAAACGGAAACTAGTTTCCAAAATGGCCACCCATGTTTTTGGGGCGAGGCGATTAACTCATCGAGATAGTTAAATTAAGGATGTACTGATTAGGATAGTTAAGATTGGGAGCTGATTGACCACGAACACAATAGATTTTAAGAGTGGCGTTAGGTCAGAAAATTGGAAAGGTATAAAAGATATGGTGCGACGCGAAACTTCCGACGGAAAATTTGGCGACCGCATGGGTTTAAAAACAAATAAATACATAAATAAATAATAAATAAATATCAGGGGACATCTTACACAGATCAACCTAGCCCCAAACTAAGCAAAGCTTGTACTAATGGCTGCTAGGCGACGATATACATAAGTACATAAGTTGTTGAACAAAATTGTCACCGTATGAGGAGTACAATCTATGTTTTAATTCTTTGCTCGTGTTACAGGCCACACCCGGTATAGATAAATACATACTTATAATATATACATAGAAAATACCCATGAGTCAGGAACAAATACGTTCGAATCCGGCAGTATTACATATTGTGACACGGCACTTTGTATGGTTAGTTCAGTTTAACGTTTTTAGGATTGTCTCGAATATAGTGTAGTTTTGTTCTATGGCAAGGAAGTCTTTGATGTAGCAACAATATACATGACAGGCATTCAGCCAATAGGAAACAAATTGAAGCTGATGGTGTTGCTACTTCAAATTAAATCCTAAATTTATGGAATAATATTAATAAATATTTAAGTCAAAAACTTAATTTATAAATACAAAATAGGTTGAAATATATTCAAATAATTGAATATGATTTATTTCTTTGGGTTATACTTGCATATAAAATTATTCCATGAATTTCATTAGTTACTGTTATTTTGATTGTGTCATCCCAGGGACAGAATGGTTTGAGATCATTTCCTGGCTGGTTTTCGCCCTGGATGGGCATCTTTTATACATAGAACAGTGAAGCGAAGTACATCATGCTCTGGTAGCATCGATCAGAGGCTTGGTTATGCAGTAGCCGCTGCATCCATGAGCTAGGGAGCTCATGCTGTTGTTATTTTGCCACAAACAGTAAGTAGAATATGATAATATATGGATGTCCTCAGGTGCAACTCCTTGTTGAATCTTTGTTTGACCATTTCGCTTTGTTTCCAGTCTGCTGGTAAAACAATGTGGTGGGGAGGGAGTATCAGAGCTGTGAGATGAGTCCACTCTAGGAATTTCCAGCTGGTGAGAAACTTAGATCATATAATGTCTCTTAGGTTAGCAGAGCACATGCTTCTAGTTATTAATCTTGAATTGTTTCTTTCAGCTGATTGGGGGTTTCGTTTTTATGTTACTACGTATGTGAAATCAGTTCGCATATCAGAGTATGGAAGTCTGTCCATATTCCTAAAACTTCAAGTGTGTCTGGTGAGCAGTTCGCCATAAGAATTTCGCTCTTCTGCTGGATGGAGGTGACGTCACCTTCAAACTGAGACCTTAGTCCTTCGGTGTTGCTCTGCGGTGTCGGGTCAGATTCCCGCTGCAGCAAATCAGCTTCGGCACAGCGGAGGATCACACGTCGGGCTTGAACTGGTGGAACATTGTTATGAGGTTGGTGTACGCTTTCCTTCCGTCCTAGAAGCATTTCCAAATTTAAAGTTAAAGAATTTAGTAGAATCATATGTGATGGCAAATGATAATTTAGGGACTAACAAATTTAGATAGGTCTGCTTGTAAATCATTTTAGAACCATTTCTGGCACGACCCAGCTCTGTCGTCTGACATTATTAAAATAAGGTGCTTATGCTAGCTTAATGATTTACATGTAGAATAACTGCCCATGTTCGAATTAGTAATAAATGATGTGTCACAGAAACTAACTTTCATTCATGTCCTTTATTGCCCTGAATAGTTGATGGAAATAAGTTTAGCACCTGCTTGAGCTTTTGGTAAGATTTAGTTTTTATTTAATTTAGTAACTTTAATTGTCCGTGAGTTTCCTCAGGGAAAGCCCACAGCCGGGCTAGGAATATTCACGTGACAATATCGGCACTACTTTGAAAAAAAAAAACTCGTATCTTGTTCTGTCAATCAAAAGAAAAACATGCATGAGATGCATTCATAGTTACTGCGTTTTAACTTGAGTAGCAGTGTGAGTACGAGATTTTTTCAAAGTACTTAGTGACGATATGTAAGTACCTTTCTAATTTTCTGTCTTAAAACCATCTCTTGATCTTCTCGATCTTAATCTCTCTCTCTCTTTCTCTCTGTCTCTTGGTGTCATAAAATTCAAAATGCTTGTAGGTCTTACCCAATCCATCAATTCTTGTTAGTAGGTAAATTATAATGTAATGTAGTATTACTAATTAACATGATTGATGTTGAAATTGAAGCGTATAAGTTTCGATTAAGACCAATCGAGCGCGATATGATTGGGCCACTTGAAGCAGTGTAAACGACCTTTAAATATACAGGGTGAATTACCCTCTTGGACCAGAATGGACTAGAAAATAGATGTAAGTAAGTACTTTAATAAGTCTTTAGGCAAAAATTTCTGTTAACTTTTCTTTCATTAGGCATAATACTCATTGAGACAATTCTAACAAACCCAAATACAAGCCTGGGTATTGCAAGCGTTCATATCATGTGATGTTGGTTTACGTACTATCAGGCGGGCCGTAATTAGGCAGGGGAGGTAGGGAACCATTGAGCAGTCGGGAGGCTCGGGTACCCCCTTGTAATAAGACCAAATTTACGAGGTGGTGCCCTAGCCTCCCCAACGCTTGTTATAACCACAACCTGGCCATACACACTAGGGTACGTCTGTACAGTTCAAGCACAGCCGAAGATGGTTAGAAAACTGCACAGTCGAATGCCACATACGCTACGTTTTACCTGTGCAGTTGGCAAAACTGCGCAGGCATATCCTAGTATGTATCCAGCTTTACCTTGTCTTGTGCTGTCGGTAAAGACGTAACTTGCACGAAGTTATTTGGTCACGTGGTTGGAAATAGCGCGAGTAGGGTCCAACCTGACGGCTCCTCTACACGAATAGCCAACGCCGGCCAATCCAAGGGACGCATTTATGCATTAGAGGGAGCAAGTGATATTGCTATCTCAGTCTACCGCATGGCTGCGTCCCTTGGATTGGCCGGCGTTGGCCATTCGTGTAGAGAAGCCATGAAATATGCGGCAGATTCCTGCAGCCGACCCGTCTCCACACGTATTGGCTCGCCTTTCCTGTGGGATAAGACAGTGAAGCCGAGAGGGTAATGCAGGTGCTCGGCATCCCTGCGTTTCCTTAATTCCGTCCCAGGTGGTGTAATATTAAGAACTAATAATCTACCCTTCTTAGAGAAAGAGAGATTATTGATAATTTCTATTCAATATCCGTTCAATTGAAAGCGTAAATCCATACTTACATACTTACTTAATATTATAAATGCGAGTGTGTCTGTCTGTTACCTCTTCACGCTTAAACCGCTGAACCGATTCGGACAAAATTTGGTATGGAGATACTAAGTTTGGGCCCCGGGAAAGGACATAGGATAGTTTTTATCAATCATCATCATTATCATCACGCAGACGAAGTCGCAGGCTGATTTTACATTTTCATACACTTGCCAGCCTACAATAAAAACGCCTGAAGAAATAGTAGTAGCAGAATGTTCTCAGCGTGATATTGCTAAATTTTTAAACGTGGTTCGTTTGTAAAAAGGTCAAAACCAATCGAAACTAAGTTTTAATTTAACGTACCTATCTGTTAAAATTACATGACACAAGATATTTTGATTCATTTATTTTTTACGGCATTTAAGAATAAACAATATTAAGTTTCCAAATCAATAATGAACCACTCGACATAAACAAAGTTTTGAGAAATGATTTTCAGACACATAACATTTAAGTACAACACGTTATTGTACGTATTACATATATCCAATGACTATGGGATCTATGGGGTAGAAGGAGGACAGACAGACAGACCTACATGGAAAATATATAAAGTACCTATTATTGGAACCCTAAAAACGTCCTCGATTCTAAAGCCCAAAGAATCACAAACAGAAATCTCTCCACAAATTATAATCATAACATTCAAATATTGTGATTCCATCAACATTCAGTTTGAAGGTTTCCATCAAACCCTAAAATCAACAGAACTTGATCTCAGGCTTGGTTTCCATAAAGTTGCTATTTACTTAAATTCAGATTCGTCTAAGGCTAGGGGCCTATTCTACTAGTTTGGCGTGACAGGCAATCTTGTACACTGTAGATGTATAGCTCGCACATCTTCAGATAGAACGTTGATGTTACCAGCCCTATAGTGCCTATTATACTCATTGTATGAGATCCGACACGCGTTGATTTTTAGGTCACTACGGGTAAGTGCGGCATATGGATAAGTGTGGCTGGCCTTCCCACGGGACCTACACGATAATTATATTATTTAACTAGCAAACCCCGGCTTCGCACATCAAATTATGCACTTAAACCTTCCTCAAGAATCACTATCGATAAATGAAAACCGCATGAAAACACACAAACAGACAGACGCGGCGGGGGACTTTGTTTTATAAGGTGTGGGTAGTCAACTAATCATGTTTGCGAGTTCGTACATTTGATTACCTTGTTTTGATGGTATTTGAAATTTCTGGACTTTATTATTAACGGTTTTAGAAATAGTTACTTGTTACAGGCAGAATCGTGACATCCCCAGCCGCGCACTTTTTTGTACGCATGCCAGAAATACTACTTTGTGCGCTTTTGTGCGCCTATGTGTATGACGGAAGATTTTTTTTAATGCATGATAAATATATTTTGCTTGAAATCTTGAATCGCTTTTATATATATATTATTTAAATAAGAATTGAAAAACAAACTTTTCAGTAAGTAAATCATTATGTTAATGTCACACAGCACATACCAAAGCCCAAAGCTCATAAGGTCAATCAGTTTTATTTATACCGAAGGGTACAATGTACTTCACAATATTAATTTGTCGTATTTACACTGTCGTTCCGACCTTGCCTTCTGTTTTGTTCCTATTTGGACTACCGCCAACTCTCACTCCAAACTAAATACACTATCCGACCAAAAGTCTTAAACATCTTCATAAAAACAAGCGAAAATCACACAAATTCGAAGGAACATAAGAATCATATCGCTAAACAGCTAAAAAGTCGCTTACGCTATTATGATTCTTCGGCCATCAAACTGATTAATTTGAGTGCAGCATACATTGCGTGTTTTATCGAGGAGAGGTGTTCTAATGCTAGTAGTGATGGAGTAGTGTACAGGGTGTAAGGGTTCAATGTCGTTGTGTCTTCGAAGTATGGACAGAGACGCGTGTTGAACGTTTCGGGCGTCTTTAACGTAAGGCGCGCCGTGGAGTAGGAGAGGAAAACGCAGTTAGGTCTTATCTAAAGGCGTAAGACTGACGGATTACCTATAAATGTAGGTATGAACATTGAATTTAAACATTGAATCTCACGTCTTAATAGTAGTTAAACATTATTTGTATGTCTTTCCCATCACGGAACAATGGTGTTCCGGACCTTTGGGAGGCGTGCGCGGAGCCGAAGCCAATACGTAGAGGCCCTTTTGACACTTTAATGAAATGTAAGGGGTACACCGAGCGGAGGCTGCCCTTGCCCGTGTCATGGGACGCACGTAGAGGCAGCACCGGCCAGGGTGTAAGGACTATTGAGAGTTGATGGAATCTAAAATGAACTAGGTTATTGGGTGAAAGCGATGGACTAAGAACTGAGCTATGGGGTAAAAAACCGGACGCCTGCCTAATAAAACGGTATGCAATTTTATTTCCGGCAGACGGTGACTCGCCCTCACAAGATGGGCCCCCACAAAAAGCGACATCTAGGATGGCTCAAGGGCAACACCGGTGTGAGCGGCTCAGGGGTGTCGAGAGGTGTGCGCCGCTTTCTACCCAGTGGCTGTTAACAGCCACTGTGCCAACTCGCGTCTTATGCATATTTCACTTCCACCCCTGGAGCTTATAGCTCTAACGACTCCACTCTGGCCGGCCGGCTAAGGCAAGCCAGAGGCAGAGAATCCTGTCCCACCCACCCTCCTTGCGGGTAACAGAACTCTCCAGGAGCACTCGGGTACGTGAGGTCGCTAATCCCCAACAGCTCGCCACAAGCTGCCCTGCGTTGACTGATTGCACTGGTAAAACCAGCGGGCGATGGGGTCGTCACATCCCTACGCCTTATTATTTTTATATTTATTTTTTAGGATCATAATGCCCCAATATGATAGCGATTGTAGCTAAAACTTTAACGCAAATAGACATAACTTATTTGTTGACCGAAGCGAAGCGAAGGTCTACGTTTTGACTCGGGCATTTTGCTTTCGTATGTCCGGATGTTCTCCTCTACAGGTCGCAATTCTTAACCGATTCTCGTGAAATTTTGTGACCGAATTTTATGCCTAAATAAATTTTTTTTGTCAATCCGGTTTTTGGAAATTTTTAAAAATGGCGGAATTGTGATACCTGTCGCCTAAACAAGTAGTCGTATCGATATCATAAGAGTTTTTTCTTTTTGATATATGTTTATAGATTAAATGGCCAAAAATTCAGAAAATTTGTATCGCTGGTTTCGGCGGTATTTAGATATTTAGTTTTTACTTGAGAATGAGTAGCTAAATTTCGTCAGCTTTAGTAAGAACTATCATGGCGCATTTTGCAAACGTTCGCTTTTTTGTTTGCATAGGGAGGTCCCTGGTTCCATCCCCAGTAATTGTATGCTGCTACATAACTTTTTGTATTTTTTTATACTTAAATTTCGTATCAATCGTTGTTTTTTATTTTATTTTTTTATTTTGAAAAAAATCGTATTTTTTATTTATCAAGCGCGGGCTAAGCGCATTCGTTTATTTTTTGCAAGAGATGATGGCTTTTTGCGCTTAAAGAAAATTTGATTCTTGAATATACGGCGCCATACCTTTGGCCTATGCTCGTCTAGATGGCGACACCATTTTATATTTAACAATTTTTACTCATATCAGTAAAAGAACATGGGTCATGCAAAATGATATGGCGTTCTAAAAATAAAAAAAATCATTTATCCATACATATATACATTTATTGATTTTTTTTTCATTTTCATTTTAATCCTGTATCGAAAGATGGCAGTAAATTTACTGTGACTACAAAATTTAGTATGACAATAACCCTCTACTACATATAGGGACCGTGCGCGTTGGAGGGTCTGCCATCTTGTGGCCTGAATCGGAAACATGTACATTGCCAAAACAAGTTCTAACATCTACCGTTCTTGTAGGTACGTTTCCTTATGCATAGTAGGTTCTGTCATCTTGTGGGCTACATCGGAAGCATAAACGTCACATTTACGCCTCACGCCAAAAATCTGACGGCTCCTATGCTACCCCCTATAGTTCACGCACGCCCACTATAGGGACCGTGCGCGTTGGAGGGCCTGCCATCTTGTGGCCTGAATCGGAAACATATGTGCACATGTACATTGCCAAAGCAAGTGCTACCATCTACCGTTCTCGTAAGTACGACGTTTCCTTGTGCATAGTAGGTTCTGCCATCTCGTGGGCTACATCGGAATCATAAACTACACATCTACGCTCCGCGCCAAAGACCTGACGGCTCCTGTGCTGCCCCCTATAGTTCATGCACGTCCCCTATACACTTTATTCTCTTTAGATTAGATATTTAAATTCTTACTTGAGAATAAGTAACCAAATTTCGTCAGCTCATCTAAATGCTATCATAGCGCAGTTGGAAAGACGCTTACAAGCAAGGATATGGGATAGGTACCCGGTTCGATCCCCAGTAAATGCAAAATTTTTTATTTATTTTTTGCACTTAAACATCGTATTGCTGATTGATCAAGCGAGCGCGAAGCGCGAGGTACGCGTATTCGTTTGAGTTTTTGTTTGAACATTTTTTTAGCGGTTTTAGTTCAAGGGCATGGCTGTTGCAGGAGTCAATTTCCACTTACGTTTATAGCATGGGCGGTCACCATCCATAAATCGCAGGGGTTAACATTGCCTAGGGTAGTGGTCGACCTTGGGCTCAGGGAACTAGCTGTAGGTTGCTCGTACGTTGCGCTTTCCCGGGCTCAAAGTCTAACTAACAATAATGTTAGTTAGACTTTGAGCCTTTTAATTTGGATCGCCTCGCTTAAATGGCCCATAATTTCCGCAAATCATTTTTTCTTCGAGGCAATTACTCCGTTCTCATTTTTTCCCAGTGGAATTTCTTCGCTTTATTTAATTTTTCGTGTACATTTTTTCATAAACTAAATTTTCCTTTTCTCAATTTATTCCCTTTTCTTTTTAATCCTAGTAGTTAAAATAACCAGTAGGTTTTTTTTTCACTAACTAAATATTCTCTATCTCCATATTTTCTCTTTTTTTTAATGTTAGTGGTAAAAATAACCAGGTTTTTTTCAAATAGGTAGGTTAGGGTTATTTTTTTTGATGACCCTAAAAACGAAACTGCTCCCAGAGATAGGTAGGTTAGGGTTTTTTTTTTGATGACACTAAAAACGAAACTGCTCCCAGAGATAGGTAGGTTAGGGTTATTTTTTTTGATGACCCTAAAAACGAATCTGCTCCCAGAGATAGGTAGGTTAGAGTTATTGGCTGACAGCGTTTGGTTTTTTACTTGCAGTTTTTTAGATTATGTTTTAATTTTAGTGTTTTTGATATTTGTTGTATGTGAAATACCTACAAGTAACAAATATAATTACTACACTATTAACATACAGTAACAAGAAAATATTATCCTAGATATTTAAAAGAACGAAAACTATAAGGAAAAGATTAATTTAAAAATATTAAAAATAGGCGATTGCGGAAGAAAACCATTGGGAAAATATGGGAACGGAGTAATTGCTACCAAGAATGAATGATTTCGGGAAATTATGGGCAACGCAAAATATGAGAACGGAGTAATTGCCTCGAAGAAAAAATGATTTTCGGAAATTATGGGCCACACTCGCGCACGAAGCTTCTTAGTTGCAGTTTACAGGTTAATTCAAAGGTAATGTTGGTTTCCTAACATAAGTAGAGTTAGACCAAGAAAAGTCTGCAGAGATTTTGACACTGGCACAAATAACATTGGAACTGCGTGTGCTGTCAAAATCTCTGCAGACTTTTCTTGGTCTAACTCTATCCACTTTTCTATACAATTAGTATGGCGACGTGTATACTTAAGGGGCATCGACCGTACACTGACATCGGGATGATATTTTTATCATGTTATTTAGTAGTCATCGTGCGTCTCGCTTGCGCCAATACATGTACGGACAAGAACGAGTGAAATGCACGATAACTAAATGACATCAGTTAGATGTCTTTCTGATATCAGTGTAAGTTTGAATTGGCCTGTTAGCCAAAAATTGTTTCGTATGTCCATAAATATGTTCTACTCTACAGGTCGCATATCTAAACCAATTCCCGAATTTTGTAAGCAATTGATAGTTAAGTTTTTATGGTCAAATTAGATTCTCTAAATTCTTCAAAACAACGGTACCATACATTTATTCAGTTTTAAACTCTGCTCGCGAGGTCTACAGCTCACAGAGCCACTAGTAATATTGATACTTACATTAAGAGTCCAGGCCTTCTTCAAAACCTCAATAATGAACCCAATTCAGTGTTCAGAAGTTCCTTAGACCACCTTTTGGCTGCAAAAGCAGAGGCCCTCTATTGCTCTAGCATATTCAAACAATAAAGAGGCAAATAAATGAACAAACGAGCGAATTGTTATTATTGACCGAAGCGTAGCGAAGGTCTACGTTTTGAGTCGGGCATTTTGCTTTTGTATGTCCGGATGTTCTCCTCTACAGGCTACAATTCTCAACCGATTCTCGTGAAATTTTGTGACCAGATTCTATGATTAAATAATTTTTTTTGTCAATCCAGATTTTGGAAATTTTTAGAAATGGCGGAGTCGTGATACCTCGAGCCTAAACAAATAGTCGTATCGATATCATAAGAGTTTCTTTCTTTTTGAGACATGTTTACAGAGTAAATAGCAAAAAATGCAGAAAAAAAATATCGCTTTTTTAGGCGGTATTTAGATATTTAGTTTTGTATGTCCGGATGTTCTTCTCTACAGGTCACAATTCTCAACCGATTCTCGTGAAATTTTGTGTCTATGAATAAATAAAAAAAAAATTGTCAATCCTATTTTTGGAAATTTTTAAAAATGGCGGAGTCGTGATACGTCGCGGTTAAACAAATAGTCGTATCGATATCATAAGAGTATTTTCTTTTTGAGACATATTTACATAGTAAATGGCAAAAAATGCAGAAAAATTGTATTGCTGGCTTAGGCGGTATTTAGATATTTAGTTTAAAAATACTCGAGAATAAGTAGCCGAATTTCGTCAGCTTAGTATTCGCTTTTTTGTTTGCACACAGAAAGTCTGGGTTCGATCCCCAGTAAGACATAACTTTTTGTATTTTTTTTTTCACTCAAACTTCGTTTTTTTTTACAAATTAAATATTTCGTATTGTTGATTGATCAAACCGATGTGTGGCGCTGTCATCGTGCACGGTCCCAATAAGCTATGCTCGCTAGGTCTACAGCTCAGAGAGCCACTAGTTATATTATGATCTTAATTGCAGATAATTATCATATGTAGTCGCAATGAAACTAGACCACCTAATAAACACACATGAGTTTAGCATGAGCGGGTAAAAGTGCTGATCTTTGCCAAATATAGAGTTATAAATGTTATAATGTTAAATTGTATAGCAATGAGCGTAGGTAATTTGAGCACCTATTCATTACTATTACCTACACTAGGTCAAAATATTACCTCATAATCTTTTGCTCTATAAGCACTATTGCAATTGAATAATTTACTAAAATTAAACACCGAACATATTATGCTAACGCAGTAATTACGGGACATTGCTTTATAAAATACCCTTTAAGGACGACTCACGCTAGACCGGGCCGTGCCCGTGCCTAGGCGTCCGACATGTCATTCTCTATGTGCTTTCCATAGAAAATGAAGTACCGTAAGCTCCGGGTCTAGCGTGAGTCATCCTTTATTTGCAAGTAATAAGCGAAAAATTACGCCGATATAGTTAATTTGCAAGTTACAGCTTGTAACTTTCGGCCCTAGATGACTAATTTAGGGCCGATACAGACGGACTGCAACCTGGAACTGCACGCCGACGTTGCAATTGGCAGTCCGTCTGTATCGGTCCTAAATCTCTACAATGTTTCAAATGATTGTTTTCACATTTTCTAGATACCTGCGGTTTAAACAATAACCGCATGTGTCGTTAAGAGATAATCGATTTCTTTAGCAGCTACTTTATTTACCACCTATTATTGATTTTAAAATTAATACATACCGGCTAGATCTAGAACAGAATGTCAATGCATTATGAAACTTCGAGTAGTGTACTATGTTGTTTTACTAGTGATAATAGACGCGTCAAGTCATTCATATGTGTTCAGTTAAAATGAAATATTAAATCGCGACTATAATAGGATTTAAGGTAGGTCGCCATTAGTGACTTGATTTTTTTTTTGGGGCTAAGGCGTTTTTCGGAAAAGTGTATGTGCATAATATCATTGATCCTCGCTCCGGGTCGTTCTTGCAGAAGGTTGCCCGTCCTGGAACGCGCCGAGCGTGATGGGTATACGGTACCTTTGCGTCTGGACTGACATGGGCTTAGATATTTATTTATGTTGGTTCAGTCATATGCTACTTCAACACAGCGACTTCAACACTACTCGTAATTACCTACGTATGTACAAAATAAACATGCATTGATGCATGTTTCAAGTAGAGCAAATAATATATATTTTTAAATTTTGATACGGATTCAAGGAGCCTACCTGTCAAAACCTCAAATCCTCCCAAGGCTCAAAAATTCTTTCGAATCTTACGGATACCTGCTCAAAATTACATTATATTACTTAAGGTAAACAATTATGCCTTCTTTTTTTATTACGAGATCGACTTTATCGACTGACAATATACCCTTACTCTTACTGATGACAATATACCGGTACCTTTTGACAGAAAACGTTACATTTGTCACCGGTTTTCGATCGTTTCTTCCCTCCACTGTACGCCGCGTCTCCATGACTTTGAAAACGTTCCGCGCTTTCTTTCAGTACAGTTTCAGTCTTGCTTTGACCACGCACCGAGCTCCCGCGTCGCGCAGTTGAACTCTATTACGCACAGCGGATTTGACGAGGGAGCCTACGCACGGCGGATTGCCGAGGGAGCCTACGCACGGTGGATTGGACGAGGGAGCCTACGCACAGCGGATTTGACGAGGGAGCCTACGAACGGCGGATTGGACGAGGGAGCCTACGCACGGCGGATTGCTGAGGGAGCCTACGCAAGGCGGATTGCTGAGGGAGCCTACGCAAGGCGGATTGACGCGGGATGAGCGAGAATAACAAAACAGAGGTGACTCCGTTTGAGGATGCGCTGGATAAGACGGGTAAGTCAGAAAGTACGGCTACCACCAGCTTGACACTGGTATATTGGCTAGCGTGTGCGTATTACTTTCTATGCATCTCGCTCGTAATCGCTAGTGCGAGCGAGATGTATAGAAAGTAAGTTACGCAGACGTTAGCGAATACCTATGTCAGTTTGACACTGCTACTAAGGCAGGTGGACACATAGGTGGATACAAGGTGGACTGCCCACCTGGTAAAGGTCGCGGGAGACCGCTGGATGCGGGTGGCGCAAGACCGGTCATTGTGGCACTCTTTGGGGGAGGCCTATGTCCAGCAGTGGACGTCCTCTGGCTGATATGATGATGATGATGATGATGACTAAGGCAGTCGTGGTAAGGCTACAGGAAGAGATGTTGACATGGCGAATTTTATAACACGCAAAATAGTATCCAAAGAAATTTTGCTTATCCCTTAAATTTCCCCCGAAATAAGCGGTTTTGGTTTATTCACAGTTTTATTGGTGGTAATTGCTATAACTGTTCCAAATATGAATTTAGTACCTATCTATGTCATAAGATCTCTGAGAAAATCGCATTTAAGTGATCCCTTTTGAGTTCCGTGAACAAAGTTTTGTATGGAGCTGGTAAAAATATATATATAATAGGAAAAGAAATGTCCCAAAATTTCCTTACTTTTTTAGTTCTTTCCATTCTATGACCGTTATACTCAGAAGTACAATGTCTATGAATAACTGCTAGTACTCAATTTACAAAAAAATAAAACCCCTACGCGCAAAATTGCCTAACATATCATTTTGAAAAAGAGTTGATACTCAACAAACTGTTGGATCGTTTTCTATCAAACATAGGTGAGAACCACCGCAAGGAAACTCGCTTTCACTTATAAAAAAACCGCATTGAAATCAGTCTATCCGTTTATCGGACAGATATACAGAAAGACAGACAGACATTCGTGTCAAATGTATAGCACTCCTCTTTTGGGGTTAAAAATTGCACGTAAGGATTGGCGGATCAAAATGTTTAATGTGTTCGAGGCAAAGTACTTGTCATAGTATAGGTACTTATTTAGATTTTACGAAAGGCTTGATTGTCCACAATGCTCTCATTAGCCTTACTCATAACGCAAATTGCTTAACCGATCTGTTTTGATGACGTTGAAAGTTCCAGAAACGTCCCGTCGGAGAATATCATCATTATTCTTGACCGTTCGTCTTCGTTTATCGTGTTTGTATGAAAAATATTGCATGGCACTGGGACGACCGCCATGACAAATGTTTTGATGAGCTTAAAAAGTGTCTGATTAGTCTACCGGTACTACAGTACTACAGTTTAGATCGGGAGGTAACATTGGGCCCGATTCGGATTTTGAAATAGACATCTTTTCGATACGATAACGATATGTTTAAGATCTAACCTGTCAAATTTGACATTTGCGCGATTCTGGAGATGCTGTTGAACGATTTCCAGAGGATATGACTTAGAGATCCAATTCACATCTAATAGATATCTTACTCTATCTAACGTAAAAGTGACATTGGTTGCCCGAATTGCGCTGCAAAAGAGAACTAGTTGATATCTAAACTATAACGTATCTAGAATGGATCTAGTACGTGTCGTCTCTTGTGAATATCTTAAAGTTCGAATACGGCAAATTGTCTGTAGATTCGTCTAAAAACGGTCTTGGTGCTTGCTTTTTGCAAAATAACTTGCCGATGTGCTATGCGTCACGTGCACAATACAGCATATGTCGAGAATCGAGAAAGAACTGTTAGCTTGTGTCTTCGCATGTGTGAAGTTTTATACTTACATTTACGGTCGAGGCGATGTGACAATTTCAACAAGGGGTGTAGACCTCTAATGTAAATTGCATTCTGTAGCGTGACGTGACGTACGCGTTTGCGTAAAGTCTCCTTTTGTATGGGATTTTGAGTTACCAAACGTCCCGCTTGGCGCGCTGTTCAAAATCCCAATAAAGATATAAATAATGGACTTTTACATTATTTTTATCTATCACATATAGAAACGCAATTCACCAGACTATAATATAAACAAAGCATGTTGAAGAATTTTGTCGGCTACAGAAATTATGCGATAAGCTGTAACACATATACGCGCAATAAAACATGCCAATTGGCCTGATTTGTTCAAGCTGTCATGTTTTACTATTTTGAGATTTAGCAAACTCTCTATTGTACAAAAACACATATTTAAAGTAACATACAATTAGGATAAGCGAAGTACAAAGCCGAATTTATCCCTTTGTAGGGATCTCTTCCAGTTAACTTTTGAATAGATGAGACGAGAAAGTGAAATGACGGTGACAAATGCAGCGAAAGGTACCAGGAAGACAAAGGATATAAATACATACAAAATTTATAGGATAAACATAATACAGGGTGGAAAGGCACGACGATCCTTCCCGGAAGTATTAGGTCGTTTAAGTGATACAGAGACTATTGGTAATGGTAAGAATCGTTAATTGAGTAAAAAATAAAAATTGCAAAAATACTACTTTTTAACTGTGGTGATAACCCTATAGCATGTGCACATGACGGCTAGATTAAGGATCTCCGTCGGGAAAGCTCGGGACTTTACACTTTTTTCCGATCGTTGACAGTATCGCAATGATGTATGAATGACGCATAAATGTCAAATAAATCAAATGCATGCAAAAATATTACAAACAATTTTATTACTTTCTTAGATAATTACTTTTTTCCAATATTTAATACTATCTTCTTTTCACATACGGTGTTCAAATGTACCTCCGTGTATTACAACGCCGCCGCAGCCCGTACCCGAGTATGTCGATGCACATGCGATATAGTGTATGCTCTTCGTCATTTATCCTCCGCAGAAAGCACCAATTAGCCTTTGTCTCATTTCGTCCGCAGTTTCACATTCCGTTTGGTTTGGTACACCATATCTTTTACACAGCCCCACAAATTTAAATAGCCACGAGCATCTAACATTTTTATTTGAAGAATATGACATTCAATAAGTATAGTTCAATGAAAATTTAATTTCAAACATCAGACGTCTTGTCTATTTCCTACCACGCAAGAAGGTTTGTTAGTTTGGTATTGAAGAAGTATTTATTCTTGATTTATTCTTAGTATTTAATTTTTGCAAGTTCATTTGGTGCATCTAACACAACCTACTTGTTATTTTTAATTATTTTAGATAGTTTCCAATTATTCGAAAATAATTTTGTGAAACGTGTTAAGAAACTAAAACCTTTTTATCAGTCAAGGAAACCAGAGATATTTATAAGACGATTGCGTACTTTTGAGTGGTTGTCAATGTCACCATTTGAACTGTCGTTGTAAACAATGTTGTGGTTAGTATTATTAATATTAAGGAATAACATAACTATTTCATTCAAGTATTGAACAAGTGGAACCACTAAGAAAGCGAAAATCCTGCAATGATTCTTACCGTGCTGTAAGCAGACCTAAAAATGGTTAGATGGCAACAAATTAGCATAATTTCCTGTCGAATACTGATTGTTTACAAGTAAGTTCATTGACCCTGTCACCTGTTAGGGTTAGAACAAAGTAGTTTTTTGCGTGGATGTTTAAAAGGTCATAATTTAGAAACGGTTGCCCATATTAACATAGTTTCTATGGAGAAAATATAGAGCTTAGGCTAAACTATCTCCCATTCCCGGAAAGGATCGTCGTGCCTTTCCACCCTGTATATTATATTACACAAAAAGGGGAAAATACACTAAAACCACAGAATAAATAATAGTACTAGGTACAGAAGACTCACTCTCTAACAAAACGCGTCTGTTACGATCAGCACAGATATGGCCGCTAGGTGGCGACAGCGCCACGCGCGGCTTATGGCTTTCCTCAAAGTTGGGGCCGTACGGATGTACTTTTAGCTACCTGTAGCAAAGCGACGAAATCGCGGAGTGAGCCACGCCTGCTAAAACTTGGAGAGAGAGAGAAGTAGAAAAATATATAAAGCAACTATACAATACAAACACACAGGCAAACTAATCAGTCAGATAACCATAGCTTCTTTAATCTCCCCTTGAGCGACGGAACCAATTGAGATGCATGGAATTGTAGAAATTTGTAATATCCACTTACCTACCTGCAACTTTATTTTCTTATCTAAACCCTTCGGTCGGAACGGTTCGGTCTTTTCTAAAACCTTCCGGCTCCGTCAAGCAGATATTTATCGTTATCTTATCTTTATACACTATTATTGTGCAATTAATGGCTCATTAAAATTTTAGTGGCAATGGATAATCGGCAGTCTATATAAAGGGCTTACTGATTAACAATCCGCCGGACGGTATCGGCCTGTCAGTTAGAACAAAATTTTGACAGTTCCGAACAACGGACAGGCCGATACCGTCCGGCGGACTGTTACTCAGTGGGCCCCTTAATATTACGCCAAATTCTGGCTGATTGTGATGTAACCAAATACTAACCCAACCACCATTTATAACCACTCACATTCAAACAATAAATAATTTGTGTTTGTATTAAGGAGCGATCTCTTTTAGACAATTATTTTAGCGTAGTGCAAAGACCGCAAGAAAGAAGCATGAGTGAGTGATATTATGATAAAAAATATATATTATATAAATGATATTAAGCCGCGGGCAAAAGCTAGTGCTAAAATAACTTGAGTGATATAACCTGCACACTCAACCCATATTTGTTCACTATTAGGATCGAACACTGTTTGGCCTTCAATTAGGCACATTTTGTTCCTAACAAATATACCTCGTTATTTTACCTGTTTGTTGTCTACGGGCGATTTTATACCGGGTGAGGCATATAACATAAGCAACAAATTTTATTGTAGGTTGTTACTCCGGGGTTGTGATTTCGGGGTTGGTCCCATAGAAAAAGTTGTTCAGTCATCATTCTCTTGCCCTTGTCCCATTCACTTGGGGTCGGCGCAGCATGTCTTTCTATTCCACACCTCTCTGTCGCCCGTCATTTCATCATTCACTTCCGTTCATTTCATAATCATCTCTCACACAGTCCATCCACCTTTTCCTCGGTTTTCCTCTTCTCGTACTTCCCTCCACATTCATTCGTAATACCTTTCTCGTCACATGACTTTCATCCCTCCGCATCACATGCCCGTACCACGCTAGGCTATTTGCCCTTATAGAAAAAGTAGTTCAGTATGACCTATTAATAACTAATCACCTCGCACAATATGGCTAGTTGTCCAAAAAACGCCCTGTATATAAACAACCCGTACCTATATCATATCAAGTGGCTTGTGGCACAGTATAATAAATAGTACTAACGTACAGTATGGATACTCCCTGCCTCCCGTTGAAAGTGCCGCCCACCCGCTCTCGGTTACCTCACAGTTACCGGCTGGCAAGGACGCGACGACGCGGTGCGCAGAGCGGAGGCCACGTAAAATATTCAAATATTAAACAAATATTTACAAAACCTATCAGATCACACTGAAAACACAAAATATCTATATGGACAAAAAAATCATGTTTTTGAACTTACGTAATATTTTTGTGGCCTGAATTTCCTTACAAAAATTTTGTTACTTCGTTTTAACTGATTCAAAATAGGAAAATATTGTATAAATCGAGTTTAGATACCCACCTTACAGCATAATACGATTCTTATTTCTTCCTAATACGCGCAATGAGTTTTGAGTCATTGAGGTCATCGAACTTGACAACAAAATGGCGGGAACCCTAGCACGTCTTATCTCACTCACACAAGCAAGGTACGCGTTCACCTACACGAGCTTAGACTGTGTGCGTAGGAACGAGTTTGTTTCATACATTTCATCGCCAGTGTCCGGGGTGTGCTTGTGGGGTATGAAATCTACTGACTTTAGGTATATCAAGCCAATGGCGGTTTAATGTGTTCGCTGTGCGGCGGTCGGCAACCTGCGGCCCGTGGGCCGCATGCGGGTCGTGAAACTGTCACTTGCGGCCTGCGAGCCTCTCTGGCTATGTAATATTGAGAAACGACAATGTCTAATAAAGTCATAAATATTAACAAAGTGCGGCCCGCGTCAACTTACTCATCGTTAACTACGCTACTAAAACTACGCAAAAAAAGGTTGCCGACCGCTGGCTTAGTGGATTGTCTTGGCTATATAGGCTTCGTGTTAAAAGATTCTCGGAAAAGACTGTTTGATCAGTTCAGTACATAACAGAAACTGCCATCTTTTCTAAGAATCCCTACTGTCGTGGTCTACACGTTATTTCGTAGAAATAAGAAAGATTCAGGAATACAGCGGCGGTATCATGGTCGCATTTTTATCACTTGTCATGTCATGCGTCACTTTCGCACTTACATACTTGTTAGAATGTGACAGGCATGAAGACAGATAATAAAATAAAAAACCGGGCAAGTGCGAGTCGGACTCGAACACGAAGGGTTCTGTACTCCGTACCATTATCTATAAAAACGGTCACCCATCCAAGTACTGACTTAAATCTTTATTTTATTCTGTTTTTAGTATTTGTTGTGATAGCGGCAACAGAAATACATCATCTGTGAAAATTTCAGCTGTCTAGATATCACAGATCACGAGATACAGCCTGGTGACAGACAGACGGACGGACGGACGGACGGACGGACGGACGGACGAACAGCGGAGTCTTAGTAATAGGGTCCCGTTTACCCTTTGGGTACGGAACCCTAAAAACCAACCATTTTAGCCCGGGGCGGTATCTCGTCGCATAATAATTGATTGACCTAATGTAATGTTACGCATAAAACTCTTTTCGCATAATTTTTCTCCAGCTAAAACAGAAAGTATTTTCGAAAATATTTTGCATAGGTTGTATAGAACAGGGTAGGTTAGGTTAGGTTTCTTTTATAATTTTTCAGAAATGTTAATAGTTTCAGCACAGTAACAATTATGCGAAATGAGTTTTATGCGTAACATTACATTAGGACAATCAATTATTATGCGACCCAATATGGACCCCGTGTCGTGACGCAAATGCGTACATTTGCGTTAAGTGTCATTTTGTATGGAATTTTGAATTTCTAAAACGTCCAGCTTGACGCGCTGTTCAAAATCCCATACTAAATTAGACAACGCAAACGCGAACACTCGTCAAGCTACCAAATGAATACACTAGGGGTTTAAGGGATTTTAGGGGGCGGGGTCCATTGCGTTGTCTAATTTAGTATGGGATTTTGAACAGCGCGTCAAGCTGGACGTTTAAGAAATTCAAAATTCCATACAAAATGACACTTAACGCAAATGTACGCATTTGCGTCACGACACGCTATCGAAAGAAATGTACACTAGCCCTTCAAGTGGCGGTCAACCCGTGAATGGTCGATGCGAAAACCAGTAAACTGCCATCCACCAGTGAGTGATTAATGAGGTGTTGACGTATTTAGAGGTGAAATTGAACGCATTTAAGTATATTTACGTTCTTCTAGCGCCCAAAATTATTAGGTAGCGAGTTAGAGAAGGATAGCATACCATAAGAAACACAAAAACACTTGGTATAAAATTTGTTGGTGAAGGCACAGAATAACTAATAGTACTACCGTACAGAAAATTCACTCCTTCACAAAAGTCAGATTTAGGTATAAAATTATACCTATACTCGCCGCCTGCAACAAAATTGAAACTTATAACCGCGCACGAACGGTGAATCTTATTTGCGCGAGCGCCACGTGACACGACTATCGTGAGGTCGAGCGGCAGCTCACTGCCAATGCCATACGCCTGCCCTGCCCGGGAGGGCGCCGGCCAAATGTACCTAAACTGCGTAGTGACACCCCCCTGGTGAAGGACCATTGATTCGGGAGCGACCGCCTAGTCCGAGGTCAGTCTCGTTTTTAAAAGAAATTGTATCTTAGGTCTTTTTTATTGATTTAATCTTAAAGATAAAAGTCTTCCTTTGATAATTAAATAGCAATTACCTCCAATAATCAATTAGTTTTATGGTGGTAGTCATTTTTAACAAGGAAGCTGGAAAACTGTCATTCTTCCGGAGTTTAATTACGTCTGGCCAAATGTATAAACATTAGAATAATTTAATTGCTATATTCAAATAGCCTATATAACGCTGATTCTAACAATATGTGATTTAATATACTTTCAAACATAGAAAAGCTTAAATCGACGATTTTGTAAAATTTTCTTAATCTGCGCTGACCACCCACCGGGGCCCCGCCACTTGACTACTTTTGGCGTTTTCGGTGGCGCCACTTGAAGGGCTAGGGGTACAGTAAATAAGAAAATGTGGTGGACGACATTCGGAAGACTGCGTTTCTTCAAAGATTCGTCTGTATTGAGATTGGCTCAGGAACGGTATAAGTGGCGTACGCGAAGAGAGGCGTATACTCAGCAGTGGGTTATAAAAGGCTCATATGATGATGATGATGTTGCATTGAACTCCAAACTAAATAGTTCAAATATACTCATGTCTGACGTCACGGATAAACAAACTAAAAGTTAATCACTCTATTGTCTTCTTTCTGCTAAACGCATTGTTTCAACGACACTTTCATCCACGTGCGTACACATAAAATTAAACAAAACACACATTATAAAAGCGTGCCACGCAGTGCCACTAGGTAAAGTATTGTGTTGTAGTTCGGGCGATTTTTCCAACTGGACGACGTGCGCCTATTTTGCGTAGGGGGTGGGCTAGTCCTGCCAGCCCAGCTCCTCGAGGAATCCTATCAAACCTTTGATGTTGAGTAGGACCTCGAGGAGGTCTCTCGGGGATCGGAGATGTTTTGACAGGCTGTTTCTTCTTTCTCCATACATCCACGGCATAGGGAACTGTCTGTGACATAGATAAAGTAAAAAGTGATTTAAACCTCTATTCAAGAAATAATTAAAATTTTATACTTTGTTTACAGGGAACGGAATATACAACATTCTACTGGTAATCACATGCGCCTGGATCCTGTTGGCCATCGGCGTGGACCTCTTCGGGTTCAGTTTAGTGGTCGCTACGGCCTGTGACCTGAACCTTACAGTAGCTGAGAAGGGCATTTTGACATCACTACCTTTTGTTGGTAAGTCTAGTGACAATGTGGTAGTTTAGAACTGTTTTACTTTTGTTTCGTGGTAGCTAATGCCTGTGACCTGAACCTTACAGTTGCTGAGAAGGGGATATTGACATCACTACCTTTTGTGGGGAAGTCTAGTGACAATGTGGTAGTTTAGAACTGTTTTAATTTTGTTTCGTGGTAGCTACGGCCTTGTTTCCTGGTAGCTACGGCCTGTGACCTGAACCTTACAGTAACTGAGAAAGACATTTTGACATCACTACCCTTTGTGGGCAAGTCTAGTGACAATGTGGTAGTTTAGGGCTCATTTAGACGATGCGAGAACTTGCATGCGAGTTTCATTACATTGTATTGCTATTGCTATTGCGGTTTTTGATCGGTCGGTTGAATTGGACGTAACCTGTTGGTTGGGTCTGTTGATCGCAATGTAACTAAAATCGCAGGCGAGTTCGCGCGCCGTCTAAATTAGCCCTTAGAACTGTTTTACTTTTGTTTCGTGGTAGCTACGGCCTGTGACTTGAACCTTACAGTAACTGAGAGGCATTTCGACGTCAAGTACCCTTTGTGGGTGAGCCTTTATAATCAGCTGCTGATTGGTTTGAATCCTTCTCCCATTGTATAGTCGCCATCAGATATATTGAAGCTGCTAAGGTGCTCAGAAATATCTGAACACGCCTCTATTGTCAGCGTTAGAGTGCATGTTCAGATATTTTTGAATGCACCGGCCGCTAAGATTATATCTAATAGCGACTGTAGTTGTTAGAAGACTGAATTTTTCCAAATCGGCAGCACTCTTTAAGACATCGGGGAATACTTATACATTGAATTGAAATCCTTCCTATAACATTTTGAAGTCGACCACCAAATTTAGCAATCCGAAGTTCCAAACATTCGGTGTTGTCATTGGTATGCCATATGGGAATTTAATAAAATAATATACTGACGTTGGTTCCAGGTATCTTGCTAGTCTCCTACGTATGGGGCTATGTGTCCGACACACAAGGCCGGCGGTTCTCCCTGGTGCTATCGCTGCTGGCCGCTTTCGTGCTGTCATGTCTTACCAGCGTGTCTCCCAACTGGCTGTTCCTCGGGATGGTCAAGTTCCTCTCTGTTTGCTTGTAAGTTTGCAAGACCTACTCGCCCAATTCACGAGGCCGAAGCCCTTTATACTTATTACAGTTCCTCAGCCTTATCAAGCATTACTGTTGCGACATTGCTCCGGCGGCGTTGATCTGTATCTGTAAATTTTCATGATAAAATTAGTGACGTTTGCCACTACATTACTGCCGCGATTAGGGAATCCGTTACTCATTTTAATATCAAGGAAATTGATGGATACAGCGGAGTCATGAATGTCACGACAGTAATTCAGCTGCAGTTGATATTCGAACGTCACAATTACTGTGTAGTTTATGTTTTAATTTCTATAAATGCATTTAAGTATGTGAACAATATTTCTAATTTATTATTCACATACGAGTAGGTACATTTAAGAACCAATTGTATAGTAAATAAAAGACAAGACTGCGCCACACCCAGCCGGGGACATGCCCGCTCCGGTCTAACCGGCATACCAGGGGACGAAATTTGTGAGGAGTGACACGCTCTGGGATGGGAGAGGGATAGAATCAGCCGGCTATGCAGCCTCAAGCCAATATTGGAATGTAGGAGGGGTAGGTTATGTCGTCGAAGGAGAGCGTTGGTGACTGCTGCGCGTCGTTTCCGCTTCGGTCTTCGAGATATCTTGTATCAAGTAGGGTCGATGTCGTCTTGAGGTGCCGTTTGCTCGTCGATTCGAGGTGATGGTTCTTCTTCGTCTGATTCGCTGTCGATTTCGTCCAGTTGATATATTTCTCTTGCTGCTTTGATGAATTCGCCTTTGCCGTCTGCCATGTTGATCCACTCACATGTGCGTCCACCGTCATACAAGTTTGTTCCTAGGCCACTGGCAGTGAATGCATTAATAGCACTCGACACAATAAACTTAATATAAAATAATAATAAAGAGTATACACACGCACTCAACACTTTCAACATAGCAATTAACACATTAAATTGTTTACATTATTTTAGACAATTACAGCATCAGATGTCGACAGTAGTTTAATCACGCTAGGGCACGCTAGGACATACAAAATTGGATTTTAGCACTGCACAACTCAGACACTTCTAGCACAAGAAAACCGCAAAAACACATCGAGATTGCACACCGACATACAAATTTACTTTAGCATAAGAAACTTGCACTACCACTTTAATTTAAAAAACACGAATTCAATAAAAAATAGAGAAAAATATTTTAACAGAGTGTCACTTGGATTGACTGTTATTTGAATGTGATTTGGTAGTTAGGGCTAAAGACCCATGACACCCTCTTCCCGTTCCGGTACCTATCTTATCGGTCATACTTGGTATCTCTTTGTTTGCAACTCGTATCGATATTATAAAACAATTGTTTGGTATTATTTAAAGTCTCTACCAGCATCTCTATTATATTGCTTGCGCCCCGGCGTGGTGAAAGTAGCCGCGCCGCGTACCCTTTTTTTGCATTTATTGCAACTGCACATGTTGTGATGGGCTAAGACCCTTTAAGCGGTGACCGCTTTGACTTTTGCGGGGCTTTGTATTTTGATTCGTTTGTTTGAGCCGACTCTCTTCCGTATTTTGCTCGCCTTTTACAACCCTTTACAATCGCCCAATATGCCTCACACTCGTTGTATCCATTGAGATCAGTGGGTTCCGTAAGAGGTTCTTTCCCTTGTTGCAGCCACCTTCAGGCATAAGCATATTTCTTACTCAATGGCCTCTATCCTAACCCAGTCGAGTACGAGTAGGTAGGAATAAAATAAGGTTGCCGCTATATATATCACGCACATGAGACCGCCACAACAGTATCTAAAGTAACAACTTCCACCAACCAAACTTGTGCGAAGGAAAATAATTTGTGTACTGAACCCACCGAGCTTGTCCCAGATATGCAGCGTCCCTCGTGACTCGTGAGAGCCCTATAAATCGTTAATTTAGAATAAAATTAGGATGGTATTTTAACGACGAAATTAACATAGAGTTCGTTTATTAACCTGCGTCTTTCGGTAGACTAATAGTTGCCTGTTTTTGGGCAAGGGTAAAGATAGTTATCTACATTTGCTCGTTGAAAGACAGCATATTATAGGTACTCAACATAGTTCAAACACTGCTTCTACTACCTGCTTAAAACAAACATATGCAATTATGCAGACTCGAACCACATGAGCATGTTATTTAGAGGTAAAATGGAAAGCTCTCACCAGGTAACTTGTACTCTTGTCTTGACTTCGCTGAGGTTTAACTTCGGCGTATGCGCAGGGATTTTACACATTTTAAAATCATTATACTAGCTTCAAACCGGCATTTCTCGGGATAAGATATTTTAATAGAATCGAAACCGAAACAAACGAAACCCGCGCGGTCAGTTAAATAAAAAAAAAGAAACACGGTCCGGCCCGCACATCTGGCGACAAAATGGTATTGCACCGTACACCATTGAAAAACCTTCCCGGGACGCGTCCGACCTCGGTGACGGTCAAAACAGAACTCCAATTGTATAGTAAATAAAAGACGAGTAAATTTTCTGAACACCTATTACCGGCCATCCAATTATAATTGAAGACCCATTGTCCTAGTTATAAATAGCTAAATTATGATGGACATTCCGCACCAGGCTTATTTAGCTAGGATATTAATATGGCCTTTAATCACTTGGAGCTGATCAATGGGCCTTGCTCAGTGTCAAGTGTATGCATGTTAGTCATGTTACGTGAGTTGCTGCCCGGTTGTTTGTATGGCTTCTAGTAGGGAAGTAGATCGGAGTACGAGTGTCGTTTTAGTACATTGATTTGTTGACTTTTGTTTTTTAAATATTTTTATGGCGTTATTCATAAACGCCTGTCAATTCTAACAAACCTTTGATAGACTCCTGATTCTAAATCCTTTAAAAACAATATAACCACATTTTGTAAAAAAAACTAACCTATAATTTAAATACTTACTAAGCATACCTACACATATTTGCTTCAGCTCATGCGCCGCGAATTCGGCCACATACACATTAGTGGGTGAATCGTGCATCCGACGCGTGCGCAGCAAATACATGCTGTTGATGACGTGTCTGCTGCTGCTGTCCCCTGCTGCTGCTGCCGGTGAGTCCACCTAAACCATACACTAAGGCCTTCACTTGCACTTGAGGCACTTGAGGCACTTGGTCTTCGGGAATCATGTCATTGTGTGGGAGGATAATGTCACAGACCTTTGTTCACAACTCTTCTCATATCATCATCATGTAAGTTAAGGTATACATGGTTTCTGTTTAGTATTATTCTTCAAGTTCTAATACTTGCCGGATTTAAGAAATTACATTGTTTATTGTTTGTCGAGTCAGACCTAGAAAAGTCTGCGAGCGATTTTGATAGCCCACGCAGTGTAAATGTTATTTATACGTCAAAATTTGATAGAGTTTTGACGTTTAAAATACCACTTGCACTGCGTGGGCTATTAAAATCGCTGCAGACTTTTTTTTGGTCTAACTCTATGTATAACTTCCATTTATGACAGCGTATTTTTAAGATCTTATACATATGTATATGTACTTCCACCGGTCGCAGTGCTTAAAATTAGGACGTGGGACAAGTAAAATTTGTCTTTAACAAAATTATTTCTTGTTTACAGTCCTTACCTACCCAACCCTGAAGCTCAAGTTCGCAGCCGAGCTCACCTGGCTCCACGTAGTCTTCACCCCCTGGCGTCTCCTCATCATCGTCCTGGCCATCCCCTCTGGCATCGGCGGCTTGGCCATCTACTTCTTCCACGAGAGCCCCAAGTTCCTGGCGAACATTGGCAGGAATGAAGATGCTTTGGACGTCATGAAGAGTATCTATGCTGTTAATCATAGGTGTGCTAGGGATAGCTTTAAGGTGAGTTAGTTTTCCTGGGCGCTTTACTAAAGTTAACATCCATTAAGCCGTTATTGCGTAGCGCTAGTCTAATAACTACTACCCTAGCTTCTCTATGAAATATAATAGGTACTCATAATACTACCGGTTTGTTGTATGTTAAATTTTGTCTATAATATTCATAAACCTAAATAACTGCATTTTTTTTATTTGATATAAACTAGCAGCTCTTGGAGCTGATGCGTGTATATCGAAGCACTTATTATTTTACACTTTTTAAGGTTTAAAAATGTGTATCCAGTCTTTTTTTGAAAGTGTTGACACTGTTGACCGACGGTGCACTAACAACGCTATTTACTTTACCTTACTCTGGACTATAGGCTGTCCGCGTCGCTATATTACAACAAATGCCATTGATTGATTCCCCACATCTCCGTTCCGCTCCGCTCTGCTTCAGTGGTCAGCCTAGTGGTGAGTGGTACGAAGTAATAAATTCTCGATTACAGGTAAAAGCCCTCGAGCTAGGCGAAGAGCCGTCCCGCAAGCAGATGTCCCTCCTCCGCTCTATGTTCGAGCAGAGCGCCCCCCTCTTCCGCCCCCCGCTGCTCTGGCGCACGCTGCAGCTCTTCTACATCGTCGCCGTGGTGTACATCACGTGAGAACCAGGTTTTACACATGTATATAACGTAACGACGACCGGTCTGGCCTAGTCGGTAGTGACCCTGCCTGTGAAGCCGATGGTCCTGGGTTCGAATCCCGGTAAGGGCATTTATTTGTGTGATTAACACAAATATTTAGTCCCGAGTCATAGATGTTTTCTATGTAAAATTTGGAGTACCCAAATACCATTGTCTACTGAAATCTCCCTCAAATACCGAATTCTCACAAACTGTTGCTAGAGATGAAACAATTATACAGGGTTGCAAATGGTGACTAGTTATACAATTTTTTAATTTAAACTTTTTTCTAATTCAGAGTTTCTTAATACCGTCCAAATTTTCTTTCTTCCCCCATACTACGCTCTTTTTCCGCCTTCTGTAGTTTAACCGCAGCTTTACAAACATTGTATTCGTTTTGAGATAGATTTTCCTGTCCCATATAAATATTGTATGAAGTCTGCTGACTTACAGAGTCATAATTTCTAAAATATCTCAGACACGTGTATTATATAATTTGGACGGCCGCCATAGGCAGGGAGCCAAACTCTCGTTTTCACCCAAGATAAACTATAAAATTGGTCTATAACAGGCAAAATCTGTACGATCTTGGCACGGACATAAATGAGATTTGGAAACGAAATAGTTGCTAAGCAAATAAGAGATTTAATAACTGTACTTATTTATAACACTTTAAACTCTCGCGTTTTGTACACATAATTATTTAATTACACAAGCGATGACGATGGGATGTCAGTCTTTCCGTGACCACAGCTGGTGCAACTCAGCTGAAACGTCGGAATTTAAGGTAAAAACAATGAAATTATGTCACGGTAGACGCGTTTGTGTAATTAAATATGTGTACTTATTTATTTTTGTATTTACTTTCCTAAAGACTGAATTACTTATTTTATTAAATTTAATTCTTTTTTTGCAGTAACAACAGCTTCCTAGTATGGCTACCACAGATCTTCAACCTGGTGATGATGTCCATGGAAACTGGGACGGCGGAGGGCAATAATATCTGCACACTCATCTCACATCGAAACGTTACACGGAATGTGACGGAGGATAACTATAGTAATTCTACGGCGGGTACTGTTGAGATTGTGAGTTTATGTTAACTGTTAATAATAAACATATTTAATTATGACATACATAGTAATGGAACTACGTATATAGGAAGAAAGATAAGAAATATAAATTTCATCATGTATAGAGCCAAATAAGAGTTCTCTTTATTAACATGGTTCAAAATTTGAAGCAGAACTTAGTGTTGCATGAGTGCAAGAGGTTTTGATACTGCAAGAGTTTCTGAGACGACTGGGTTCGATTCCGGGTAAATTAGTTTCCCAACCAAATCGTTCTCAAATGTGTCTACATCTTTAACATGATATAGTTTTGTTGTTGTTAATTTTATGGACACATATTTGTATAAATTTTGATTATTTATGGTTTAAGTATGTGCACTAATTTTATCACGAAAAAATAAATGATCTAATGATTCAAAGTATGATACTTACTTTTACATAAAATGGTATATTCAATTTGATATACAGGACGGAGGCACTTTACTTTTGTTTACTTTACTCGTGTTTTGTAGCTTTTGCCAGGATTAGTCAGCTGTATGCAGTGTAGTAAGACTATCTGTCCGAGGACAAATTAATAGATCTGTTTAAAACGAAACAGGAGCTGAGTTTTAAATATTTTAGGTAAATATACCCGTCTCGCTAACGGAAGCGGCACCTAAAAGTAGTGCGATAAGGACAAGGCGAAAAATCCTGCGTAAAAATCTCAAAAATCGAGGTTTCGTACTCCTCTGTTTCCTCCTCCAAAACTTAACCAATCGTAACCAAATTTGGAAATCTAAATGATTATGAAATTATCTGTGTCGGACCGTTTTGCTTTTTTGGCTAATTTATATCAGTTTTGAATGCCACGCCTCTCATTGCGGCATAGTCAATTCGGCCATTTTGGCCATTTTTGAAGTGCTCTAGTGCCTTAAAAAACAAAAATATCAAAAAAGCAAAACAGTCCGACACAGATATTGACAATATTAATCTGTGTTGAAAAAATCATTGCTCTAGCTTCAAAAAACACGGAGGAAAACGAGGAGTACGTTTGTATGGAGAAATGACCACTCCCGTTGGTTCTTAATCATGTTCACTTTTTTTTTCAGTCTTCAAACGCCTGCCTCGGCTACATAGAAGACAACGTGATCCTCACCCTCATCGCGTCCCAATCCGCCTTCTCCTTCCTAAACTTCATCATCTCCTACCTCCCCAACCACCGCAAGACCGTGCTATTAACGATCTTATCCCTATCGTCTTTGAGTGGAGTTTGCTGTAACCTGATGCCGGAGCCGGTGTCTAGCGTGTTCTTCTTCGTCCTGTTCACGTGTACTTGCCTTGGAATGGGAATTTTGGCGTCGTTTTTTGTGGACTTGTATCCGACGTCTTATAGGTAAGCAGATTTGAAAAACGATGTTTTGCAACTACATATAACAAAATTCAAGAGAGTTAAAATTAATAATTGTAAGAGGATAATTGTTTCTGGAAACTTGTTCTCTGTTGTTGGTCATGCAGTCACCTTGGTGAAGAAATAATAACAAACCGAATACGATGCTAAAGAAACGGTGAATACAGCTACTCTCATGTGCAGTTAACAGCAAGACTTAAGCCAGCAAGGTCTTCAAAATGTGCATATAAACTGTATTGTTTTGAGCGTAAAAAAGACTACAGAGAGCCTGTTAACACTCCATCCACTTAGGTTTTTCTGCTGCTGACTGTATGTATTTTTAGGTCACAAAAAAAAGTTTATGAAGCTATTATAAGTAATGTACAGTTGCCATCAGATATATCGGAGCGGCCAAGGCCCTCACAAATATCTGAACTCGCCTCTATTGTTAAGGCGTTAGAGCGCGTGTTAAGATATTGTGACCACCTTGGCCGCTCCGATATATCTGATGGTGACTGTACTTATCTTAAATATTTCCAGAGGAATGGTGGCCTGCCTGAGCATAATGGTGGGCCGGAGCAGCACGTTCATCGGTATCAACTTGGTGGGGAACCTCATCTTCCACCACTGCCAAATCACCTTCTATTTCTGGTCGCTACTGGTTTTGAGTAAGTTCAAAAATTTACTAAAGTATAGGTTCATCAATAATTGTGACGTTTCCCAGCAAAATGTACTCTGCAGGTTGATAAGGACGATTTTGACGCATCAAAAAATTGTCTTCTATTTTTTCCTAATCAGAACACGATACCAAATATGCTCCCACTATTTTTTTTACACCTTTTATGTGAATACTCAAATTATTTAGGTGATCGCATTTTAAAACGATTTTCAAGTTATTTAACGTCATTTTAATATTCTTTTAAGTTTGACGTACGTACAACTACTTACTTACTTGGCTAGCGCGATGACCTAAATTGAGTCTTAATGAGTTGACGTACAGTATAAAATGTCATGATCACCTCAATCAATCTGTTGTCGTTAAAATTATCTTTTAAAATGTACATAGTTAATTTCACCGACACAACGAGCCGGAAATTATTATTCTAAATAAAGAAATAATATTTTGGTTTTTATTATTGCTAACTAGAGTTAGACCAAGGAAAGTCTGCAGCGATTTTGAAAGCCCACGCAGTGCTAGTGTTATTTATACGTCATAATTTCATAGAAATTCTACGTTTAAAATAATGCTTGCACTGCGTGGGCTGTCAAAATCGCTGCAGACTTTTCTTGGTCTAACTCTATCTACTGACATCAACATGTCACCATTTTAATTAATGACTCAACAGATTAGTATCTGACTCTCGCACTATAATTTTCAGGTAGCGTAGTAGCGGCCTGGTTCCTGCCGCCTGACAAAGTGAAGCCAGAAGTTAAGACCACTGCTATGTAATTATACACCTTATCGTTATTGAAACAAGGTCTGTCTGTGATTTTAGGATAGTGCCGTTAGTACAATTAAATGCCCTCCAACGAAGGTAAAGCGCTTGATACAAGTATCTTACTTAATTCAGTCGACCAAACTAGGATTCTACCTAAAAGTTAGTTCCTAGTTAGTGCAGCATATACTTATTACTTTTCGGATGCTTAATTACATATTTTATGGTGATTAATTTAGGATGCTGAATTAAGTAAGGTGTCATGCCTTTAATGGTGTTATAACAATTACAGTGAAACCTGGATAAGTGAGACTTCAAGGGACGAGCAGATTTGTCTCACTTAAAGAGGTATTCCACTTACCCAGGCTCTCAGTTAGCCAGGCACAAATAAATTACTGTCTCATTTACAGAGGGTCCCATTAATAGAGGTGAGAATAGAGGATATATCTCAGTTATAGAGGTGGTTAATAAGGTAAGTATTTTGTAATAATCTTTAAATGTTTAGGTAAAATAATCCTTGTCCCTAAATATTGTTTAAGTCTGTTTATATATTTCTTTGAATTTATTTTGAATGATTTTCCAAAGGATAGATTTTTACAATTAAATTTGATACGGACTTCATTGCGTCTTAGAAATTGATTAAATGAAAATTTGTTTATTCTTGTTACTTCAAGATCAAGATTTCAGCTTTCGTTTCGATAGTTTTAACTACATAAAGTAACTTGAAGTCGTTTAGACACAATTAAGCAAATGCGGAATTTGTGGATAGACTAAGAGTTAGTAAGAATACGGAAATAGATCAATAAAGTCCAAGTTAGAGAGGCCATAGATTGACGTTATCTCAGATACAGAGGTAATTCGTATAAAATTCTAAAAAAACTATTAGGAAAATGTAATCTTATAAATATAGTCTCAGTAAAAGAGGTAAAATACACTCTCTGTCTCAATTATAGAGGTAAATGTGACTATACAATCACAACAATTAATCCCAGTTATAGAGGTTCGTTTTATCTCACTAACAGAGGTAATTCAGTGCTAAAGTGTCGGGACCACACCATGAGTCCCAGCTATAGAGGTTTCTCACTTATCCAGGTCCCACTTAACCAGGTTTCACTGTATAACATCGTGTGACAGGTATAATATGGTATAGTATGTTTTATTATGTTGTCCCTGTCACACAATGTTATATAACATTTTATAACATCCAGTGTGGCACCACCATAGTTAAAGATTTTCCTGAAAGGGCGTACAACTTAAGGAAAATAAGGCAGAAAATATTCGTGAATGTGGATATGGTCAGTAAACTATGGCGTCGATGGTTTATTTTAAAAGCTGTGACATACAATGCAACCCTATGGATGTACGAAATTTAAAAAAAAATTGGTGTGTATACTGTATACTTAATATTTATAGTAAATGAAACTTAAAACGAACTCTTCCTCTGCCAATGTGTAAATGCTTACATCCAAATGTGTAGATTATTTGAAGGACTGGGGGGTCTAGCCAAATTAACAATCGTACCTTGACAAACGCTGATAATTTCCATACATGATTTCAATTGGTGTTTTCTAACGATTGCCAATTGGCTAGGCCCCTGGGTGTACTTTAATGGCGTCAGTATTTTAAAATGTGCGCTGTGAATATTTAAGTTTATTATTAGTTAATAATTGCCATTGCTGTATATCTAGTTGCAGAGTGTAAGATGTCAGAATCTATGTTCTTGTATACCTAAAGTAAATGTGTAGAAGACCGTCTATCAGGTAAGACCGTCTATATGCTCTTTCGTCGCTGCTTACTCTTGTGTACAACCACACACTCTATTTAAAGAAGGCCCTTCAAAGTATACAAGGTGGCTAAAAAATAACTGCATTCCCATTGCCATTTGAGGATTTGGGAAAAAAAATTTGGCTGTTTCATACATTTTGACTGGTCCATTTTCTATGGGAGGGTAAATTTTTTTTTCGCGATTTCGGGTACGGTCCCATAGTAAAAGTTGCTCAGTATAATACCGAAACCTCCGTGGCATCGGGAATGCAGTTATTCTTTAGCCACCCCGTACCTATATCTGAGGGACGTACGTGAGAGTTTTTGTCTTATGACATGACGGTCTTCTCAACCAATTGTATAAGCCGGTCTTCGCCATATTGATGCGCTACGTCCTGTTGGCGAAGCTTGGTGCTGCTTTTCTTTCCTTAATCTCACAAACGAAAGTGACGCAGCCATATTTTGGGCAACACAACGAAGTGTTTTGGATTTATTTATGCTGGTATTATTAAGAACATAGGTACTACCTATGTTAATATGTAATAGGTACTTATAAGCTGGTCAAGCAGATCTTGTCAGTAGAAAAAGGCGGCAAATTTGAAAAATGTAGGCGCGAAGGGATATCGCCCCATAGGAAATTTGAATTTCGCGCCTTTTTTTACTGACAAGATTTGGTTGACCAGCTATATCTATTGTTTATTTTTTAAGTTTATTTTAATTTGTATTTGGAGTAGGTACTCGTACTTAATTATTCAAATTAATATTTTTGTTGGCTATTACGTTTGGTACGCTTAATTTATTTATTTATATTTGCTTTTATTATAGTTTAACACCTCAAGCGTATTCCAGTTTCTATTTTGATTGTACTTAAATCAGTTACGGTACAACGAAGACAATTTGAGAATTTAGCCGTTGTCTCTCGGACTATCTAGGTAAATTATATTGTAGTGAAATTATAAATCGACTTATGATAATATAAAGGCCAAACCACACCGAGGACGTAACGCAGCATAGCTTCGGCTCCTTCGGTAGACGTGTGTGTGCTTGTGTAGCTTCCAGTTCTGAACTATGGAATTATAAGCCAGACGTCAGATTGTAAGCGTTGCGCGAACACCTAGCGTAAAATTCATTCAATAGCGTGACGTGCGTTCGCGTTTGCGTTATGTCTATTTTTGTAGTACAGCGCGCCAAGCGGGACGTTTTGGAAAATGCAATCTCATAAAAAATTACACTTAACGTCACGCCATCGAATTAAATTTAAACTAGGGGTTATGTGCTGCGCAGGTATCCGTTGTGTGTCAGCCTTAAAGATAATATTATTAAGTTTATCTTAGATCGATACATCAAGGTTGGCGTGAAATTATCGAATAATACATAATGACAACTCATACAGCCATATTTACCGGTTGTATTCCCGTTACTTAACACAATAGTTACATATAATCGTTTCTTCCGGGTCAGCTTCTATAATATGTATGTATCTGCGAAACAAATTGTATGACAATATACGTATAAGTAATAAATACCTATCAAATTCTATAAAGTATTTTCTTACCTCTTTTAAGGCAAAGAACACTTAAAGCTTAGGCGTCGTGCCCATAGAGGGGGCTCCACACTTGCCTTCGCGGCTTCGCGCCGCGATTCGCGCACGAGTGTAGAGCGGGCTTAGCACCAAGAAAGCTTATTAAGTGTTATGGCATACTTGCTTTCAAGTAATCCTTACTTTACTTGAGCACGAAGCACGAAGAATTTCTACTTATTTTATTACTTATTACTTATATAACATAAGTGATCCAAGCAGTACGATACTGTATCAATCCAAAGATAGGTACCTTACCTAATAATGATGTCGGCGTGTGCGCATCATATTTAAAGGTAAAATTTGACAAGTTCTATTTAAACACGATAAAATTAAAATCAATATAATATTTCAATATTTTATTATAAATAATACAACTTATACAAAAATACTTAGAACTATTTTTAGGAATGTAAGAGCTTTTTTTTACATCTTTGATTCACAAGAGCTTTGTCCTATGAAAACCATAGACAAAGAAATAATAAGACGTTTAGTATAAATAAAATATGTAAGTAGTCGATTTGACAGCTAAAGTAAATGACGCTGTACAGAGCTATCACGTTCTGTCGCTGCTTAAGGTACTTGATACCTGTAGGTACAGTTATCAAAATTATTAGCTTAACACCCCTGCAAACAAAAGTGTATTGAGGGGTGCCAAGCTAATGGCTTTGCTGACTACAGTCAGTAAGTATTGTACACAGTAAGGTCGTACAATCGGGGATTAAGAGAGTAGGAGTTATAAAGCCGAGCCGTCAGCGAGGTAGTAAATATTATGAGGCACTAATACTATTTACTAAATTTTTGAGGCACAATACACAGCTCTGTTAAGGTAAAATTCTAGAAATCTCATTGTGTTCAATTCCTAAATTAAGGTCATGTTGAGGAACATAATTTATTTTGCTTGGGGCAAGAAGAACAGTTATGAGAAATACCGTACAAGTGTTTCTATTGCGAATAAGTTTAAGTTTTTTGTGAATTAAGTAATTACCTTCCATTCACATAGTTTTTTGTACAAAGTCCTCTTCCTCTTCCTCCTCCTCCCCCCTCCTCCCTCCTCCTCTCCTCCTCTTTAAAACAAATATATCTACATACCTCAAATATATTCTTACGTGTAAATAAATAATCACCACATTGTCTGCAGTCCTTCACAAACATCGCACTAAGTATAATGGATTAATCAAGATTTTTAACAAATTGTGGTAATGATTGTTACCAATAATCACAGACCATCTAGAGACATGGTATTTAATACCACAGACCTAAATATTTTGATCATATTAAAGACCATATTTGACTGTACGTACAATTCAAAACACAAATGCCTACTTAAATTAATTGTAAAGCTTTCCATAATAAGTACATAATATTCTCTGAATAAAAGTCCATTCAGAGAATATTATGTATTTTGATTTATGGCCATAATACAAAAGCACTTTTGTATTATGGCCATAAATCAAAATACAAGGATACAAATACATTTAAAGTTCTAATTGTTGTTATGTCAATGAATTCAAATCAGACTCAAAGTTGCAACTCTAGGTCGCTATACTAATTGGAAATTTGAGTTTAACCAATAGAGGAAAATATTTTCATCAATTTCATCATTCCTTCCTTCATTGTTTTACACTATTTAGGAAAGCTCATAGTAACACCTGCCGTAAAAGTCGAAAACTACTGGTATTTTATCAGCATTAATGTCTCTAATTGTATATGTACTACTTGAGATTATTCCTTATGACTCGAGAATCATGAAACATTTTAGTACAGTTAAGGCATTGTTTGTTATATAAGACATATATATAGTGTCCATGTGTATGTCCATTATTCACAAATATACCTAATTTCATTCAAGCACCTACACAATTTTCATACATACAAGAAAAACCGAAAGGTATTTTCTAGTTATCTTTAGCCTCCTTTTTCATTCGTCTAACAATATGAACTTCCTCAAAAAATAACTTAATCTTAATAAGGCACTTTGAAAATCAACTTTAAATACCAGTTAATAGATGCGTTTTTCCTTTACATGTGCGTCGATATATATCTGTCCAGTCCTGTGCTCTTTTCTACTGCTTCTGGTTCAGTTCTTTCTTCTTTCTGTTCGTCCATTTTTATCAGCATAATGGCAACGATTGATACTGGAAAAAGATAGAAATAATATGATTAAGGAGCAGGGGGACCATTTCGACACAACACACCTTTTTCGCTATCTGGACATATATGGCACTCTAGTTAATAATGTAAAACATGAAAGATATTTCGATTAGTTGAAATTATCCCGCAGTCGAAATTGCCGCCCTGTACCTGAGGTAAATCCTGTTCAAGCAAAAACAACCTAGGGTTACTTTTTCTTGGAAGTGCGCGCCGTTGGATGCTAATTAAGATGTAGGTACACGTACAGTACAAATAAAAGGGCTTATCGCTTTTCAACGGCCAGGTTTAATTTGACAGTTCCACGTCACCTCACACGACTTTTCGATACTATAGGAGCAGTAAACTAAGGAGAACTTACTAGCAAGCAGAGCAGCGACAGAAATAAATGGCGCTGGGCATGAGAAGTCTAGTAGAACTCCTACAGCCAGATTTGAGGCCACACCTCCGGCGCGGCCCCACCACGCGCCCCAGCATACTCCGAGTCCACTGCAAATAAACAACAACATTATTCAAACAAAATTAGGATGAAACTTAAAAATATACCTGCAAATTGAGAGTCCTACGAGATTATGTACGGGGTTCTCGCTTTGCATCTATAGGATTACCTATCATTATTATCGTTTTAACACGCGAATTCTTTAGCGACGTGATTGTGACAATCAACTAAAAATAATGTCGAATAGGTTGCGATTAAAACCTAACGTGTTTGGTGAACATGTCTATAAGGATATTGATGTTAAAGTGACAAAGAGTACGAATGTTAGGTACGGTACCTCAATTTAGGTGGCAATGCGTGCAACAGCAGCCTAATCAGCAATACGTTCCCATTTAGCGACGCCGCGTTTAGCGCAGCAGCAGCCGCCACCGCTATCCTGCTACTACTAGCGCACGCGCACGCACACGCCGCTAGCACGCCGCACGCTAACGCGCATGCTAGCGCGCACGCGGCCGCGGAGTAGCGCACGCCGCGCGCGCCGCTGCGGGAGAGTAGCGCGCAGAATGCGTTGCCAAAAACGCAGCAGGCGCCTACGATTAGGCCGGAGGTGAAGATCTGTAAGTCAGGTTTGAATTTTTGGTCACGTCAGCAAATCTTTGCAGTACAAAATAGCTAAGTATTAAGGTAGACTAAAGGGGCCCACTGACTACCAGTTTGCCGGACGATATCAACCTGTCAGTTAAACGCAAAAATTTACGGCTCCAAAGAACTGACAAGCTGATATCGTCCGGCGAACTGGTAATCTGTGGGCCTCTTAAGGTAAGTAATGCATGGTGAGGGAAGTAAGAAGGCTTTTCTGTCATTTCAGTGCTCGTCACTGTCTCAGTGCATTTCATCTTTAAGCTTAGGTTATTGTCAATAGAGGCGACAGCAGGGTGTCATCTAGACATTAGAAGAGAAAGGGAGAAAGATGGAATCTAGTTAGATGTTCAAAAGTAAAGGAGATCTAACTCACATCATCAGTGATGTCGCCGTTACATTGGACCACGTCGATAACGCTTGTCGTGTTCCTCTCACTCCAAGTGGTGTTGGTTGCATTGAAGAGCTTGGCGGTCTGAGGTACCGCCTTGCATCCTTGGCCTTGCATGCGGAGGAGTAGTGCTGGGATCCAGAGGTTTAGACCGAAACCACTGAAATAGGGTAAAAGGAAACATTAATTCTATCTTAGAAACAAAAACCGAATAACTGGCACAAAATGTTTAGGTACTGCGCTTATTGCGCGCTTAGGTATTTACTTCCCGCAACCAACGCAACTAAGAATTAGTCTTGAATGTTTGATACCTATTTTTAAACAAGCAGATACGTATGCGAGTAATGCGAGCGATATTCCAAATTTTTCTTTAATATAAAAAAATTACATTATAATACTTATTTAAAACTTGTTTTAGTTTCTCCGGGTTTCCCGTAGTAGTGAAATAAGAAAATAGCCAAGAACGTAAACGTAAAAGCCAAGATTTTAGGTTCTTAAAAACAGGAGTTCATTGGAATGAACAGAAGCACCGTTCTGTAGTTCTTTTCGCCAACAAACTTTGTGGCTACCACCAGTTTGTCACTGACATAAACGCATCGAGAACGGAACTTACTTTCTATGCATCTCACTCGTACTCGCATATTAGTACGAGCGAGACGTTTAGAAAGTAAATTACGTAGATGTTAGCGTATATGTCAGTTTTGACACTGTCAGTGACTCATAGTACCTACGGGTACTTGCCTACAAAGACATGTGCTTACTTTTGCGGCTAGTTGATGTGAAATATAAGACAGTAACTTACGCAGCCATATTAGCGAAGAACGCAAAGAGGATGAGGCTGGATTTGAAAGCGTAGCTTTTGGAGACGAAGATCTTCAGGTCTTTGAGGACTCCGATGAAGAGCGCCTTAGTTCTGCTTTCTTCCTCGCCCAGCGACTTGCCGACGAAAATGTTATCTTGGATCAACTTCTTCACCTGGAATTCAACGTGTTCGGTTACTTTAAGATATTATTATTCTTCTTCTTTGTCATCACACTCTTGTCAGAGTGGTTGTGGTCGTCACAACCCGTCGCCATTCTTACGTACAGTAGCATTTTTTTGTACTTACATTCATAAATTGGTCCACGACTCACACGCTGCAATCGATCGATCGCTGCGACGATAAAACAGCAGTAAACAGTGTAACTGACCTTACATAATAGAATTTCAATAACACATTCAAGTTATCGCAAGTGTATTCCTGCTTTATGCCCATATTTTAAGAAAGGTCCCCGTTTCATTTGGCTGCAGAACATAATTTATTTTAAGGCAACCGTAGGCCCGTAAGTGGGATTTTCTTCTCGCTACGCGAGAAGAAACTCTCACTTCCTGGTCAAGGCAATTCGTAAAGCCCCAAACACCTGCGATCTCGAGCATTTACGAATTCACCTCCCTAGGTATGTAATGTACTATTACATATGGCGCTACTTTACCGCCTTAGGGCGGGATTAAGGACAATACGTGCCTATGTCAAAAATTTTAAGGGCCATATGTACTGTAAAACATTGTACAATTAAATACACGTGCGAAAACCTCCTACTTTTCGCTCTTGTATCGTAATGTACTAATATTGCGACTTATGGGTACTCGTGATGTCATGAAACCGTTGGATAAAAGTTGCACATTTTAGGGAGGCCTTGCTCCGGCTGTGGATGTAACATCAACTGATATGATTAGCTCTATGAACAACTGACCTTAAACTCCGTCTTCCCTCTGTTCTTCTTATGAATGCTGTCCAGAATCTTCAGTGCCTCATCGCTTCTGTTTGTATCAGACAGTAACCTAGGACTCTCAGGAAGGGTCCAGGTCCAGATACCGGGGATGAAGCCTGAAGCAGCTATGATTGGTTCTATAAACAACTGACCTTAAACTCCGACTTCCCCCTGTTCTTCTTATGAATTCTGGCCAGAATCTTCAGTGCCTCATCGCTTCTGTTTGTATCAGACAGTAACCTAGGACTCTCTAGAAGAGTCCAGGTCCACATACCGGCGATGAAGCCTGAAGCAGCGATAATTGGGTCTATGAAGAACTGACCTTAAACTCTGTCTTCCCTCTGTTCTTCTTATGAATCCTGGCCAGAATCTTCAGTGCCTCCTCGCTTCTGTTTGTATCAGACAGTAACCTAGGACTCTCAGGAAGAGTCCAGGTCTAGATACCGGCGATGAAGCCTGAAGCAGCGATGATTGGCTCTATGAACAACTAACCTTAAACTCCGTCTTCCCCCTGTTCTTCTTATGAATCCTGGCCAGAATCTTAAGTGCCTCATCGCTTCTGTTTGTATCAGACAGTAACCTAGGACTCTCTGGAAGAGTCCAGGTCCAGATACCGGCTATGAAGCCGGGGAGACTGCAGACGAGCAGCATGAGACGCCAGGAGTAGATGGGCAGGAGGGTGGTGTAGCCGATCTTGAAGGGGATGATGAGCCATGCTATAGCTGTGGAGTAAATGATGGGTTAATAGTACCTAGTTAAGTAATTATATAACGGGTTATTCCCAGTAGTTCGATAGTGGTCGGGTATTCCCCGATTTTGTGTCAGTTTACTATTTTCTACTGTCACTGTAAAGAATAGACAACCATTTTTAGGGTTCCGTAGCCAAATGGCAAAAAACGGAACCCTTATGGATTCGTCATGTCTGTCTGTCGGTCCGTCCGTATGTCACAGCCACTTTTTTCCGAAACTATAAGATCTATACTGTTGAAACTTGGTAAGTAGACGTATTCTGTGAACCGCATTAAGATTTTCACAATTTTGGGGGTTCTCCATACTTAGAACTGACCCTAAAAATTTTTTTTTTTTCATCAAACCCATACGTGTGGGGTATCTATGGATAGGTCTTCAAAAATGATATTTAGGTTTCTAATATAACTTTTTTCTAAACTGAATAGTTTGCGCGAGAGACACTTCCAAAATGGTAAAATGTGTGTCCTCCCCCCCCCCCCTGTAACTTCTAAAATAAGAGAATGATAAAACTAAAAAAATATATGATGTACATTATTACCATGCAAACTTCCACCGAAAATTGGTTTGAACGAGATCTAGTAAGTAGTTTTTTTTAATACGTCATAAATCGTAAACCGCAATTTTATTATGTTATAGTGTGTAGCTTTCAAATAGAGCTCGACGGCTAATCCTATTGTCTATTGTTAAGTAAAACCGCTCGTGCCACGTGCCACAACCAGGGTTGGGCAAAATACTGGCTTCCACGTATTTCAAATACAAATTACAAAATACATTTTTAAAAGTATTTGAAATACCAAATACCAACTACTTTGGTGACTGGTATTTGAAATACAAAATACAAATTACAGTGTTTAAAATAATGTATTTCAAATACAAAATACAAAATACTTTTCTTTTTTTTTTGTTTAATCATTTAGTTTTTTTTAACGAATATCCTTTCCTAAAAACTTATAGGGTCATTGCGCTTGTTTTCGTCCTTCTCTAGTTTTCGTCCACTTGACGAAATTTGAATATAAACCTACATTGCTGCACAAATTTGGACTGATTTCAATCCTTAGCTAAACAATATATCTGTCTACATATAAAACATATATTTCGCAAATAGTAAATTTAAAATGAAATATATTATATGCTAATTTGTCAAGTGGTCGAAAACTAGAGCATGGACGGAAACTACTACAATGACTCTATCCCCTGGCTGTTGACGAAAAGTTCTGCGCAGAATAGCTCGCGCAATGTACCTATTTGCGCTCGTACAAGTCGTACATTATATTTAAAAAAAATGTTCCATTTTAGGATCATAGAATTTAATAAAATGTATTTTGTAGAAATGTATTTTGAAGCTTGAAGTATTTGAAATACAAAATACAAAATACATGTGAGTGCAGTATTTGAAATACCAAATACAAAATACTTTTCCAGGTAGTATTTGAAATACAAATACAAAATACTAAAATGTATTTCAAATACGTATTTCAAATACATGTAATTGAAATACTGCCCAACCCTGGCCACAACCACCTGCATAAAAAATACGTACCGTAAAATGGGGTGAGTTGGGTGAAATTTGACTTTGAAACCTCGATAAAATTTTATTTTTACATGTGAAAAATGAATGGTGTATATAATAAGTGGTTCGGACGTTTGTATTTTAGTTTGTATTTTTTTTGGGTGGTTCCATTTCATAACTTTAACGATAAAGAGGAAAACCCACCTCACCCCGTAGTGCCTCGTATTTGCGGTGAGAGGGTTTTTCATACAAAGGTGATTTTGGAAGATTATTGGATCGATTTTTTTTTATTATGAATATTACTATAGCTCCATTTTAAATTGGAATACATTATTTTTGTAGCAGTAGCCTTAAAAACCCACCTCACCCCCTCTCAATCCTTCTCTCCCCACTCATAACCCATAGCTCCCCGCGAAACCTACTCACCCCGTTTTACGGTACTTCGGTTACTGAGTGCCGGCGAGTCGAACGCTACAGAACCAGTCTAAAATGTGTCATCGAGATGCGTAACAAAGGCGCGTTATCGGAGAGCGCACCTACACTGGTTTTTTGAGCGTTGGACTAGCCCGCGCTCAGGTGCCAAATGGAATAATTAAGACCCTTTTTTGCAGGTAAGTACCACGTGCGGTTTTACTTATCAATAGACAATAGGATTAGCCGTCGAGCTCTATTTGAAAGCTACACACTATACTTGCTGCTACGGAACCCTTCATGGGCGAGTCCGACTCGCACTTGGCCGCTTTTTTAAATACATTATAGAAAAGGATTTCGATCTATTTTTGCACCATTTAATTGTTTTCAAACAAATATGTTTGTTACTAGTAGAAACAAACAGCATTTATTTATTTAATCATGTTAGTTCCGATACCTATCAGTAAAAAAACACATTCGTTTTTACATCAAACGTGATCATTAAATAGGCACTAGTAAATAGAAATTATTATCAGTTAAATAAAAATGCTTATAACTCCGAAATAAGGTGGTAATCACATAATATAAATCACACCCCACGTCGTATGAATGACACACATTAGTTACCGTAAAATCAGGTAACTTTAGTCCACAACTTACAAATATGGTCCAAATTCAAGTTCCAGTAAAATATGTTGAAGTATTATTCAAATTATGTTGAGTATATAATATAGGAAGAGCATTAGTGTATCTCAGCTCCAAAATACATGAAACGAGTACAAATCATAAAGGCTCGTTAAGAATCAACGTTAAAAAAACCGGCCAAGTGCGAATAGGACTCGCGTTTCTAGGGTTCCGTACATAAGTCCGACTCACGCTTGACTGCACTTTTCTAATAGGTTTTCCTGTCATCTATAGGTAAAGAACTATTTTGTGTATTTTATTCAAAATTTTAGACCCAGTAGTTTCGGAGATAAAGGGGGGGGGGGGGAATGGTAATTTTTTGGTTATTTTCTAAAATAACTTCGAACCTATGCATTTTAAAATTATAAAAAAAACATCCATCTTTGGGTCACTAATTTACATATGTGTACCAAATTTCAACTTAATTGGTCCAGTAGTTTCCGAGAAAATAGGCTGTGACAGACGGACAGACAGACAGACGCACGAGTGATTCTATAAGTGTTCCGTTTTTTCCTTTTGAGGTACGGAACCCTAAAAGTAGACCATAGTTGTACTTTAGGACTATATTTACATGATTTTACGGTACCTACTCGTATTTCGCATGTTTTACCTATCTATAAATTTTAGCTATAAGATACATAGGTCAACCTACATGAGGGATCGATCATCATCAAATCGGACGGCCATAATAGAATCTGTGTCAACGGTGTACAAAGACCTATATAGTACTCACATGCAACAATGCATAATAAATCCATTGTGGGAGCTAAGGTAACATAACATGAATGGTAATTTCCGATCATTTTCCTAAATTAGATTATTTTCAATTGAAACTATTTCACATCAGTCGTGTAATCTACGGAAATACACTGAAAAAAAAAATCTAACATGTTTCATTAAAAACACTACAGTTTCACATCTGAACAGCAATTTCAAATAGTCAAGAACCACAATTTATTATCTTAATTAATTATCGAATAAAATAATTAATGACATGCATATCATTAGAGTATGTAGGTACCTACTAATGATACTCATATGCATGTCAAATCAGGTTTTGCAAACGCACAAGAAAAGTAATCAATGATCTACCGCTAAGCAAATACGAGTACTTGACCACTTACTATAGGCTAATTCTGATAGACTCCGCATCATAATATTTCCCATCTCAAAATTATACACACATAAGCACCCTTCATACTTGGAAATTATCTAAGGCGCTTCATTCAATTGCAATATAGCACACATTTACACTACATTTTTATCTTTCGAAGTAAGTTTTTATTCATAGTTTTAATTTAAGCGCACCAGTTTGGGCGTAGGTACGTAATTAATGTAAAACTATCGTGACTACTAATGTATATTATGTGTTTTTATGGGTTCCGTACCTCAAAAGGAAAAATCGGAACCCTTATAGGATCACTTTGTTGTCCGTCCGTCTGTCCGTCCATCCGCCCTTCTGTCTGTCAAGACTCAAGACCCTTTATCGTGGGAACGCGTGGAGGTATCGAGTTGAAATTTAATTTCTATAAGTAACAAATTATAGTGGTATTAAGAATTACTACAATGACATGGCAACAGTATGAAAACCGCATCACATTTCTGATATGTAATCTTAAAACGTAAATGAGAAGGAGTAAGTTTATTAAAAGTTCATACCATAACGCAGTAATCTTATTATAAGTATAAATACCCCGTAAAACAGTCTCCTTTATGTGAATTTTAAATAGTACTTAGGAAGTTTAAAATGGCTGCGCGTCGTAACCGCACGGTGTCATGTCAGTGTTATTTTAAACGTCAAACTTCTATGAAATTATGATGTTTATATAACCCTTGCATAGTCTGGGCTATCAAAATCGCTGCCAACTTAGCTTGCTCAACTCTACGAGTACCTATACTTCATCTAAATACGTATGTGGTCTGTGTTGCTCACAAACAAAATAGCCTTGAGCTCCAAATCGTCAGACTTGACACATTATCATCTGTCGCCCCGGGCGCATTTAGCAAAGTAAAACCTTTAGCGCTTCGCGACCGTGCGCCGTCTTGCATGCTCCGTCTAACAGGCAAAGTGATCTGTGGCCTTGATCTCCAAATCGTCAGGCTTGACATGACATGATGACACATTGTCATGTCATGTATCGCCTCGGGCAATGCATTTGGCTAAGTAAACGCTTTAATACCGGGTCAACGAAAGTCTTGGCCTACTAAATTAATATCAACAGATTTCTTTATTATTAATATATCATATCCTGCATTCTAAAAGTGAAAGTACCTAGTTATATTTAAATCAGATGTATGATGTGTTTGCAATTCTTTGTAACTTTATTATATTTGAGACTCATGTTCATGTCAACGAGACCTAACTAGGAAGAAGATAACATAACGCTTCAAATGAAAAAAAAAAAAACAAATTACATACAAACATTTAAAAACTCATTCAATTGTCTATCGTAAGTACAGTTAAAAAAAACTGGCCAAGTGCGAGAGTGCGTTCCGTACCATTCCGAAAAAAATCGCAATAAAATCACGTTCGTTGTATGGGAGCCCCGATTTCAATATTTAAGTATTTTATTTTGTTTTTAGTATTTGTTGTTGTAGCGGCAACAGAAAAACATCATCTGTGAAAATTTCAACTGTCTAGCTATCACGGTTCATGAGATACAGCCTAGTGACAGACGGACAGGCGAACAGGGGAGTCTTAGTAATAGGGTCCCGTTTTTACCCTTTGGGTACGGAACCCTAATGACTTTCTAGGGTTATTACTATTACAAAATGTGTAATTGACACTATAAATGTCAAAACCTAATGCCACATTTTCACCCTTAATTTCTTAAAAGTCCGTGCAGAATTATTAGCTTTGGCGGACTCTAGTAGCTACAAATTGATCTAAAGTTATTTTCCACTGGCAAGGACTGCAAGATGGCATTTAAACTCGAAACATTGGCGTTAAATCCATCAATTGATTGCACTATTACACAATTACAGATGTGCTCGCAGTCACGTCGGATTCTAACGATTCCGCCAATTTGACAAAACTACGTCAATGTATGCTAGTAAAGTACCTAACGTTTGAACGATTTAGTCTAGAATTATTTAAAACTAGCACGTACGAATAGGTATAGAAGATAACAGTCACTTTAAAACAGATTCAAAAATTTCATCAAATACGAGTAGGTACTTAATCGAGCTGTTTTACTGAAATTCCATGTTTTGGCATACTTAACATTCACTTAGATATTCTGTATCCTCATCAAATCCCTGATATCCTGACTTCATCCTGATTGAAAACGGGAGTCTCAAATACCTACAGCAATTAGATTTATATCGACCGGGATATACTTAGGCCGTTATTACCTTTTGTATTGTTTTCGAGTTTCCTATATTCAAGGAAGGAAGCTGTATTCGAGGTCCATATCCCGGTCGATATAAGCCTAACGAAACTAACCGTGAATCATTCAAAACTGTTAAATAGGTACAGCAAATATCCATACATCCAATACTTAACTCAGTCTCGTTCATTTTCCCCACGTTTTTATTAAAACTTTAAAATTATATTAATAAAATATGACCTGGTAATATCAGCCAAGCTCCGACGAAACTCATGCCAACTATGGTCAAGTAGAAATGCCGTCTCCTCTCCCCAACCAAGTCAGACATGTATGTAAACGTCAGCGTTGATGGTCCACCTGCAAACAAACATGAGTAAATTTTACCAAATGATAGATTGCTCTTTATATGTTATTAAAGCAGCAGAACCAAAGTAACCGATGTAGCCATCCGAATCGCTAAACTTAAGTGGCAGTGGACGGGGTACATTGCACGTAGAACCGATGGCCATTGGGGCGGAAAGGATCTCGAGTGGCGACCACGTACCGGAAGTTTGTCACGTGAGTAGACCCCCGCAAGGTGGACTGATGACCTGGTAAAGGTCGCGGGAGTCCGCTGGATGCGGGTGGCGCAAGACCGGTCATTATAGCACTCTTTGGGGGAGGCCTATGCCTATGTCCAGCAATGGACATCCTCTGGCTGATATGATGATAATGATGATGATATGTTATTCTGCGCCATAAAACGACCGAAGAACGCATACACATCGGAGCACGCTTTAGGTCTATACCTATTTAAAAGACTATTCTTGTGTTCTCAAGTTGAGCTAAAGTCAGTCAAGCCATTTCTGTCAGTAGAAAAAAGCGGCAAATTTAAAAAATGAATGCGCGAAGGGTAATTGTCCCGTAAAAAAATGAATTTCGCGCCTCTTCCTACTAACAAACTTGTTTGACCGGCTATAGTTGACCTACAATAGAATCATTAAAGACACAGACACATCCTAAGGCAAAACTAACCTATTAAGAAACCATTGATCGATCTAGCCACCAGTAACCACCGGTAATCCGCCACGGTGCTCTGAGCCAGCGTCAGCACACCGTCTAGCAGCAGCGTCATTGTCAGCGTGTTTCGTCGTTATTTTACCCCAGAAGTAACATAGACATAAACCTAACCAATTAAAATAACAGTTTTTTGGAACTAACCTATTAAGAAACCATTGATCGATCTAGCCACCAGTAACCACCGGTAATCAGCTACCGTACTCTGAGCCAGCGTCAGCACACCGTCTAGCAGCAGCGTCATTGTCAGCGTGTTTCGTCGTTATTTTACCCCAGAAGTAACATAGACATAAACCTAACCAATTAAAATAACAGTTTTTTGGAACTAACCTATTAAGAAACCATTGATCGATCTAGCCACCAGTAACCACCGGTAATCCGCCACGGTGCTCTGAGCCAGCGTCAGCACACCGTCTAGCAGCAGCGTCATTGTCAGCGTGTTTCGTCGTTATTTTACCCCAGAAGTAACATAGACATAAACCTAACCAATTAAAATAACAGTTTTTTGGAACTAACCTATTAAGAAACCATTGATCGATCTAGCCACCAGTAACCACCGGTAATCCGCCACGGTGCTCTGAGCCAGCGTCAGCACACCGTCTAGCAGCAGCGTCATTGTCAGCGTGTTTCGTCGTTATTTTACCCCAGAAGTAACATAGACATAAACCTAACCAATTAAAATAACAGTTTTTTGGAACTAACCTATTAAGAAACCATTGATCGATCTAGCCACCAGTAACCACCGGTAATCAGCTACCGTACTCTGAGCCAGCGTCAGCACACCGTCTAGCAGCAGCGTCATTGTCAGCGTGTTTCGTCGTTATTTTACCCCAGAAGTAACATAGACATAAACCTAACCAATTAAAATAACAGTTTTTTGGAACTAACCTATTAAGAAACCATTGATCGATCTAGCCACCAGTAACCACCGGTAATCCGCCACGGTGCTCTGAGCCAGCGTCAGCACACCGTCTAGCAGCAGCGTCATTGTCAGCGTGTTTCGTCGTTATTTTACCCCAGAAGTAACATAGACATAAACCTAACCAATTAAAATAACAGTTTTTTGGAACTAACCTATTAAGAAACCATTGATCGATCTAGCCACCAGTAACCACCGGTAATCCGCCACGGTGCTCTGAGCCAGCGTCAGCACACCGTCTAGCAGCAGCGTCATTGTCAGCGTGTTTCGTCGTTATTTTACCCCAGAAGTAACATAGACATAAACCTAACCAATTAAAATAACAGTTTTTTGGAACTAACCTATTAAGAAACCATTGATCGATCTAGCCACCAGTAACCACCGGTAATCCGCCACGGTGCTCTGAGCCAGCGTCAGCACACCGTCTAGCAGCAGCGTCATTGTCAGCGTGTTTCGTCGTTATTTTACCCCAGAAGTAACATAGACATAAACCTAACCAATTAAAATAACAGTTTTTTGGAACTAACCTATTAAGAAACCATTGATCGATCTAGCCACCAGTAACCACCGGTAATCAGCTACCGTACTCTGAGCCAGCGTCAGCACACCGTCTAGCAGCAGCGTCATTGTCAGCGTGTTTCGTCGTTATTTTACCCCAGAAGTAACATAGACATAAACCTAACCAATTAAAATAACAGTTTTTTGGAACTAACCTATTAAGAAACCATTGATCGATCTAGCCACCAGTAACCACCGGTAATCCGCCACGGTGCTCTGAGCCAGCGTCAGCACACCGTCTAGCAGCAGCGTCATTGTCAGCGTGTTTCGTCGTTATTTTACCCCAGAAGTAACATAGACATAAACCTAACCAATTAAAATAACAGTTTTTTGGAACTAACCTATTAAGAAACCATTGATCGATCTAGCCACCAGTAACCACCGGTAATCAGCTACCGTACTCTGAGCCAGCGTCAGCACACCGTCTAGCAGCAGCGTCATTGTCAGCGTGTTTCGTCGTTATTTTACCCCAGAAGTAACATAGACATAAACCTAACCAATTAAAATAACAGTTTTTTGGAACTAACCTATTAAGAAACCATTGATCGATCTAGCCACCAGTAACCACCGGTAATCCGCCACGGTGCTCTGAGCCAGCGTCAGCACACCATCTAGCAGCAGCGTCATTGTCAGCGTGTTTCGTCGTTATTTTACCCCAGAAGTAACATAGACATAAACCTAACCAATTAAAATAACAGTTTTTTGGAACTAACCTATTAAGAAACCATTGATCGATCTAGCCACCAGTAACCACCGGTAATCCGCCACGGTGCTCTGAGCCAGCGTCAGCACACCATCTAGCAGCAGCGTCATTGTCAGCGTGTTTCGTCGTTATTTTACCCCAGAAGTAACATAGACATAAACCTAACCAATTAAAATAACAGTTTTTTGGAACTAACCTATTAAGAAACCATTGATCGATCTAGCCACCAGTAACCACCGGTAATCCGCCACGGTGCTCTGAGCCAGCGTCAGTACACCATCTAGCAGCAGCGTCATTGTCAGCGTGTTCCGTCGGCCAAATACGTCGCCCACGATACCCCAGAAGAACGCGCTGGCTACGCCACCTGGAAGCAAAATAAGGTATTAAAAGGTTTATAATTATACTAATACACGTGGCAAACAACCGGGAGAGTGCTAGATAAATGATGACTGAAGTATTTTCGGGCTTTCTCTGAGTTTCTTAATAGGTGTATTTTTCTTAATTACTCGTAATGCATGTTAATTATAAGATGTAATAATGTTTTGAAAAGATGTGTCCCGCCGAGTTTGTTGCCGGTCCCATATTGGGATACCCTCCTCCAATTGAGGGGGGATTTAAATCTTCTCGGGGCAGAGGTGTACGGTTGGAGCCGGTAAAGGTTTATTTGATGTTCATAAGCGCATTGTAATATGCCTACTTGCATAAACTATTTTTTATCTTATCTTTATCTTTATCTGTCAGCTCTTTAACTTATTGATCCGCAACAAATTTTTCTTTCACTTTATGCTTTGATTTGGAATTGGATTAGATCTCCATCTGTTTGCTTCTAAGCTTGCATTGTGTCTATTGAAAAACCGGACAAGTGCGAGTCGGACTCGCCCACCGAGGGTTCCGTACTTTTTAGTATTTGTTGTTATAGCGGCAACAGAAATACATCATCTGTGAAAATTTCAACTGTCTATCATGGTTCATGAGATACAGCCTGTGGTGACAGACAGACAGACAGACGGACGGACAGTGGAGTCTTAGTAATAGGGTCCCGTTTTTACCCTTTGGGTACGGAACCCTAAAAAGATATACACGATCCAAAAGATGAGAGAGGAGGAGAGGAGGTAGTTCACTTAGACGTTATTAATGTTATTATCCGTCGAGCATGAAGATAAAGGATGACTCCATGCATAGTCTAATAAAACATGGTCTTCCATTCCCAGAGTGACACGGGCCTACGTCACAACAACATGGCCGCTATATATAGCGCTATCGCATATTATCATATAGCGCTGTCGCATGATGACGTAGGCCCGTGTCAGTTAGGTGACCTAGAAAAGACGGGAATGGAGTACCAGGCGGAGTATGTTATTATACCATGACTCCATGCTATGGACGAAGTGTCCAGGTTGGGGCCGAGGCGTCAATTTTTCCAAAATGTATTCGTATAAGAGACGCTTGAAACGTGGAAAGCCATGGACAAAGTGACCCGACTACAACTTCTATTATATGAAACATTACTGCGTATGTTATTATCTATACGTGTATGTGATGATCGAAGCCACAAGAAAATTTAGTTTTAAATAATGACTGCACTAACCATAAACAGTTTTTCTACCGCTAGACTAATAGGTTGAAAGTATTAAGCGAAAGTAGCCTGGGTCTACTTGTATTACTTATATCTACTAGGCCGAGAGAAAATCCCGCAAACGACCTAAATAGATTATCTTATTAGTCTGCCAGTTTTATACTGGTTTATTATATGTGAATCTAAAACTAATTTTCTGATAAAACTCTTAAGATTTGGCCTAGCGGCTGGTTGATGTCACTGGGGACAAAAGAGCTGGCAGCAGTGGCAGCTTCCTCACTCGATAAATAAGCATTGCGATTCAGCAAGGAAATGCTGCCAGCATCTTCGGCACTATGCCTCAATTTAGATTTAGATTTTTAGTTTTTAATTAAGTTTAATTTTATGACAAAATATTAATGTTAAGATTATTTTTAATTTTTTTTTTTTTAATGTTTAATAATGCGTCTGTAAGACTTCCGCAGACTCTGCGGTAGTCTTAGTAGTACGCATTTGTATAATATTTAGAGTAGAAGGAATTCCATTGTGTAATGTCAATAACAATTCAGTTTTCTAAACCCAACCGTGTAATATGACAACACTGACGCCTGTTATCCGTATAAGTATGTACTAATTTACTGTTATTGGTCTTTTGCGGATCTTTTAGCACTTTGGTGTAAATTTTAAAGATATTCCGCGTAGTGTTTGGGTTAGTACCGATGTAGACATTTCCTAGTAAATGAACTTCAAATGCTAGCTTGTTACTAGGAGAACAATTTTGTATAAATATAGTCCTGAAAAAAATACTAAATAGTGAAAGTGGAATACCTAGTATACCTACTTAATATATAAATTATAATGCATAGAACATACTTATAGATTAAAAAAAAATGATTTATAGCGCATAGTTAGAAGCCAGAAGCGATACCTATAGTTTGTCAAAGGATTTTCTCATTTCAATCATAGACAGAGAGAATCATACTATCTTTGTCTTACAGCCTTACACTAGTACTAGCACCCAAGAGAAAAGGATGACTATAGTTTTCCGTTGTTGCTGACTGACAAATTGGTTTGACCAACTATAGTATCTTTTGTTTTTCTATCTGTGGCTTTTCCACCAATTTGCCAAATAATAGTCTAATCTTACCTTATCCTACTTGTAATTGTACGATATCGCGAATCTACGATGACTGTTCAAAAGGAAGCACCAAAAGTGTAAAATTAGCGGAGGCGTGGTACTACGCGACATGTCCAATTATTGGCCACTAGAGCAAGTAACTAGTTTGTTTGTATATCTATGCTACCTGGGGGCCTAGCCAAAATAACAATCGTTGATAATGATAAAAAACGCCGATCGAAATTTAATAAAATAAAAACCGGGCAAGTGCGAGTCGGACTCGCGCACGAAGGGTTCCGTACCATAATGCAAAAAACGGCAAAAAAAAAACGGTCACCCATTCCAAGTACTGACCCCGCCCGACGTTGCTTAACTTCGGTCAAAAATAACGTTTGTTGTATGGGAGCCCTACTTAAATCTTTATTTTATTCTGTTTTTAGTATTTGTTGTTATAGCGGCAACAGAAATACATCATCTGTGAAAATTTCAACTGTCTAGCTATCACGGTTCGTGAGATACAGCCTGGTGACAGACGGACGGGCGGACGGACGGACGGACGGACAGCGGAGTCTTAGTAATAGGGTCCCGTTTTACCCTTTGGGTACGGAACCCTAATTAATGTATGAAAATAGTCAGGTGACTTTTCGTAGCATCTGTCATCCCAATACAGGTTTTCTTGTCGTTTGGCGTTTGTCGATGTACCTTACCTATGATTGCTAGCATTTATAACTTGTGTAGCAAAAAAATTACATAAAGGGGTTGGGGTATGTGCGTCATTAAATTAACTTTCATTTTATATTAGTGGCCATGTCACTAAGATGCATAGTTTCCGAGATATAATCGAAAAACCGAAAAATGGGACCATCCATCCCCACCTTCCCCCTGGCTTAAGAACTACGGCCGGGGACTTTTGATATGTTCACCTCCTAATTAGTCTAGTAACAAAGTTACGAAGTCAAAAATTGTGTTCCTAGCATTTCCCTCTACAACCTTTTTTGAGCATTCGTTGCCTGACCTAGATACTAGATATTTCTTTAACCCATACTGCTGTTGTGCAACACCGCAAGCATTTTTATTTTGATGTTATCTAATTCTAGATCTAAAAAGTACTAACTGGGATAACAGTTAATTATATATAAACCTATTTATAACTTTTACAGAAAAATAAGTTTGTTATCAAGCCTTATCCAATAGGAACAAGTAAATAAACCTCATGGTTGACACCTATGTTGCCAAATATTCACCAAACACTACAACAATGATTGAAAGGCGATTATTATTGATTGTGAGTCAATATTGTGTCACCCCTCGACACGGCCTAGGCGTAGACATTGTTTTGAAGATGTTTACAGATGGTTACCGAATCTGGCAAGGGCAGAAGCCATTATCGAACGTTGGTTTTTAGGGTTCCGTACCCAAAGGGTAAAAACGGGACCCTATTACTAAAGGGACCCACTGATTAACAGTCCGCCGGACGGTATCGGCCTGTCAGTTGTTCGGAACTGTCAACATTTTGTTCTAACTGACAGGCCGATACCGTCCGGCGGACTGTTAATCAGTGGGCCCCTTAAGCCACTGACCGTCTATCCGTCGTTTTAAGAATGGGAATTTGTCAGCCTTGTGTTAATCAATGGTCGAAATAAAGATTTAAGTACCAATAAAAACTCGGACTCGCCCACCTAGTGTTCTGTACTTCTGTACTTTTTAGTACCTAATTGTTGTTATAGCAGCAACAGAAATCATGATCTGTTAAAATTTCAACTGTCTAGCTATCACGGTTCATGAGATACAGCCTGGTGAAAGACAGACAGACGGACAGTGGAGTCTTAGTACTAGGGTCCCGTTTTTACCCTTTTGGTAGGGAACCCTAAAAAGAGTGAGGAAGACGATACTCACCGCACATGAAGGCCATATTGACCAGTCCCGCCTGGTACGTAGTTAGCTGCAGCTCGCACTTGGCCGCTGGCAGCACGTACGACATGTCGCAGTTCTGGACGCCCGTCGTGAAGAACGCGCACGAGCACGCGCCGAGCGCTGCGCGGCTGAAGCGCCCGTAACATGGCAAGAGAGAGAGACAGCAACACTCACCGCACATGAAGGCCATATTGACCAGTCCCGCCTGGTACGTAGTCAGCTGCAGCTCGCACTTGGCCGCTGGCAGCACGTACGACATGACGCAGTTCTGGACGCCCGTCGTGAAGAACGCGCACGAGGACGCGCCGAGCGCTGCGCGGCTGAAGCGCCCGTAACATGGCGAAAGAGAGAGACAGCAACACTCACCGCACATGAAGGCCATATTGACCAGTCCCGCCTGGTAGGTACGTAGTTAGCTGCCACTCGCACTTGGCCGCTGGCAGCACGTATGACATGACGCAGTTCTGGACGCCCGTCGTGAAGAACGCGCACGAGCACGCGCCGAGCGCTGCGCGGCTGAAGCGCCCGTAACATGGCGAGAGAGAGAGAGACAGCAACACTCACCGCACATGAAGGCCATATTGACCAGTCCCGCCTGGTACGTAGTTAGCTGCCGCTCGCACTTGGCCGCTGGCAGCACGTATGAAATGACGCAGTTCTGGACGCCCGTCGTGAAGAACGCGCACGAGCACGCGCCGAGCGCTGCGCGGCTGAAGCGCCCGTAACGTGGCGAGAGAGAGAGAGACAGCAACACTCACCGCACATGAAGGCCATATTGACCAGTCCCGCCTGGTACGTAGTTAGCTGCAGCTCGCACTTGGCCGCTGACAGCACGTACGACATGTCGCAGTTCTGGACGCCCGTCGTGAAGAACGCGCACGAGCACGCGCCGAGCGCTGCGCGGCTGAAGCGCCCGTAACATGGCAAGAGAGAGAGACAGCAACACTCACCGCACATGAAGGCCATATTGACCAGTCCCGCCTGGTACGTAGTTAGCTGCAGCTCGCACTTGGCCGCTGGCAGCACGTACGACATGACGCAGTTCTGGACGCCCGTCGTGAAGAACGCGCACGAGCACGCGCCGAGCGCTGCGCGGCTGAAGCGCCCGTATCCTAAGCAAAACCAGTGAATTAAAAAATGATTGATAATTATTCTTCTTTAAAATAGAATAGGGTCATAAACTTTTTTGGTATGAGTTGATACGAGTAAAAGGTTATGGATGACTCGCGCTAGACTGGGCCGAGCACGGGCCGAGGCGTCCGACATGTCATTTTTCTATGACGGCTGATCGCGATCACGTGGTGCTTTCTATAGAAGCGCTGGAAGCTCCGGCCCGGCCCCGGCCCGGTCTACCGTGAGTCATCCTTTATGAATGCTCCCGGAATTACCATGATGGATAGCAATGGACATTGGACAGCCTTTGCACCAGAAACGACTAGTCGGAGCGACTTTTGTTAAGTTATTAGAGAATGGTTGATACTACTTGATACTTTTGACACGTAGTCTGATCCGCCACTTTTGATGCTGAGTGTACATATCCTAAGTTTAATATTATCTCTATAATTCATAGAATACAATGAATTATAGTCTGTCAAACAACTTTGTCAGTAGAAACAGAAGTGAAATTCAGATTTTCTATGGGATAATTCTTCGCGCCTACATTTTTTAAATTTGTCGCTATTGTCTACTGACGGAAATAGCTTGACCGACTATAAACACATTATTAAATAATTCCTTTTGTTTTGAAACAATAATACAAGTTATATTATAGGTACGTAAGGTAGGTCATAACAATACGGCATAAAAACCATAAATATTTTATGATCAATTGATTGACATAAACATTAAGGTCACCAATTGTAGCGTCACCTGGTTACCGCAAGGGTTGAGGCACCTCCGCAACATACATAGTATATGCTTAAGATTATCTCATTCTCAGTGGTTGATACAAAAAATAGTAGTTTATCCACGCATACATCATAAATCCTCTTTAATGCGTCCAAAATCAAGTATAAACTGGTATAAACAAAACATAAACTGTTTTGTTACAACAAATTTATTTTCTGCGAATATGTTATTTATGAGCGTTTCTTTTATTTTTTGCTATTTTTATATATTGTGACCTTTATTGCCACTTTTGTGTTATTTCTAGTCAGGATCGCGAGCCCTTTTCATCCTTATAGGAGAAAAAAAGTGTCCTAAAATTTCCATACATTTTTCAAACTTTCCTTTTCGTTACCGCCATACAAATTATATGGGAAAATGGTATCACAATAGGAAAAAACTCTGGGAGATTTTTCCTATTGTGATCGAAAGAGCTCGTGATTCTGAGTAAAAATAACACGAAAATGGCAAATGACGAAAATAAGGTCATAATATATAAAAATGACAAAAAATAAAAGAAACGCTCTTTTGAGTTAAAGGCGACGGTAGCGGTGGGTAAAATTTCAGATTCTGTCAATTTACCCCATTTCACACACAAGCTCACTTCACGCACACTACCTCACTTTACTGGGACAGGTCAGTGACCCATCATGTTTTTTTAAGATTGGACTTTTAGTTTAGTATTGACCACTAGCCTCCTTTGAGGGTAAAAGCGTTCCATTGAAAGATGAAAGAGAAACAATGCATTTAATCTTGCTTTCCTTGTCTGTTCATGTCACACGTGACGTACCTATTTAATTCATTTGATTGTTGACTGTTTTACTACCTAATATTGCTTTGTCGAGATACGCGTTTTGTACAATTAAAGCGAATAAAACAAGATGTCATTAAGTCGTCAGATGTAAAATGTTATTTACTACTCTATACGGTTTTTCATAAGGTGCAAAATCCATTCAATAGGAATTTAAATAAATAAAGTTTCAGCAGGGTGGCAATTCCATTTTGGCGGATAAAGCGAAACAGAATAGTTCTATCGAACCTGCTTACAAATTTTCACGAGAATCAGTTGAGAAATGTGATCTGCAAAGGAGAACATACAAAAGCATTTTTGCCCAAGCTGAAACGGAGACCTTTGCTAACGCTCGGCCAATGATGGTTTAGGTACACCTATAAAAAATGGTTGTCCCTGCTGTAATTTTAATATCTTTATATTTCAACCGGTATAGTTTTACCTTCAAAAATAATCGGTATCGCTAAACAATAGCGGTACCTTACTACTTATACGTTCACGAAATCGGTATCTGCATAACTTGATTGTTAGTAAACTAACCTGAAAAATAATCTCAAAATCACCGAAACATTTATGTACAGTCACCTGCAATAATATGTTACGTCATTAGCGCCAACTTTGCCTCCAGGGAAACTTTGCCCAAAACGACAATTTTAAACAAATTCGTTAATGTAGAAAAAATATAATAGTTATGGCCACCCTGCTATTTTTAGTAGAATATAGGTTATATTTCTGACAAAACTATATACCAAACTTGTGCATAACTTGACTTGGGAATTTTGATTTGAGCGAGTTGTCTAATATAGGGTATATTTCGGCGGGCAAAAAATTTATAAATAATAAATGCAAGTAGAAAAAATTGAGAACCCTTTGACAAATATTTCCGGGTTTGAGTTATAACACATGAAGCATAGATTATGTCTATTGAGATTTAAACTAAAAAGGCCTAAATACACAAAAGTTTTAGCGGTGGGCAAAGTAATCCGGTAATTTGGCATCCATACCAACATTGCCCACCACCAAAAACGGATTAGGGTTGTCACTTTCATCTAATTTACCCAACTTCGCAAGTAAAAGAAGGTTATGTTTGTACACTAAAATAAGTTTATAAATATATACTGTATTTAATTTGTCTTATTATCCTTTATTTAGATGTTTTATCCCGTTAACGAATGAAAAACACAACAAAAATCATATTTTTGGCCATTAAACTATTGTAACAGATTTTCTCAAAAGTGACAACCCTAGCCTTTGTAAAATGCTTAGGCGAGCCTTATTTGGAAATGGGCAAAAACGGGTAGGCAACATTGCCCAGCAAATTTATTTTAAAGTTTTTACACTTATCGCTAAGTTATTAACAGGGAATGGTAGGATTGCCCAAAACCTTTAAGTGATCCTTAGACATCATCATCATACGAGCTGTATTTGAATACCAAATTGACGTGGGCAATGTTGGCGAAAACCCCGGATATCTTTGCTCGCCCTCTAAAACGCAAAAAAATGGGTAAAAAATATATTTTTTTCAAATAAACTGATGCGTTTGATCACAATGGACGTGCTGAGCAAAAAAGTCATATGTGATGTTTTTTGAGAAATTCGTTTTAAAAAAAAAGCGGGCAAAGTTGGTGATAATGACGGTACCTACTCTTCGAACGCCGCAAAAATATGTGACATGTTCTTATGGTTCTACAAATAAGATCGTGTCAGATATTTTTGCGGCCTTCGTTGTGTAACATAAATTGCAGGCGACTGTACATTTGGAATAATTATTTTATTTAGTTTCAACGAAAGTTTCAAGTTTAGTACGAAAATACTTCAGATATGCAATATGCACAAAATGTAGACCTAATCGAAATAAAACATTGCTTTTTATAGGTACTTAATTTATAAAACATTCGATACATAGGTATACATAACAATAACTAGAGCGCCATTGGCCTGTAAGCTTCATCTCGGTCTCCAAAGCCGCAAAAACTCGCTAGTACTTTCAGAGAACAGCACGTACACGCATTATACATATAGACGGAACGAACGGCATAATCATTATCATTTATTCGTCGCAATCCATGGTATTACAGATCTAGGTACAAGACTTTCAGGTATTACTTATACGAATTACATAACTCTTCCTGTTAATAGGCAATATTTTAAGATAAAACTTGTATAATATAATACAAGATTACAATTGTCATCAAAATTCATTGACGTACAGAAGTCAAATACGTTTTTAAACTGACGCAAAATGATACCAGCATAATAAAAATTTATCCCAATCAGTAAAGATGTGTCTTTAAACTTTTTTCATTTTAAGCGAGTTTTGAAGGAACATAATACTTAAATTCGACTGTAATCGTATTGTTTTAAGATAGTTTACTGCGGTTTTCAACCATTATAACAGCAAATCAAATTTAAATGAGACGAAGGCAGATATTTATGTACCCTATTTTTTGAAATACAATTTATCTACTGGTATACTTTCTCGTGTGCGTATATGATTTAATGTCAATATAATTGTCAAAAGCAAGAAAATCAAGCTGTCATTTTCATTTGAAGAAGTACACGTGTGCTCCGGTGTAGCCCCAACGGGCATCTGACTTGAAGAAGAATTTTGAGTGATGTCGTCAATGTATGGAAATTGTTCGAAAGTTTACATTTGAGATTGAATTTCTGTGTTGTCTTTGTGAGTAAAAATATAAATCGATAATAAATTGGTAGCTGAATTATCTAGCTTTCAGAATCATACAATAATTCAATTACTGTCAAAGACAAAATTGTTTTGCTTCTGTCTCAAACGGAACTCCATATTTTGATTTTTTGATACTTTTAGTGTCGATTTGTAGAGAATAACAGCAAATTAAAAATATAATGGCACAAAGAGTCGGTACACGGTTTCTTCGTGAACAAATTTACGTGTAATTTAATGCAATTATTAAACACTTATTGAACAAATTATGGTTACAAAGTGAGGTCTAAATCGAAAACGTCATATACCGGCCCCTTAATAATGACATTCAAATGTCGATCATAACTGAAAATCAAAGGAATTTGATTTAACGACATTAAATTTCTAGTATCAGTCGAGATACCATTTTATTGAGTAGGATAAGTAAGTATGTGATCAAATGCCGCGTTGGCGGTCGTAACTTGGAAATTACAGCGAGTAGAAGTTTTGTATGTTAAACTTCTTCTAACTTCACTGTATTGCAATTGCCAACAACAAAAACTAATACCAGCAAATACATATAATATAATGTTACTTGATTGTTCATGTCCAATGTCTAGTTATTTCAGAATTTTATTTCAATAGAGCGACTTCGATTACCGACATGGCAGCGGCTAGATTAATTTGACTCTTAAACATCTTTGACACAGAATGAATCAGAGTGTTGGGCCCTAAAGGTGACGGATGAAAAGAGATTGCATGTAGCGGAGATGAGAATGTTAAGATGAATATGTGGCGTGACGAGAATTGATATGATAAAGAATGAGTATACACGAGGAAGCCTGAAAGTTGCACCCATAACAGACAAAAGGGCAAATCGCCTAGCGTGGTATGGGCAAGGGAAGTCATGTGACGAGAAAGGTATTACGAATGAATGTGGAGAGAGGTACGAGGAAAGGAAAACCGAAGAAATGGTGGATGGACTGTGTGAGAGATGATATGAAACGAACTCAAGTGAATGATGAGATGACGGGCGACACAGGTGTGGAAGAAAAGACATGCTGCGCCGACCCCAAATGAATGGGATAAGGGCAAGCGAATGATGATGATCTTTGACACAGAATGTACCTACAACTTACAACTTGATACAAAAGCACGCGCGTACTCATCGTCAATTACGTAATTAACAATACTTTATAATTTCAAAATAACTCTTATCCGACCGTTGAATGAGTTGTTTGGCATAACAGTGGCCGTTCGCATAACATGGCTGCCTCATAGCGTAGCTAGGAGGAGAGTCATAACATGGCATGCCGAATTGTTATGAAGCTGGCATCTCGATGATTAATCTTAATAGGGTATTTGACTGTATTTAAAATAAATTATTTTACACCATGCATGAAATAACGCACCAGATTAATATAGATACGTAGACAGCAGTTATTTTTGGACTCAATTTCAATTTTCCCGGTAAGGGCATTTGGCTTTGCTTAGTTAGGGGCTAGGTTGATCTGTGTAAGATGTCCCCAGATATTTATTTATTTTAAAACCCGTATAAAACTATAAAGAGTAATTTGATTATGACGTCACATGTTAGTGTTTCATATAAATTACATAGTAGCAAAATCGTTTTGACAGTTCGAAAAAAAACTGATTTGATTAGTAGTCAAACATTAGTCAAATACCCTATTAGGAATTGATCTCCGTGATTAGGTACGTATTTAAAGAAATTCAGTCGAGTTGAAGCAAAATTCTGAGTGAGCTGAAATTTGATATAGGTAGGTAAAACACTTTAAACTCTGGCGTTTTGTACACATTTTTGTAAACTAATTTCAGGTAGTTCCACTGAACACCACCACAGTAAACAACACTTTGTTTACTTATATAAAAAATACAAACTCAATTGTGGCTCTAGTGAAAAGTGGTACCAATTGACCGGGGTGACATTCAAATCCAGGGGCGACTTTAAAATTCTAGTTTTTAAGCCATAATATATATTTATGCGAGATTTTTACAGTAGGTGAATATGAATATACAGTAATCTAACTAGTTACAGGAACATTTTCATAAATAAAGAATAATGGTAATTCTATGGCCGTTTTAAATCTATCAAAGTAACCCCAAATTTTCCAAAGTCACCCCGGTCTACGGTACAAGTCTTGCGCAGCTTAGGTTAAAAATGTTACAAGTTCCATATACCCTATGTCCCTTTTTCACCTGAGTTGCGTGAGATTTGTATCCCTTTTCACTAGAGCCACAATTATATATAGACCCAATTAAACTCATCAGAAACTCCATCTATTGCTTATTCTTATTCAGACCGCCACTAAATTCATTATTGATAATATTTTATGAATACACTTACCAAATATTAACATATCGAGGATAATCCTCGACCCATAGTTAATTAATAATAAGTTAATATTTGGTAAGTGTATTCATAAATAATTATGAGAGGAAGGAAGTGAATGATACGAGCACAGGCGACACCGAGGAAGGAAGGAAAACATGCCGACCTACTAAATTGGATAAGGGTACGTTAACATTAAAATAAAAGCTTTTGAACTTATATTTGACTTGACCCTGCCTCTTTGAGGTCGGGTTCGAATCCTGGTAAGGGCTTTATTTGTGTGTACATCACGAATATTTGTTTCTGAGTCATGGATGTTATATAGGTCGCCTAGTGCCCGTATTACCTACAAGCTTTCCTTAGTTTAAAGCTAGGTCCATCTGCGTAAGATTGTCCCCAAAATATTTATTTAGTGTGACATGTTGATATTTGAATGATTCATTCATTCATTCATTCATGAACCTCCTAATGCCTACGGTCCTAGGTACCCGTAGTACAGTCACCTGCAATAATGTGTTACTCTTCGCAAAAATATGTGACACGACTGACACGCTTTTATGGCTCTACAAATAGGATCGTGTCAGATATTTTTGCGGCCTTCGTTGTATAACATATTATTGCAGATGACTGTACATATATTGATATCAGTGTATGTTCAAATTGGCCTGTAAATCATCCTTAAATAAGACTTAGTGTACAGCCTCAGAGGCAAGCGTCTAATAGTAGCCTTACCACGACTGCCTTAGCTTCTTCTCCCTGCCCCTATCTCACGTTATGTGGGGTCGGCACAACATGTTTTTCTCTTCCATTGTCCTCTGTCTTTCGTCTCCTCAGCACTCACTCCTTTCTCATATCCTTTTTCACACAATCCATCCATCGTTTTTGGGTCTACCATCCGCTCTCCGTCCATCAACATTCATTCCTAACATTCTTTTGCCTATATGGCATTCATCCCTCCTCATTACATGCCCATGCCACGCTAACCTACACGACTGCCTTAGCTTAGTAGTGTCAAACTGACATCGAATTTAAACTGTTGTGAGACATTGTGTGGCAGTACGCGATACACGGCCGTCGTGAACGCTGCTCGCACTGTTAGTGCTTGAGAAAGGAGACCTAGGCTCTCCGAAACATGTTCGCGAGTGACTAAAAACAAGTGAGTCTAAACCGTAAAATTTATTAAATCAAACTGACATGTTCGCTAACGTCTGCGTAGCTAACTTTCGACGAGCGAGATGCGTAGGAAGTAAGTTATGCACATGCACACGCTGGCGAATATGTCAGTGTCAAACTGATCCGCACAGTAGAATATAATAATATATACTTACTATAACCAAAGATATATGTAACTCCGTAATAAGATAAATAAAGTCTAAGAAAAAAACGTGCCTCGGAAATCAAGAAAAAGTCATTCTCGAATAGATGGCGCCATTACCTTTGGCCTATTCTCGGCTAGATGGCGTTGACGAGACAGTTTGATATTTAACCATTTTAACACATATCAGTGAAAGAACATGGGTCAGTATGGAACAATAAAAATTAAAAATCATTTATATACATATTTTGATTAATCTATACATTTTCAATTTTATTTTAAGTTTTAATCGTGTGTCGATAGATGGCAGTAAATGTACCTTCACTATGGCAATAGCCCTCTATACTATCTATTCTCTTTGCTATAACTCTTTGAGTAGGTAGGGCTTAACATACTAACCCTCTTATTCATAAACGTTTACTAAAGTTGACAAGCCGATAATAATCGTTTGTCCCTTTCCGACGTATTGGTAAACGTTTACGAATAAGGGGAAGGGGGTAAATGTTTTCATCTCAAACTGTCTCAGAATCGATCAAACAACAACATGGAAACGAGTACGTGTTTCTGTTTATCAACATCGCAGATAACTGCGGCGTATCTCAGCACGTTCCTAGTTGCCTAGAAGAAGTGCTGACGAATATAATGTCGAATTCTGTGCTGTTGCTACATGAATTGGGAAAGATTGAATTAAGAAGAAAGTTTGTCTGTCTGTTACCTCATGGTTACCTCTTAGCGCTTAAACCGCCGAACCGATTTAGTTAGGTAGGTACCTATTAAACATAGAAGTAGTAGTAAAACACGTTATTGTATAAAAAATTAAAAAACAAAACAAAACAGGAAATAGTACATTACGATACAAGTGCGAAAACTAGGAAATGCGCAACGAGTGGCGATAAATTGAAACACGACCGAAGGGAGGGAGGGAAGTGTTTTAAATCAACACGAGTTGCGAATTACCTTTTCGCACGTGCATTGTACAACGTTTTACCTACAGTACATAATTATGGCCCTTTAAATTTTAGACATAGGCACGAATTGTCCTTAATCCCGCCCTAGGGTGGTAAAGTAGCACCATATGTACTGTAAAATAACCTTCGTTATTAGTACAAAGGCAAAATTATCCCTTTAAGGGATTTCTTTCAGTTAGTAAATTATATTTTGAGTTTGAGTCCCAGAAAAGGACATAGGATAGTTTTTATCCCGGAAATCATCCCTTAAGAGGGTGAAAAGCGGGGTGCAAGTAAGATATTTGAGATACTTAATTGCGATGCATTGTCTGATAATTGATGTATCTACCTAAGTAAGCATAATTATTATATAATAGTACATTGTGTAACATGGGGCGTAAGTTGAATATTGCAAACGAGAGTAAGTTAAATCGCGACGGCTTGCCGGAACGATTTATAGACTCGAGTTTGCAATATTATTACGCCCCGAGTTACACACAATGTTTTTCATAACACTTGCGATAAACTGTTAATTATGGCACTAGAAACTTCATAACTCCCTAGGGAGAACGCTTTTTCTATAACTCCCGCTAAACCTGCGTGCAATTCCACATTTACTGAGCGAGTGTGATGAAAACCTAATTAAATGATTGCCATGATTTTTTTATCTAGGAGTTATAGTTGTCTATCAAATAAGGAATTTTGTACGGGGAATCAATAAATAAATAAATAAATAATCGCGGGCAAAAGCTAATAGTATAATTATTGTATGTGTAATGTGTAACACAAAACTTTCGCGTTTTTAGCAATGCTTTCGTTCAACCCCTAAGTTTGGAATCGAGCTCAATGGCCTCGCCACTAATAGTAACATCACATTACCTCCCCTGCGGGCTCAGCACGGTTCCATTTTTATCGACTATCACTATGCGCGTCCCTTTCGCACTTACATACTTGTTAGAACGTGACAGGTATGGTGACAAGGGATAAAAACGCGACCGTGCTAAGCCGCCAGTTGTAGCGCAAGTAACTTGAGATAGGACTCAAACTCATTATATAAAGTGCTTGAAGAAAATTAATAAGTACCTTAATCTTGCTAAAGGTGCTATCTTCGAGCAACACGGAAGGGAGGTGGCATTCGCACTATTTCCCCTCTGCCGAGGTACAAGATCAACTGATCTAGTGCAGGTAATAAAACTAGTTGCGCTCGGATTTTAAACTAGACCGAGTCCAGTCGCGCGACTGAACACTGCAGCAGAAAAAATGCTTAATTGCTCAGTTTTTTGTTGTAAAAAGAGGTCGGGGACACCAAATTTACAAAAAGATGGTGTTACATTTCATATGTAAGTATTTTTTTACATATCATAAGTTTCATACATTTAAACACCAAATTATTATATTTTAGTGTCATTAATTGTTAGATTTATCGATTTTGCTCGTCCAGTACAAATTTCGGATCGGTCGAGCGACAAATACGACTTCTCATCTCTCAGAAAACAATAAAAATCTTCGGCGAAAATATGTCAGTGTGCGTGTTGTGACACTTGTCACTCGTCCGTACACAAAAATGATCGAGGTGTGCAAGATTTATCTGTGTAGTGTGTCATTTTCTATGTATTTATGTCGTCATTACAGATTGGATTTTGTATGTGAGTGTGTGAGAAGTACGACTGTGTGCACGTTTCCCCCCGAAAACAATGGCAGAAAGATTTGTACGGTGAGATATCGCTTGGGCTCCTCCCTTCCGACGTGTCGGAAGCCGGAGTTGCTCGAATGTTGCTATATATAAAACATTTTTTTCTTAAATTAGCTATTACCTACTTACGAGATATAGGACCCAATTAGAACAATGCGTATAAGATGTCGCAGCGAGTCGATACCGATCTGTCAGTGTTAAAGTGACATTTCTTCAACCAAAAATATCACTTCTGACACTGGCAGATAGGTAATTGTATCGCTGTCTTCTTCTTCCTCGCGTTATTCCGGGATTTTGCCACGGCTCATGGGAGCCTGGGGTCCGCTTGGCAACTAATCCCATGATTTGACGTACTTAAGCATTAGTTTTTAGGGTTCCGTACCCAAAGGGTAAAACGGGACCCTATTACTAAGACTCCGCTGTCCGTCCGTCTGTCCGTCCGTCCGTCTGTCACCAGGCTGTATCTCGTGATCTGTCATAGCTAGACAGCTGAAATTTTCACAGATGATGTATTTCTGTTGCCGCTATAACAACAAATACTAAAAACATAATAAAATAAAGATTTAAGTGGGGCTCCCATACAACAAACGTGATTTTTGACCGAAGTTACGCAACGTCGGGCGGGGTCAGTACTTGGATGGGTGACCGTTTTTATAGACAATGGTACGGAACCCTTCGTGTGCGAGTCCGACTCGCACTTTGCCGGTTTTTTACGAAAGCGACTGCCATCTGACCTTCCAACCCAGAGGGGAAACTAGGTCTTATTGGGATTAGTCCGGTTTCCTCACGATGTTTTCCTTCACCGAAAAGCGACTGGCAAATATCAAATGATATTTCGTACATAAGTTCCGAAAAACTCAATCAAAGGTTATCGTATCGCTGTGACATCTTATAAGTATTGTTCGTATTGGGCTGATAATCCGTTTACAATAGTTTTAGTGTGTTTGTGTTAACTTACCAGCAGAATCCAGCGCAGTCTCATAGTCAGCCACTTCTTGTTGCCCATCCTGCTCGCTCACTCTGTGCGTCGCTTGGAAGGAAAGAGAGAAAAGAAATGAATTTAGTTATAAGCCAACAAATCGGTATTGAACTTGAAGAGTACTGTCAGCAACAGAAGTTGCTAAGCGGGCGAGGTGTTCAAAATGATCTAGTCGCGACTTTATTGTTAAGAGAATAAGAGCGTGTCAAGGTAATTTTGAACACCTCGCCCGTTTAGCAATTTCTGCTGCTGACTGTACCTATCTAATTTATAATTATAGCAATTTTTGACAGTTTTAAACAATGAGATTTAGTGCATGGTTGGTTTTGGCATTTGACGCGGTTAATTTGTTTTTTTAATTTTTATTTTGATAATTCCCAAAATGTGAAAAATTACCTGGGGGGCGATTTTTGAAATTCGATCGCCCGATTTCGTCACTCGAAAATCGGTGGAAAAGTCGTGGAAAACGGCGAAATGCTAATTTTTGAAATACGAGCGATAGAAATTTGGAATCGTGTGGTATTGACCACTCGTTTTCAATTCTATTAGTAGAATTTAAATGCCTAGTAGTGGAGATATTATTAAACGAAATCGAGCGGTCGAATTTCAAAAATCGGCCCACTGTCTGATAACTAATAAGTTATTTGATAAAAATTTCATTTTCGATACTGAAACTTCACATGTATAAAAAATATGGCCTACCGCGAACCACGTTCGACGTGTTGCCTCCCTGTCACACTTACGTACGACTTTATAAATGCGACAGAGAGGGAACACGTCGAACGTGGCTCGCGGTAGGTCCCTACATTGTAATGTGATTGTAATGCACGTAGGATATAAAAAAGCAACGCAACCCCATCGAGTTTAGGCGAACTAACAACAATGCTGATGATTTTACAAAGAAAAATAGAGTGAGATGAATTTTCTTCAATAGGTAAGTGCAATGTGTGCCTTTGCCTTTATACAGTATGCTAATTAGGTATATTTAACACGTTTTTTATTAATAAAAACAGGCACCCCAGAACTGCTAATTCCGGCTAAAACGATTTTCTTAAAAAAAATCATTCATAAATATTTAAAAATATACTTTTTTTATATTGTCCGGACTGGCAATTGCAGAGAGTTCACATTTTTTGGATATACACCTAATGACTATTTTATATTTGCGATTTAATTACAAAACTATTCATATAACGGTATAAGGTTTACTCGGGTAATTCCGAATGTCGAAAACTGTCGGATAATTCCGAAAGAGACTTTTATTATGATGGAATTAAGGGTGATTTTCATCTGAATTTCGGAATTATCCGACATTCGGTAATACCCGAATACACCTTATGCAAAAACAATATAGGTATTTATACGTCTATTCGATAATTGAAGCTTTAATCCAATTAATTTTATCGGCGCTAAACTTGTACTACGCGTATTTGGGACCAATTAGGGTTTGCACGACGGATCCGAAATGTACAGGAAGATCCGCGGATCCGGATCCAGATCCGGATAATTTCATACATTTCGGATCCGGATTGCAAACCCTAGGACCAATTGATCAATTTCGATTATGATATAGGTAGGTACTATACAGGGTGATTCAGGAGACGTGAGCAAGACTAACACTGCGCATATCGTTAATTATAAGCAACTGTTTCGTATCAGTATTAGTGAGGTTAACGTTAATTTTCTAGTCGTGTTGAAAAAAAAAGTTATTAATTTTTTTACGACATGCATGGTCACCCTAAAATTAGAATACTTAACTACCGATATTCTGTGTCAAATTGAATATCATCACTGTCATCACGGTCTGGTTACTTTTGAAAACTCGTATCTCACTCAAGTTTGACAGTTTATTTTCTTCGTAATCAAAATGCCATTACGGTTAAAGAGGTTTTATGTTTATTAATTAGGTGACCATGATTGTTGAGACTTAAATTTGCTCTCCCCAAAAAGTTAAAAAATAGGAAAAAGTGTGGTTGTTTCTCCTAAATACGACGGTGATCGATCAATTATCAGTTACTGAGTGTGCAGGATTAGTCCTGCTCACGTCTCATGAATCATCCTGTATAAGTATCCAATTTTTGCCATGTGGGTCATCTAATTCCAGCGCAAATTTTGAACGTATGCTTAGATTTAATACTTACTAACGTAATTATTTATCTGTTATGTGTTTATCATTTATTATTTATAGGCACTTGATTCTAAATAAGCTCGGGTACGTATTAACCGCAATTTTAAACTATAGGTATTTTATTTGAAATTCGATAGATCTAAAAAATTGTTTAAAAAAGCTCAAATATAAACTAAAAAATGATTTTCGTATTAAAAAAAAACTCTTATTTGCCGCAATAAAATTCTAACGCAAATTATTAAAAAAAAAATACTCACGACTCCCAATAGGCGCTGTTTTGCACACCATAATTCCAAATTCAAAATCACAACACTACCTACCGACACACCATCGAATTCGAAATTCAAAAATCCAGTACGGCCGCGTCATGCAGCGCTGCCCGCGACCGTGACAATGGCAGACGAAGGAAAGGTTAGAACTGGCGGGTGTTCGTGGTGTACGTGAGTCCAGTTGGCGGGTGGACCAGTGTAATGTGGATGAGAGCTGAGCTATGTGTATGAGTTGAAGACTGGAGATATGCTGGTTTTTCTCATAGTTCGAATCGTTCTCGAGTCCAAGCAAGCTAGAGGTGTTATAATGTGTATAGGTTTATGCAGTAATTCTTCTAATAATAATGAGATTTTGAGTTCAATTTAATAATATAGTTTACAGTAGATACATTGAGAATTAAATTTGCTCTCACCAAAAAGTTAAAAAATAGGAAAAAGTGTGGTTGTTTCTCCTAAATACGACGGTGATCGATCAATTATCAGTTACTGAGTGTATGGTGCTCCTTTACCGCCCTAGGGCGGGATTAAGGACAGTACGTGCCTATACTGCCTATCTATGTCAGAAATTTAATGGGCCATATGTAGTTATGTACTGTAAAACGTTGTACACACACGTGCGAAAAGGTATTTCCTCTTTTTCGCACTTGTATCGTAAATAACTATAATAGTACATTACGATACAAGTGCGAAAAGTAGGAAATTCGCAACGAGTGGCGATAAATTGAAACACGACCGCAAGGAGTGTTTCAAATCGACACGAGTTGCGAATTACTTATTCGCACGTGTATCGTACACCGTTTTACAGTACATTTTAAATTTGACATACGCACGAAAAGTGCTATTGTACGCACTAGTGCGGGAAAATAGGACCATATGTACTGTAAAAGTAATTACAGTACATATATGGTCCTTTAAACTTTTGACATGCGCACGAAAAGTGCTATTTTACGCACTTTTTGTTTTTATTTTCTTTTTTATATGCGTTAGGAATATTCTGATGCCATGTTGTTTGATATAATTTTTGATTTAAGTAAATATTATGTATTTTCAATTCTATTTGCAATTTTGCATGTAATTCAAATAACATTTCGTTTTGCACAAATTAAGATTTTTTTGATACCTATTTTTCTATTTTAAATTATTATGATATTTAATTAATTCTTACGACAATTTTGTACGTTGGTAAGTAGAGATTATTTGAACGATTTTCTTATTCGTCATAATTTGACTTTACTAGCATTGCAACTTAGCATTGCATGCTAAGTTGCAATATGGGGCATTATCTATGAAAAGGGACCTTATTGTCGATGGCGCTTATGCCGCACAGCGTCGCGCGGTATTGTATTTATATCGGAGCATCGTTAATAATGGCGTAAGCGCCATCGACAATAAGGTCTGTTTTCATGGATAACGTCACATATATGCTAGTAAAAAGTACATTGGCTTCGGAACCATTTTCTATTTTAGTTTGGTTTTATTATTATAACTTAAAAAATTGATTCAGCTTTAAATTTAAAATTTTATGCTTATTTGAAATGTTACTTCCATGTTTCAATTATATCATGTAGTCGATCATATAAAATGGGGAACTGTAATTTCAAGTCACACTTTCCACGGGTTTTGTTACCACAAGATTTAAGTAAATCGTAAAATATAAGTTGTAATAATATTTGTATAATCTTTGACTATAATTATTGGCGCCTACATGGTGAAGCCACAGTACAATTATCAAGTACAATGGCTATAATGTAATGTAAACGATTATTGCAGACAAATAGTCCATATTATATACACAACAAATTACAAATAGAATTTAAAAATAAATAATTAATCATATATATAAAAATAATGATGTTCTACACGACATTAAAGCTCTCCAAAGAGCCTCTACGTGTTGGATCTATATCCCCACGCAAGCCTATCAAAAGACCGGGATTTATAGTATGAAAAACTGAACAAACTATACCAACTGATGAAAAGGCGCAGTAAAAGGGTTAAAAAGGTATGATTAATATGCACCGTATCTGCAGTACAGTTCCATTAAGTCTCGTAAAATAGGTACTGAAGTAGGACTTTATCACTTTATAGTAAAATTGAAAAATTGAAATTATTTTTGAAATTTGTTTTTTAGGGTTAGATATGAGGATATCACGTTTCATTTGTGGTATATTGTACAAAAAAAATCAGCCATATCGTATCTGGAGGAGCCCAAACTAGGTATGTTTTGAAAATTATTTTTGTTTTAATAAAAAAAAATGGCTGAAATGTAATGATGTGGTACATTTTTAGAATCGCCTCATAAAGCCCTTTCATATAATATCACACACGATAGGTTTCTAAAAAATTGTTTTTTCCCATACAAAAAAAAACAATGACTCGGCACTTCCCTCCTAAGGGATTTTTTGTTAGGAACTGGTCAAAAATTTTGTTTTGACCTCTAGTATACGTGTGCCAAATGGCTAACCTGTACATCGATTTGCGGTTTTTCTATGAAATTGGGGCCGTACGGCTGCCGCTAATAGATTAGTCCACGCTACGCCACTGTACTAGCGAATATTTGTAGTAGGCAGCTCACAATCGATCGTTTTATGAAGTCAATACACTGTTTTAATATCGTTTTAATTGACTGTTCAGGCCACAGGAAAAGCTAAGCACAGAAGCGACATGTAATAATATAACTACTAGTCGCACTTTCACTTCTAAGTGGGTATTAAATATTGCAAATTACACGTCAGTGGTTACTGATCACTCCCCGGGCGGGTCCAGTTTTACGCAATGATCGTACGATATATTTTCACTTTAAGTAATTGAGTATTAATTTGAAGTATTTCAATGATTTGTCAAAATTCACGCACGTTTTTGAATGCACGCGGATGTTTTTTTTTAAAGAACACACCTTCTTTCATAGTCGGTTGATAAGGTGGCCTATGACCTATGACACCCGTGTTATAAAAACGGATTGATTAATTTTCGCATCAAAACTACGGAGTCAATTTTAGCATTCGCTAAAATTGACTCCGTAGTTTTGATGCTACGGTGAAACACAAAACACATTTAGAAATAATTTTAGCAGTCTATGTATGCATATAGACTGCTAAAATCACAATCCCTTCCCGTAGTCGGAAATATTATACCTAGCTAGGTACTCGCTACTTGCTAGCTTGGAATATCTATAAATTTATTTTATGGTCTTATCTATTTTATGTGAAGCTTCAATTTCAAAAGTTTTAAATTACTTAATCAGATACACAACTGCAGCAACTAAAAAGTCTCTACACTTTCTAGTTACTTTAAATAAAATGTCATTAAATATTTTAAGCTCTGAATAAACCTTTATTTTTGGAAGTAATAAAGTTTATTTTTATTTTTAAAATAAACAGTAATTCTATACCTATTCCTAAGTCTATTATCACAGAATTAAGCGAGCGTAATCTCCACTCAAGTTGACAGTAACTGTCTGACTTGACTTGACAGCTAAATGTTGGATGAAACTGTCAAAACCACGCGCGCGCGGAATCGTGCGATAGTAGAACACCGAAGGGTTCCTTTTATGGATATTTTTACTTTAGGTACTTTTTTTTTTAAATGGGAAACTTATGCTTTTAAGATAGGGTTTTCGCCAGTAACTGGCCACCCCAAACCAAATTGAAACCTAAAATGAATTCTGTTTATAGGTGAATAGAATTCATTTTTAGTTTAGGGCGGCCAGTTACTAAAAGTGGCCAGTTACTAAAAGTGGCCAGTTACTAAAAGTGGCCAGTTACTGGCGAATTACCCTAATTATTTATATTTAACGACCATAGCGAAACTTATACTTCACTTATATTACACCTTTGCATGTATTAATGACAAAATATTACTAAAATGTAAATGCCAAGAATATAAAACTATTTACCTTTTTATTACAAAAATATTCTTATCGTCCATATTAGGTCTTATGCATTTCATGTAAGACACCAAAGATATTTATCCCGAAACAAAATGCACTATAATTTTATACATTTAAGTCTTCTTCTTCCTCGCGTTATTCCGGCATTTTTGCCACGGCTCATGGGAGCCTGGGGTCCGCTTGACAACTAATCCCAAGAATTGACGTAGTGACTAGTTTTTACGAAAGCGACTGCCATATTTCTTTTTTGATTGTTTGTGTATGTTTTCCTTCACCGAAAAGCAAGTGGTAGGTAAATATCAAATGATATTTCGTACATAAGTTCCGAAAAACTCATTGGGACGAGCCGGGGTTTGAACCCGCGACCTCCGGATTGAAAGTCGCATGCTCTTACTGCTAGGCCACCAGCGCTTTTTAGGGTTCCGTACCCAAAGGGTAAAACGGGACCCTATTACTAAGACTTCGCTGTCCGTCCGTCCGTCCGTCCGTCTGTCACCAGGCTGTATCTCACGAACCGTGATAGCTAGACAGTTGAAATTTTCACAGATGATGTATTTCTGTTGCCGCTATAACAACAAATACTAAAAACAGAATAAAATAAAGATTTAAATGGGGCTCCCATACAACAAACGTGATTTTTGACCAAAGTTAAGCAACGTCGGGAGTGGTCAGTACTTGGATGGGTGACCGTTTTTTTTTTTGCTTTTTTTTCGTTTTTTTTTTGCATCATGGTACGGAACCCTTCGTGCGCGAGTCCGACTCGCACTTGCCCGGTTTTTTTAATACATTTAAGTACCGACCGATAATATTTTACAATGGCATGCGTTCCCCGTATTTCTGTCATAGGACCGTAACACAAAATTTTCCATTAACCAGTATATCATAGCTCGTCGGCGCTTCGAAAAGTAAAAAAGCAACCTTCTTAGAAATCGATTAGCGCCATAAAAGTTATTTGCCTACATACCTGACACCGGCGCCTGCGCAACGTCTTTATTGTCTATGCATTAAGGGCTAATTTTGATTGGCAAGGACGGCTACAAATTCAGCTAATAAACGGTAAAAAAGAGGCAACTTTTGTCGCTAATCGGTGAAAAGAACCTTTTGTTTTTTTTCTTTGCGTCCAGGAATCGTGCCCATTCTTTTTTTTACATTAGTGGCGTTTCTGTAATATTTATTGCCGGACTGTACAGTTGAAATTCCCACGGGAATTGAGATTCATTGATTAATTTTAGTCAATCGCATTGATTTTTAGGTTTCCGTACCCAAAGGGTAAAAACGGGACCCTCTATTACTAAGACTCCACTGTCTGTCTGTCTGTCCGTTTGGCCGTCTGTCACCAGACAGAACCGTGACAGCTATAGATAGACAGTTGAAATGTTTACAGACGATGTATATATTTCTGTTGCCGCTATAGCAACAAATACTAAAAAAAAGTACGGAAACCTCGGTGGGCGAGTCCGACTTGCACTTGTCCGGTTTTCGTATTCCAATATTACTAATACATATTAGTCTTAAATCTTCAATTTCGATTAAATGGATTCAGAAGTAGGCATCTCTGAAAGAATAAAGCTTAAAGATAGAATTTTCATATGTTTTTTGCCAAATTTATACCTAGTTTAAAAATAAATATGTGGCTAATTTATTTAGAAATAAAAATACAAGTACACGGAACGGAACCCTAAAATATATTTTTAGATGCAAATTGTAGTCAATTATTCGCGGATTGTTAAACTAATTTTGACAGTCTATTTCGGGTATTCGCAAAACAACGTTTTTTGCGTGTATTTTACAGATAAGTACAAAAGTTTTATTTCACAAGCAGTAATAGGGACTTGAACCTTTTACACAACATATTTTTTTACACAAAGAGTAGGTATTATACCTACAACATGTTTACTTATAGCTAATATTATTTATTCAATCAGTTAAATCACAAATTCGACGATGCGGTTTTATTTCACGTCTTTATTTTTCGCAATAAAATATTACCTATGATGGGCCTATAATGTGTTCCTACCTATAAAATGGCGTAGGGCAGCGGTCGGCAACCTTTTCGCAGCCAAGGGCCACATAGCAGTTAACGAAGTGGTCGCGGGCCGCACTTTGTTAATATTTATGACTTTATCAGACATTGTAATTTGTCAATCTTACATTCAAAATAGCCAGGGAAGTTCGCGGGCCGAAAGTGATAGGTTCGGGGGCCGCATGCGGCCCGCGGGCCGCTGGTTGCCGACCGCTGGCGTAGGGCATTGCCCTTATTCCAAGTCCGGGCTATTTATAGAATGGCTTTCATCTAATCGAGGTAACTATTTAAGGGCTCCTAGACCTTACAAGGAACTCTATGAAGAACTTTCAAAGCATGTACAAATTAAATAAGTAAAACAGTTCCATTACCTACTAGTAGACAAACGCACCGCCTAAATCATTCTGAACACAGGACTTAGAAGTTTCAAACATATGAATACCTACTTCTAAAGGTATTGAAACCTAATTTTGTCCGACGAAATAGTTTTTTTTAACAATCCTAAAGGGTTTACATTAGGATCAAATATTTTTAACGGCTTGTATTACGCAACGCACACGTTATTATCGTAAAATCGAACGAGTGCGAGTCGGAGGGTTCCGTACTTTTTAGTATTTGTTTTTATAGCGGCAACAGAAATATGTCATTTGTGAAAATTTCAACTGTCTAGCTATCACGGTTCATGAGGTACAGCCTGGTGACAGACAGACGGACAGTGGAGACTTAGCAATATGGTCCCGTTTTTAGTGTTTTTACCCTTTGGGTACGGAACCCTAAAAAAATAACATACATAAGTAAGCTTATTAAAATATATGACTGACGTATTTTGTCTCCCAATCGTACTAGTACTTAAATCAGATCTGACCAAGTATCTTCCTGTCTCCATCTGTTTCTTCCGAGTGTAAAAAGTGCAGTGGCACCTGTCTAGAAGCTGCGGCCGGTTGACTATAGGTAGTTAATGAAAAACAACAACAAAAACGCCGCAACTTAGGCAAAACAAAGATTACGTGCTAACGAACGAAAGTGACTAATTTAGTATCTGCTGGACTACTTTATTTTGTTAATTTATGTTAACACTTATTTGTGTTATAACACTGTTTAGCACCCCGATCTTCAGTTGGGCCCCGCAGATTGTAAGGCGTCACTCACGACAGAGACCTCGTCGGAGATGGCGGGATGAGCTTGACGCCTTTAACAGAGACTGGTGGGAGACTTCAGGGGATAGGGATAAGTGGAGAAAAAGAGGGAGGCCATTGCCCAGCAGTGGGACAATATGGGCTCATAATAATACACACATTTGATAACACTGTTTATCAAATGTGTGATTCGCGATCCCAAAAAAGGTCGCGAAGCTTCCATAAAAGGGGGTCGCGGGTACATCCAGCAGATTACGAAATATATCGGTCGCGATATTTTTTTGAGCAAGGAAATATTTTCAATTTTATCCCGCAGTTTATCATTTTTAACATGGTTCAAGCCATAAATGGGATATAAAACGATAATAAAAGCCTGATGGTTTCTATCACCAAGTTCGCCATAATCCATATTATGTAATATACCTATAGGTAAGCAAAGTACTAAGCAAAACACTATTGTGTTATTTATGTGTGTATGTTAGTGTGTAAGGGCCTTTGTTTGTTTCCTGAAAATACGTGATATTTGATATACTTAAGCGTTTTTAGCGATATAAGCTAGTCTTTAAGGGTACTTAAGTATTTGACGTAAAGTCTTAAACGCCGTGAACTGACATCCATTGCGACTCTGCAATTAACCTGCGCGTGAGCAAAACCATTAAATCAGGTAACTGTTGACGTTCCTGTTAGAACTTAGACTTGCTAATCCAGGACGAAACGGGTCTGACTAAGTTTCCCGTTATTCAGCTCTGCGCTTAATGTGAAGAAATTACTAGTGAATAGGTACCTACTAAGCATTAGAGTTGGCAATAGGGTATTTTCCAACTAGTCAAATCAGTTACTTTTTTAGAACTGTCAAAACGATTTGCTAATATGATATGAAACTTTACATCGTGACGTCACGGTCAACTCACCTACTTTTTATATTTCTATCCGATTTATTAAATAGAACTTGTGTTTAAAAATAACTCCTATCTGTGTTTTTCTAATAATTATCAGGTGCTTTATTTCATGCATGGTGTAAAATAATTTATTTTAAATACAGTTATAATACCCTATTTTAAATCTTAAGATTAAGCGAGAGATGTTCCGACATAAGGGTCATTTATATTGTTAACGGTGTCCAAGCCTAATCGCTAGTTACCGTGCCTACGAAGCAGGAGGTCGCGGGTTCAAACCTTAGTAAGGGCATTTAAAGTTAGACCAAGTAAAGTCTGCAGCGATTTTGATAACTCACGCAGTGCAAGTTTTATTTTAAACGTCAAACTTCTATGAAATTATTAAACGCTGCAGACTTTTCTTGGTCTAACCTTACCTATTTGTGAGTTTACTACAGATATTTGTTCCTGAATTATTGATGTTTTCTATGTATTTAAGTACCTATTTATCTATATTTAATATGTATGTCGGGAATTGTGGGCGTATCATACTATCGGCAGCACATCAGAACCTTCAATCGTGGATGACGAGGGCCTTCAATGAAATACGATGTTCAACTCACAATCTTTACTGCACAAGACTCATTACAAATCACAGCACGCGTTACGTTTCTTATCTTAAGCAAACCAGTGGATTAGACCCAGGAGCCGCCACAGACGTCATCTTCTCCCGTTCGTTCTCATCGTGCTCCTTCTGAAGATTGATTGACAGCATAACTTCAATTGTTCTGGACTTCAATTGTTTTAAGAGCGCACTCTATGACGTCTTGGCGGAACTGCGTCGAACGCCACTCAAGTGTACGTAACACCCTAGTTTGCTCTATTTGTCAAGGTTTGCATGACAAAACGCCTCTTGAAGGCGATAGATGGCACATTTCAGCCATTCTCCGACACGGCCAACCTGACATTGTACGGGTCCCTCCGTACGTTATCCATCCCCCTTTATGATTTTCACTGGTAGACTAGAGCGAAGATGAGATCTTCTTCTCCCAAAAGAGACTGTAGAGCGCAGATCATCTGCACCACCACGGCATCCTGACATTGTATGCATCACTGCATACATCTGCGGACAGAATACAACAATCTGAGGTATCTAAGCTCATTGCTCGGCCTACCTGACCAAAGTAAGTTCCTCCATAACTTTTGGATACTGACAGGCAACTCAACTCAACTCTTTCAATAACACGCACATAGATCATTGTTGTGAATGAACAAGTTCAGCATCAGTAGCATCACGATATTCAATCAGGCCATATTTCAACGGAAATGGGGTAGAGATACATTTCGAACAATTCATGAAGAGACTTAAAATGCAACAGCGTGAAAATAATATCACCATAATCCAAACAGCGTGAAAATAATATCACCATAAAGATACAATACAAACTAGCTTTTAAATGAACCTCACCACAGAGATTCCCCTCAGTTGAAACACATTTTGTATTGAGTTCTCGAAAATAAATGGTTTTCCATATTTAACTGATTTTATGAACATTATCTGCGCACCTATTCTTTACTTAAACGTTTAGTATTCCCTAAAAGTTTAGTGTTCCCACTAATAGATTTTCTTATTTGATTTCATTGATACCTTGATCCAGATCTATTTGCCATTTTAATCATTACCGCAAAATGTTAGCTAGGATCACAGAAAACAGCGATGAAATTAGTTTATCCGTTTGAAAGATACTTGGCCGCACGCACACAATGGCCTCTCACCCAAGACGCGTGTATCATCTCCGTTATCTCATGGTTAAAATGTTTAGTAAGTTTGATTTAAACTAGTAGTTCGCCCCGAACTGAGAACTCGCGGTTCGCCAAAAAGTTAGATCAATTTAATGAACCTACTACTTAGTCGGCAAAGGATCGAAAACCGCATGTGATTTATTGCAAGGTCTGCGGAGCCCATCACAACACCATAGAGATTAAAATAAACTGTATCTGTGGTAAGCCGTTATCTTTCTTGTCAAATGTCAAATACCTATATTATGTTTATTTTTATCTTGTTAATTATTTAAAAATGATAAACTTAAAAACAATATTATAAAAGCCGAGCACTTTCATTTGATACCAAACTCGACCATACTTTCTTGCAAATAAGATGACCAGAAAAGCAAGACCCCTCACAAATAGCTTTCTAGCCTTTTGAGCTCTTCTAACTCAATAACACCTTGATCGAGCCTGCTCATAATTTAATGACTAAAATACAATGCCCTCAACTACACGTTTACCCAATTTCATTTAAATTAGAACAAATTTACTTAAGTTATTGTGTATCAAACTATCCTCTGATAGCTTAGCTTAAAAACATCGAAATGCCGGGACGTGCCCCTAGCCAGCCGTGTGTTCCAAGTGGAATGGAAGAACTTCACTTCGCTTCGCTCGCTCGTTCGATCACCCGCCTAAGTATAAAAAGATTGAGCCAGGTCAATTGATTTCAAACCAGCTTTCTACCATACCCTGAATATTTTGATTAAATTTTGGCACCATTAATTATTTGTGTATTCCTAAACACAATCATTAATTCCATAAACAAAAAGAAGCATATTGTAATTAATCGACACGTAATTTTAAGTTTCGGAATAGGACTACGACAGTTTACTTATTCGATTCTCATATTAAATAGTTTAAACACGTACCAAAATTGCGTTCAGTTCAGTTTAAACCGACTTCTCTATTTTATTCCTTCTGTACGGACAACACATTTACAAGACAGCTTGAGAAATTTTCAAAACTTGATATATTATCAGGTAAGTCCAGTATTATACTTTCTACGAAAACCAAATTGTATTTTTTTTATCGCTTTCATAATTTTTATTAAGAAAAAGGCAAGAAAACTTGATCATTATGTGATATTTACACACTGACACGACTTGTCTTTAGCTGACTGACACAATACTTCAAAAAAACCAAATAGCTCTCAAAGAGGTTCAAAAAGGTTGAACATGCATGAAATTAATAAAGAAGTTCACAACTCGTTTTACAACGAACGATCTAGCGTAACAGGTATTAGTGGTAGAATTTCTATTCTAAATCAAACCGCTGTAGGTACTCAAATTTTGCTAACTTCTTTATCGATCAAACAGAAAATAAATGCGTTCGACTCTATTCGCTAAACATCGACAACTAGTTTCGTAAAAGATCATAAGGAACATTATAATTACTGTAAGGAGTACGAACAACTTTTTGTACTAGTTCCATAACGTGCGTAATAGCGTACGTAGTAACATACTTTAATAATTTTGGATAATAAGTGTAATAGACAAAGCGTTATTTTCCCTTTTTTTTCAAGTCTCATTTTTGCTGCCTTCTACCGAAAAATACTAAAATAGCATGCCAAAACCGTTCTGTCATTTGCCTTCACATTTAAGGGGAACAATAATTTTAACCATAATATGAGGAATTTTAAAATTTGTTTTAAATCACGTTGCGTGTGTTTTGTCCCTAATGGACGCACGCGCGCAAAGCTTTGAGTGTCGAGCGAAAAACTAAAAATGTGTCTATCTGCACATAATCATTGACACGTTTTTTTTTTCTTTGGCATACACACATAATTAATCATTAATACTTTCTTTTCACATACATCAACCAATGCCTACAAGTCAACACCAACTTCCAAATAGCAGTGCCAACACCTTGGCTTTACAACAGCTTGGTTCCAACACACAGCTAGCCTCATCGCCCGGTCCGAAACCCCCATGAATTGCAGTTACGAATAGGACTGTGCCCTCCAGCACCCAGCCCTCAAACGCCCTCTGGACAACTCAGGTTCCGGTTGCGACCGCCAACTCAAGTGATGAACCTCTCAAATAAACTATCCTCAAAGAGGCATGAACTTCACGTTTCGTTTCTTACGACAATGTCATAAAACCAACGCGGAAAGTGGTATACCTACGTAGAGAAATCTAATCCCAAAATGTGTCCCTTTAAATAGGTAGTGTTTTAATAAATCAATGAATAATATCCTTCTCAAACTGCTTACTCAGCTATTATTATTCATGCAATATGCAAAATTATCTTAACCCATTGAGTGATAAGTAAGTCAAATCAAGTGTCAAATCGAATCCAAAATTAATCAATTAATTTTAAATTATTTTATCATTGTTCATCAAATTCAATTTGATAATCATAATGGCCCTTTGACAGATACACATCGCAAACAACATATCACTGAATCACAGAATTATTGAAAAATTAAATGTCGGGTCCAAATTTAAAATTGTTCTGTAGGTACTGTAAACTCTAAAATCTGACTGCAAAAATGACCACAAAAGGATTCCTTCGGCTTCGATGCGGTTAAAATAATCACCATTTAGGTTCTTCAAATAGGAACACACAATTTTCACTCATTACGTTTACGTTTCGTTTTGACTAGTTAATTTTGGATGTGAAGTCATTTTAAGTAATCAAAGGAATGCACAATTGCACATGATTAAAACTAAGTCAGAACTATCCGTCAACGGTCATGAACTTTACCACTATGTTCTCGGTTTACTTTTCATATCAAAAAAATATCACGCACATACTTACCACCATCATAGGCACAAGCTAGCAAAATAGAAATCATACTTAAAGGTGAGAATTTTATATTCACAGTGTGATCGAATAATAGCATCAACCACTCGTGACGCTTCTCACGATAATATTATTTGGTCCACGACACAATTTGAAATAGTACGTCTCCACACAAAAAAATTAAGGTGCATTTTGCTAGAAGCTATTCAAGTTAGTTAAGACGGTATTACATGCCATAGTGCTCAGAAAATCGTTAAACAGCCTTACATCGTCTTAACAGCAGATTACAAGTCCACGTACCAAAAGTTTTTTTACATACATTCTGATTCTGACCATTAAAGGCTAGAGTAGATATCTCGTAGGTAGGTATCTGTTCTCATATTTTCCTAACTAGAACCCATCACGCCGGCTTTGTGAGGTACACTCAACACAGTTACTAATCATAAAACAATGGACGCAACTCACGCGATTTCCAACTTCCAGCGACAGTCTGGCAACCAGTAAATATGCAGCTCCTCTCAGCTTCTGTAAACAAACTAAGGCACCCACGTTTCTGCAACCGCAGCTCCAACCCGTGCGAGACGGGAGATCTCGCAGCAACTATCTTCATTCTTCATGGTGCAAAGGACTGTAAACGTATTACTTAGAGTTACAACATTAACAACATTCACGAAAATTTCACACAACATAACATAAAAAGCAATGCAAAAACTGGATCACAATTTATAAAATATCAAATATGTCAACTGTCATTTCACTTCAAATATTTTCCATCACGATACTTCTTTATTTTCCACCAGCGATAGCATGAGATTTCTTCATTTTCTAAGGCCTTTAAAACTCTTGAATTAAGGAATGCCAGGGATTTTCAAAATCAGGGTAGATTTTTGGGACCTTCAGTCCACCTTCATTTGGCAAATTTGAGCTTTCAAGAGGAATTCCGTAGCGAATTCCCTGTGTTCGGCCACACTTCTGATGTCGGGAATTGTGGGCGTATCATACTATCGGCAGCACATCAGAACCTTCAATCGTGGATGACGAGGGCCTTCAATGAAATACGATGTTCAACTCACAATCTTTACTGCACAAGACTCATTACAAATCACAGCACGCGTTACGTTTCTTATCTTAAGCAAACCAGTGGATTAGACCCAGGAGCCGCCACAGACGTCATCTTCTCCCGTTCGTTCTCATCGTGCTCCTTCTGAAGATTGATTGACAGCATAACTTCAATTGTTCTGGACTTCAATTGTTTTAAGAGCGCACTCTATGACGTCTTGGCGGAACTGCGTCGAACGCCACTCAAGTGTACGTAACACCCTAGTTTGCTCTATTTGTCAAGGTTTGCATGACAAAACGCCTCTTGAAGGCGATAGATGGCACATTTCAGCCATTCTCCGACATGTATATTCATTTTTTTATTACTAGACATTATTCTAAAAATGTTGCAATCTTTTCTATACATTTTTTTATTCATTGAAGTTATTTATTTGGTGTAAAACAAATTAATTAAACATAAAAATTATAAACTAAAATAAACCTTAGAATGAGTAAAACTAATTTAACAAATAAAATATTACCCCCCACTCTGATTGTCCCCCAATAGTCCGAGACGGAAATGGTGCCTTTCACCCGAGTTAAACACTCTACTTTTCATATCGAATGAGAGGAAACCAAACACGACAAGGCAATTTCGCAAAATCAGTAATTGAAGTATCTAATAGACCTACGGCCATGATTTTTTTCCTTATGACTTACTTGCAATCGGAGACTTTACATGTGTGAAGATTATACTTTTTCGTTCTAAAAGCCGCAACAGACTACCGGACCGCACCGCGACCTTGGTGCGCCGCACCACGTAAAAACTTAATAAAACAATTTTAAATATTAAATAACAATTTAATTAATAATATAAGAAATTTTTATCTTGTATTTTATTTTATTTTCATGAATATAGTGCTAAATAACTTTAAAAACCAATTTAACATCGTACAAACGTTTAACTGTGGCTGTATAAGATTCTGCCTTTAAAAAAATATTTTTGGTGTATTCCTTTTGATTCCCGCCTTATGAAATCGAATAAATAGAATTCAACGAAAGAAATCAAGAATAATTTGTTTTTAACAATTTACTTACATCATTTTTTATAAAAAAAGGATCAACGTGGAATTAGTAAAATTTAGTGATGTACCGACTATTGATTTGGCCGACTAGCCGACTAATCGGCGCTCGAATGGCCGATTAGTCGGCCGACTAGTCGGCTAGTCGGCCAGATCATTAGTTTCAAAAAAGTTCAGGTGAAAAACAATAGTTTTGCTCCTTTGGTTGTGCTATTCATCATATTGACTTGGCTAACAGGTGTTCTTTAGATGTTCAAAGACCTATTACAAGAATCCTCGTTTAATTTATGTCTTTCTTTTATTTTGCGATCCTGAGCAGACCGTCCGTACAGCTTGTAGGAGGTATTTCCAAGGCTCTATTTCCCGTACGTAGTCACCAGTTAAGAACGTATCCCCTGTGGTCAGCGTCTTTACGAACAACCTGCCCTGTCTAAGTCTCTAAATTTTGCAATAACATTATTAGTTCCCCATGGCTCCACCATTAAAAATAAAAAACCGGACAAGTGCGTGTCGGACTCGCCCACCGAGGTTTCCGTACTACATCATCTGTGAAAATTTCAACTACCTAGCTATCACGGTTCATGAGATACAGCCTGGTGACAGACGGACGGACGGACAGACAGCGGAGTCTTAGTAATAGGGTCCCGTTTTTACCCTTTGGGTACGGAACCCTAAAAAGTTGAGATCGACCTTTAGAGGAAAACACCAGCCCACCAACATACGGTAACGATCAAACGGTCAATTACCTATATGAACCAAAGATTTCGTATGCACCCTGAATAGGTATTTAAGTAAAATATACATAAAACTTATGGTAAATATTTACTGTTTATTTCTTTTTTTCTGTTTTTCTTTCACTAATAAGGTGCCGACTAATCGGCCATTTTTGCCGACTAGTCGCCGACTAATCGCCGACTACAAATGTGGCCGGATAGTCGGCTTTCCCGACTAGTCGGCGACTAGTCGGTACATCCCTAGTAAAATTAAACAATTACCAATTGTTCCAGGCGAGGAAATAAAGACACTATTTTTCCATTTTGTTTCCACCCAGTTGTTCGTGGGACGGGGACGCAGAGGAGTACACCACTTTTCTGCGCTAGAGCATAAACGTATCACTTTCTGCGCACCTTTTAGAGCAACAACGACCCACTTTCAGAGCATGAGATATGAAAAGAATCTTTTCCACGTCTACCACCGGGCTACCTACATACCACAACAACCAACTTTAAACTATATTCCCACAAACCAGACCGCAGGAATTCTATCCTAGGTTCATATATACGTACGTACATACATACATACATAGCAAACGGGCAAAGACCCGTCTCGTAAATCATCCTTGACTTTGAACCTGGACTTGCGTGCTCGAAAGTGAGAACTGGCTAATAACGAAATAAAGTCTTTTAAATCATAGAGTCCATATAAGCTATTTACTTACCTATATCACGTTTTTCTTATTTGAGACTAGTGTACCCAGTGTTGGCCGTAATGGTTAATTCTAATTAACAATGAATCAATTGCATTAACCATTAATTCCGCAATTAATCAATTGCATTACGCATCAACATAATTAACATTAGTTAGAATTGAATTTTGAGACGAATTTATCAAATACGCGAACTAAATCTAATTGCCTTTTGTCGTTAAGATATTTTTTTAATAACATTCACAATGTCACATCGAAAGAGCCTCCAAATAAAATTATTGTCAAAGTTGGTTGGATTGTTCGATACCTCCACCATAAGTACGTAAATAAATAAACTTATATTTATATGTTCTGTAAAAGACACTTCCGTCCACAACTGTACCCAGTTGGAAGCATTCGCGGAACGAAAGTCGTGAACAAACCAATTGGCTGACTGTACCTATATTTGTGCAGCCCGAAAATGATCGTATATTACACGCCGTGTGTACATAATGTCCACTTGGACTTATATGGCCTATATGTAACAGTTTAGATGCCCTATTGATTCATGAATCCACTCGTGGGTCACATATCTATACCTACCTTCTACGAAATTATGCTTCGTATACTTAGGGATCATCCAATAATTACATCACACAGATTTCCAGGTTTTTTGACCCCTCTACCCCTCATTGTCACACTTGGTCACATTTGGCAACCCCTCCCCCCTGGTGTGGCGTCACATTTTTTCAACGAAACCGGCAAATCGAATTAAGTAGGTTGTACCTATTATTAATATTTTATCAAAATATTTTATAAAAATGAAATATAAGTAATTTTATAACCCAAAACTAATTAGGACAAAAAATTAAACGAATAAAAACGATAATTCTAATAATTTCTTATTTAACTGTACAGCGAATTAAATTATTTAAATAAGTTAAAGTGACGTCACAAAGTTTGTGACTCCCCCCTCCCCCTGTCACAACATGTCAAATTTTCTTGACCCCTACCCCTCCCCTAACCTAACCCTTATAGTTTCGTTATGTCTGTCTGTCCATCCGCGGCTTTGCTCCGTGATCGCTGCGAAGGCTGCCTTATGCTTGTAATACATAGCCCCCGTTTAGCCTATTCTGACAGAATGGTAACTATGGAACCCTACACTGAGCATGGCCCGACATGCTCTTGGCCAATTTTTGATACTTATCTTATGAGTTATGTTATAAAATCCAGTCTAAGACTGTATACAAATTACTAACCTGTAAGAGAAGCATTTATGTGGTAGAGTGAGAAAGTATGTAATAGGTACAAGTATTACTGTCACTCGGCTCGATTCGGAAAATGAATTAGATTTCTACTAGACTTCAACAAGTTACGATATGGATAATTTAAAGATATTTGTAAGATAGATATGTCAAATTTGACGTTTCCGCGATTCTGGAGGTCCTCTTGAACGATTTCGACAAGTTATGACTTAGATATCCAAGTCACATCTAGTCGATATCTAATGTAGATCTAGTTGATCTCTAAATCGTCTCTAGATCTTGTGATTATCTCGAAATCCGAATAGGCCTGTTACTTTCTCAGTCTAGCAGATATCTGTCTCCTCTTTCAGGGCTGTACTTAAGAAGGACCAGTACCACTCTATCGAAAGTAAAGGACTCAACGCCTTCAGTTATAGAATAGCAAACCTTCGTTAATGTGACTTGAACTTTAAATAGTGTCAGTTGCACTATAAAAAAATTAAAAAAATTAAATTAAATATCATTTATTATCAGGCAACTAAGGCCCATAGATACATACCTTACAAATTAACATACATACAATAGTAAAAATCTTACAAGCCAAAAATTATTTCTGCACTATACTACTATAGTTGCAACATCCGCATTTGACAGACCGATCAACGTCACCCGGCGCGCCGCGGAGGTTTACTATGAAACTTTCCATAAGTACAAAAAAAAATGATAAAATTTTGCGAACTCTTTAACGATGACAAAGAGTTTGGTGCACCCGACCCTTATTCATTTATTTTAATGTAATAGACCTGTAAAGTCGAAGACAAATGCTTGCTTCGAATTTGAGTTACCACAAATCATACGGCACCACCTTTTTCAGCTATCAAACTCGGATGCTCGTTTTATTCTTATTCTTATATCTGTGGCACAATTTAAAAAATATCTTCAGACGAAAGTGGACGACCGCGCGAAAATGCATTTTCATACTTATAGAAACTATTTTTCCTATTTGGTGTAGGTACTTATATTAACAACAGCTATGCGTCGAAGGGGTTCGAATTTATGAGATTTTTTAAGTATTATCAAAATTGGACGCATGTACCTACCTATTGGAATTTGTTTTTCGTCCTAACTTTTAAGTAGGTTGTACCTAAGTAGGGTCCCCAGATACAAATTTAGAATTTCCTGACAAAATTCCTGATTTCCGAATATTTTTCCTGACATTCATATTTTTGACTACGACGGGGGGGTCTAGCCGTTAGCGATGGCCACCCGATTGAGCCGATAGCCGCGTTTTATTAATTTAAAAGCAAATAAAAAGGCACTTTATAAAAAAGTCTATCAACTCAAAAAAATCCTGACATTTCCGTGTTCCGTCCCCATTCCTGACAAAAGGCCAAAATTCCTGACATGTCAGGAAAATTCCTGTCATCTGGTAACCCTAGTTGTACCTATTATTAATATTTTATCAAAATAAATATAAGTAATTTTATAACCCAAAACTAATTAGGACAAAAAATTAAACGAATAAAAACGATAATTAGAATAAATAATACCTCTGTTTAGGTATCGTCTTGGGTCGTCCCATTCGTTTTTCGTCAAGTTCTTAAATTAGTCCTATTCTGCTTTCGTCACTCATTCTACATTCGTCACAATGGTCGGTGGCTTTGTAGAATGAGTGACGAAAGCAGAATAGGACTAATTTAAGAACTTGACGAAAAACGAATGGGACGACCCAAGACGATACCATAATCAGTTCTTATTCTCAGTAAACCTATGTTTAATAATACCATTTACCAGCAAATCTGATATAAAACACATCACCATCATAATTAAAATGTATCTCTGTATCTGTATCGCATGTGACATCTTTAAACTCGTCATTTTCACTGCCATTATTGACACGCAACAGTTTTTGTGATTTGATTTATAAACATATTTTGTGCCATCAGGTCGCTTTCACACTAATGATCAAGCCAGAAGCTGATTCTGATATAATAATTTGTTCATCATCATCATCATCATCTCAGCCATAAGACGTCCACTGCTGAACATAGGCCTCCCCCTTGGACCTCCAACGTGCCGGTTGGTAGCGACCCGCATCCAGCGTCTTCCGGCGGCCTTAACAAGGTCGTCTGTCCATCTTGTGGGTGGACGTCCTACGCTGCGCTTGCTAGTCCGTGGTCTCCACTCGAGCACTTTTCGACCCCATCGGCCATCTTCTCTGCGTGCAATGTGGTCTGCCCATTGCCACTTCAGCTTGCTAATCCGGTGGGCTATGTCGGTAATAATTTGTTACAGTTTTTATTTTGTTTTGACGCGACCTTGATGATTACTCACGGTGATTGGTGCGGGCGTAATGCACTGGAAATGGAATGCATTGGACATCTCGCTCACGCTTATTAGTGTACCTACATGAGATGCACATGTCCTTGCCTTGTCTCACTTCTCATTTCTGCCTACTTCTAAACGTGCCACGTCAAAACGGTAGACGTATTGTGTTTTTGGTATGTTGTCAGGTGTGTAATGTAATGTAATGTTGAATGTTGTAATGTAATAAGATGTAATAATGTTTTGAAAAGATGTGTCCCGCCGAGTTTGTAGCCGGTCCCATATTGGGATACCCTCCTCCAATTGAGGGGGGATTTAAATCTTCTCGAGGCAGAGGTGTAGGGTATGATATTCTCTACTTAATAAAACACTGCTTTATGTAAATCCACTATTTAATTACTTAGCTTGAGATCCGCCATTGAAACATACAATCAAACTCGTGTTGTTATTATCTATGCGCACTAAGCGCTATTTGAGTTACATGGATACACGTTACTCGTCCCCCTTTTAAAGGGAATGTACCTTATTATCTAATTTACAAATCTAATCTATCAGGTGCTTTCCTGATTCTCGTAGACCGTCTCAGATCCGGGTCAGTCGCTGGTGATGTTAGTCTCTCAGGAGCGCCTGCTGCTAATTGTGGTGGTCCAGTTACTTCCACTCTTTCTGGTGGTTCAGCTGAAGGTCCCACATCTTCTAATCCAATTTCATCACTCTCCCCAGTACCCTCATTTCGTCTATCATCTTCATTTTGTTCTACTTCTGTTGGGACTGGCGGTGTTATTATAAGAGGATGTGCAACCTCCACTGATGAACGTGACTCATTTTCAACCGGGATCTGAGCCAGTTCTACACATGGTCTTAAATCAGAAACATGATAATATTTTTGTATGCCACTTATGCTTATTAAATACCTAACTGGACTTAAAATTTTGACAATAATAGCTTTGGTCCATCCTTTTCCTTCTTTTAAATTCTTTGCCCACACTTTTTCTCCTTCCTTAAAAGTCAAAACCTGTTTCTCTAAATTATTATCTTTTATCACTTTTTTAGACAATACATTGGATGGCTTTATTAATTCGAATCGAGTTCTTGGTTTATATTTAAATAACATTTCATTTGGAGACATGCCAGTAGAATTTGGAGTGTTTCTATATGTAAATAAAAAGTTTTGTAACAAAAGTTCTTGTCTAAAAGAGGGTCTGGACTCATGTTCTGCTAATAACCTATTTAATGCTTGTTTGGCTGTCTGAACAGTCCTTTCTGCCATTCCATTTGATTCAGGATGGTATGGAGGGCTCTTTAAGGGCACACATCCATTGTTTTTTAAAAATTGTACAAATTGTTCAGAGGAAAAGGGTGGCCCATTGTCACTGACAAGGTATACAGGAATACCAATTATAGCAAATGTTCTACACAATTTTTCTATTACTTGCGAAGCTGAAGTGCCATTCATTATGTGCACATCAAGCCACTTTGAAGTTGAATCAACTATTAGCAAATAAGTTACAGAATTTTTCATGAAAAAATCTACATGAACTCTTTCAAAAACATTTTCACATTTTTTCCAACTGACTGGTGGACTTACATTGGTAAAATTTCTTGATGATTGACATATATTACAACTGGCTACAACTCTTTCAACATCTTCATTCATATTAGGCCACCAGCAATAACCTCTCATTAACATTTTTGATTGAACAATTCCCTGGTGGGACTCATGAAATAACCCTAATACTTTGTCTCTCAACTTGTTAGGTATAATAACTCTATTTCCCCACAGTACACATTTCTGCTCAGTACCTAATTCAGCCCTTTTATTAAAATATGGTCTTATATACTCATCATTTATTGAACTGGGCCATCCAGATAAAACATATTCATACACTTTACTCAATGTCACATCTTTTTGTGTATATTTAGCTATTTCCTGAAAGTCAAGTGGAGCATCATCTTTAAAATTAAAATAATTGATGCAGTCAGCTACATTGGCTCTTTCTGGTAATGGTAATCGTGACAGAGCATCAGCATTTCCTAGTAATGTGCCCTTTCTATAATTTATTTCATACTGATAACCTGACAGTATTAAAGCCCATCTTTGCAACCTTGCATTAGCTGTAATAGGAATTTTTTTTAGAGGATCAAATATAAACTTTAAAGGCTGATGGTCTGTCACAAGCACAAATTTTCTGCCATACAAAAATTTATGGAACTTTTGAACTGCAAAGATAATTCCCAGAGCTTCTTTTTCCACTTGGGAATAGTTCTTCTGAGCCTCATTTAATGTAGCCGATGCAAAACCTATAGGTTCACTATCTATTTGGTGACTTAAAACCGCCCCGACGCCATATTGACTCGCATCTGAGGTCACAAACACTTCTTTGTTACAATCATAATGCACCAGTAAATTACAATCTGTGATTAACCTCCTACTCGCTACAAAAGACTCATGACACTCCTTGGTCCATTTAAAGGGAACATTTTTTTTTAATAGGGCATGTAATGGTGCTAATTTATCTGAAAGTCTAGGTAGAAACTTTCCATAATAATTTAATAGTCCTAAATATGCCTGTAATTGTGTAATGGATGTAGGTTCTGGTGCCTTTGTAATAGCCTCTACTTTTTCAGGTAATGGTTTTATTCCCTCTTCACACACTAAATGCCCTAAAAACTTAATTTCACTACAGAAGAATTGGCATTTATCCAAATTTACCTTGACTTTATATTGTTTTAGTTTTTCTAACACACTTTCTAAATTCTTATAACAATCTTCTAAATTAGTACCCGTTATGATCAAGTCATCAATATATGCTTTAACATTAGTCACCCCTTGTAATATCTGGTCCATAACACACTGAAAAATTGATGGACCTGATGATACTCCAAATTGTAAGCGAGTGGGCCTAAATAATCCTAAATGTGTATTAATAGTCATATATTCTTGTGATTTCTCATCTAATAACAATTGTTGGTAGGCACCACTCAGATCCAGGACACAAAATACCTTAGCTCCTGCCAGCTCTGCAAATATGTCCTCTGGAAGAGGCAAGGGGTAATGATCTGTGTCTAACATCTTATTTAATGTCACTTTATAGTCTACACATACTCTAATTTTTTTATCATTCTTTTGAACTACAACAATAGGACTAGCCCAATCACTATGTGTTACTCTCTGAATAATTCCCGCCTTTTCTAAACTTATTATCTCATTTTCTACTTCCTGTTTCTTAGCATAAGGAATGGAGTAAGCCCTATGAAAAATAGGAGTTGCCCCATCCTTAAGCTTCAAAGTAGCCTGCATATTTATAATATGTGAGGATCTATCTTTATCAAACACACACTTATATATATTTTTAACACTTTCAATCAACTTAGTTTTATCTTGATTTATCCCCTCTTTTTGTATATAACTTACTTTGTGAAACTTAAATCTTTCTTGCCAGTTAGGAAATAATATTTTCAACCAATTTCTACCTACTAAAGGTTTAAAATACCTATCACAGTCAATTACTATGAGGTATAAATCGTCTCTCACATTTCTGGGTTCTATCTTAATAGCCCCAAGCACTAACAAGGGATTTCCTGAAACGGCCTTTAACTTAATTAAACACTTTCTTAGTTCATACTTTGAAAAGTATGTTTTATAGTCTTTCAGATGAATCACCGACTTGCAAGCTCCTGTATCGATCTCCATCTTCAATTTTCTGTTACCTAGTCACAAAGGGAGTTCTGCGCAATCCTCTTCCGACACATTGCCGATGCTGCCCAGTACTACATCTTCCTCCGGCTTGTATTCTGTTGCCACAGGTCCTTGATCTACATTTCTGATATTTCTATAACGGCATTTGTGAGCTAAATGCCCTTGTTTCTTGCATACAAAGCAAACACAATCTTTTTTGTAGCATCTGTCTGTAGAATGTGAGCCGCCACAGCATCTGCATTCTAATCTCCCTGGATTGGCTGGATTATTGTTGTAGGAAGAGCTGTATCCTGGCCTATTTGGTGCCGGAGTCCTGTTGATTATTTTCTTCTTTTGGTTTAGCATTTGTATCTTTTCTGCCTCTGGTTGAATATTTTTTGTGTCTTTTGCGGCGCTTTCTAGAGCAGTCGCTAACTTAATTGCCCTTTCTAAAGTCAACTTCTCCTCTGCTAATAGTTTACTAATAATGTTTTCATTTTTTAATCCACATACTAATTTGTCTCTTAATGCGTCGTCCAGGAAAGTTTTAAAGTCGCATTTAGCAGCTACTCTTTTTATTTCTACCACAAAATCGTTGATAGATTGTTGTTCTTTTTGTTGGCATCGGTAGAAATCAAACCTCCAGGCAATTATACTTTTTTTCTCGACATAGTGCTCCTTTAACGTTTTTATTAGCTCTGCGTAAGTCTTATCTTTAGGTATATCAGGAGACAACAAATTCTTGAGCACGCCGTAACATTCTGGCCCGATTAATGTGATTAACAATGCTACCTTTTTCGGTTCATCCTTGATGTCGTTAACAATGAAGAATTGCTCCATCCTTTCAATGTAGGCAACAAAATCGCCTCCTTGGCGATAATTTTCTATATTGCCTATCATAGCCATGGTTTTGTTTTTGTCCTCGTCGCCAATATGATATTCTCTACTTAATAAAACACTGCTTTATGTAAATCCACTATTTAATTACTTAGCTTGAGATCCGCCATTGAAACATACAATCAAACTCGTGTTGTTATTATCTATGCGCACTAAGCGCTATTTGAGTTACATGGATACACGTTATAGGGTTGGAGCCGGTATAGCTTTATTTGACGTTCATAAGCGCATTGTAATATGCCTACTTGAATAAACTATTTTTTATCTTATCTTATCTTTATGTTTTTTTATTTTTTTTATTGTCCGCTATAGTGTCCCACTGCTGGGCAAGTGTCTCCCTCGGGTATACATGTTACAATGTATTTTTAATTTTGTCGCATTATTGCCTATGGTATGTAAGTTATGTTCCTCACGGCCACACGCATAATGGCAATTCTATAGTTTACTTGCTTTTCGACTATCATTTCAAGATCTCAACCATAACAAAATGGTTAATCGGAATAGGCCCCCCAATTTCAGCAACAAAAGATTTATGATTTATTCTCTCGATCGGTTCGAGGAATCACAAACATAATATTTGAATGTAAAGAACGTGTACATTGTCACTGATGCATGATAAACGGGTTTTTGGGAGATGGGAAGTGGGCTAGGGTTGGCGCTTAATTAAAGTAGGTATGACTTTAGTTTTGCCAAACAAGCCTTCAACAATAAAAAACATATTTTCAAATCAAAAATGTCTACTAACACTAAAAAATATTTTATTAAATCTTACATCTGGAGCATCGCCTTATACGCCTGCGAAACGTGGACGCTGACACAAAGAGAAAGAGAAAGATTAGAAAGCTTCGAAATGTGGTGTTGGCGGAGAATGGAAGGGATTAGTTGGACGGAAAAAATATCAAATGATAGGGTTCTAGATAGGATTAACGAGAAAAGAAATAGAATAAAGACAATAGAAAATAGAAGAGGAGTACTAATTGGACATCTGCTACGACACGACCTGTTCCTAAAGAACATCATAGAAGGAAAAATAGAGGGAAAGAGAGGAAGAGGAAGACCGAGAATAAATTATTTCAACCAAATAAAAGAAAAGGTTCAGGTCGTGTCATACCAGACGGTTAAGGAGTTGGCAGAGGACTGGACGAGTTGGAGATTGCTCCACCGACAAGAGCACAGCTCTTAAATATAAAGAAGAAGAAGAAGATGACTTTAGTTATGAAGAAAGCAAACCAAAAAATATTTTATTTTCACGTATCTAATAAATTATGAACTCCATTTTGGATTTCACAGGCTATAAATCCCGGTCTTTTGATAGGCTTGCGTGGGGTTATAGGTCCAACACGTAGAGGCCCCTTGGAGAGCTTTGTCATGTAGAACGCCTGCTGGAACCCGTTCACAGGCGCAACAATAAACGCCCCTGAACCGGTCGCAGCAGGTGTTGGGACTATTGTAGAAAAAGTTAATAGTATACCGGTATTTTATTATGTTGTAAATTATATAAATAAATAATATAAATATGAGGATTGAGTGGAGCAAAGGTCTCCATTTTAGCTTGGACAAAAATACCTTCGTATGTCCGGTTGTTCTCCCTTAACCTTTTCGACGCCGTGTCAAACACAAAAGCTGTCACTCAGACGCCACGTCACCGAAGTGTCAAAACTGAAATTGAACTTTATGCATATACACGTAGGTCTATGTTGCTCTGTGATCTGTGACCAATTAATCGGTATTTGGCGTTGAACCTGCGGTGCGGATATATCGGTCATTGGCGTCCAAAAGGTTAAGGGTCGCATTACTAAACCGATTGTCCTGAAATTTTGTGAACAGTTTTGGTAATTAAATATTTAAAATTATTTTGTCGATTCAGTTTTTATTGGATTTTCTTAATGGCGGGGCCATGGGGGTTCGTGAGATGTACAGATTACAGAGCCACTTGTAACTTTTTGTATTCAACAGTTATACACGGTGGCTAAAAAATAACTACATTCCCGTTGCCAGAGAGGTTTTGGGATTATACTCAACAACTTTTACTATGGGACCAACCCAGAAATCGCGAAAAAAAATTACGCCCCGATAGAAAATTGACCAGCCAAAATGTATGAAACAGCCAAATTTTTTCATCGCGATTTCGGGGTTGATCCAATAGTACAAGTTGCTCAGTCATCCACAAACCTCCCTGGCAATGGGAAAGCAGTTATTTTTAGCCAACCTGTATATTCTAATTAAACTGCTTTGTGACATTGACAACCCTAAACGCATTTCTCGTGCTGCTATTTTTTATTTATATTTTACTTACGGTATTTTAATGAATATCGGTTATCTGTAATTGTTGCCATGCCGTGCTTAGTTGCCTTAAAAAATGACGAAAGGGCAGTATACTCGTATGTACTTGAACCTCGTATTTATTACCAAAGACCAGTAATAAGTAAAGACTTTTAATTACTTCTTGATTAATGATATAGGGGGCAAACGAGCAGACGAATTGCCTAATGGTAAAGTCACCAGCATCATCATCGTCTCCCATGGGCACCTGCAAAACCAGAGGGTTAACAAATTGCCGGTCTTTAACCTTTTCGACGGCGTGTCAAACACAAAAGCTGTCACGCGGACGCCACGTCACCGAAGTGTCAAAACTGAAATTGAACTTTATGCATAATATGCACGTAGGTCTATGTTGCTCTGTGGTCTGTGACCGATTAATCAGTCTTTGGCGTTGAACCTGCGGTGCGGATACCTATATCGGTCATTGGCGTCCAAAAGGTTAAGATGGAAGTACGCTCTTTTGTTGAATTTCTGTAATTTCAATTGCAGCTAAACTGGGTCCTAAGAGATGTCCTTCATATGGATACATCACATCACGCTTTCGCCTCGTGGTTTAAAGTGAGCTCCGGCTAATTGCTGCAGACAAACATGTCACCTCGCTGATGTGCACGTGGCTAATAATAACGATATAATTAATTACTTTCCCTTAGATAACACGAAAGCAGAGGTATATTTTAAGACAGATAGGGCACAGCGAAATGTCATCTCGCTCGAATCTGGAGAAGCCGAAATGGGACAGAGCCTCTACCCTACAGTCCCTACAGAAGACCACAGCCGCACAACTACTTACTCTATTGGTATGGATGCGCTGTGTTGATTATGTGGGAACAACACAGTGAATCGTTACATGTTTCAAGGATCAGCAACGACTGGAGTTGCAAGAACCCATAGCCTGCGCGAGCCGCACGCTTGTTTGCCACCGTCGTGGTATAACAAAGTAAAAGAGTTTTTGTAATACAAAAAAAATAGCATAGAATTTGTCCAAACTAACTCTGCAGCAACTTGACAGGCGAGTAAAGAAACATTGTCATAACTCCATGGTAATACAGTAATTTTATACATTTCGCGTTTGCGTTAAATCCGGTAGTTCTGATTTTTTGCAGACGTGTTTATGATGTTGGCCCAATAAATAATACAAGTTCGTGACTTCGAGCGCCGAACGCAACTTTGTCAAATATCGAAAAACCTGCGAAAATTTCGATTTTCTTTTAGATTTGGGCGATTATAACCTTAGAAACAATTGTGCCAAGCGGCATTGCCTGAGACAAAAGTGCATACTCACTGCACTTACTTAACCTACGAATACAATTTCAAAAAAATATAAATTTTGAAAGGTTTTATTTCGGAAACTACTAGCTGTACAGAGACAATTCTAGTCTCGTATTGTAGCAAATTTAGTCCACTTTAAAAACGTCCTGAGAAGGCACTATCAAAAACTAGTCCTTTAGGGTTATAATCGCCCCAATCTAAAAGAAAACCGAAATTTTCGCAGGTTTATCGATATTTGACAAAGTTGCGTTCGGCGCTCGAAGTCACAAACTTGTATTATTTATTGGGCCAACATCATAAATAATTCTGCAAAAAATCAGAACTACCGGATTTGACGCAAAAGAGCCAGGTTACAAAATTCGACAAAGTTACTGGATTATGGTGGCCATTTGATTTGTCGTCAAGCCTCCATTAATAGCTAAAAAATTATGCCATTATTTCTAAAAGGAAAGAAATAAATACACCATTGATTTCTAAGTACATAAATTGACCGCTTTAATTATCTAAGTAAAATCAACGGTGTGGAGCTCCATTGCATTGACTGAATACCTATTCTATATAATACAATCTTTACTGAATTATTCAATATTATACAAATTATATTTATAACTAGTTGTGATAAAGATTAAGTAGAAATTATAGTTAACTCTTTAATTACATTGATAATAATTGATAATCTAAATCTAAGAAAAATAACACATTCTATTTAGGATAGGTACCGCTTTTACACTATTTAATAAAATTATTATCGATTAAGTATCATACACATTAACTACATTGGAGTAATACATTATTCTATACAACGATTGAAATTTTATTCTTACAAATTACACTCAATTAACTATAAGATTAAACATATTTGTAATATTGATATTCACCACTGCTCATGTACACCTATTATTTCAACTTTAAACATTTCGACTTGCTGGCTCAGTAGGCACAACACAAGCCACCTTTGAATGTAAAATGTATTCAGTATCATGCACCATGCAATTGTGACATAATCAGTTTAATTAATAAAATATAATAGCACTTTAAAATCACATGTTTCCACAATTAATTTCTTCCTATATTCAATCCCATCAAACTCCCAATTCATGTATTTTTTCCGGAAAAAATCATTGAATCAGGTTCTTCGACGTTCATAAGAGAAAGACAGATAATAGACGGAGAACACTTGCTAGAGTCAAAGAAAAATTAGTTATTGACACAATTCTGGTATGGCTTTGTATAAAACCCCACTGTCGGGCACCAGTGGGATTCTAGATTGGAAAGGAAAAGAAAAGAAGACAAAGCGATAGAAGCTTTGTGTCAGAACAAATCAACATAATAGATAAATCATTGTAATCAACAAACCTACAACATTTTAACGATGTTTTAAAAGGTTGCGTGCAAAATTTGTTAATTGTAATCGCTTTTAAAACACTGTCAAAGAGTTGTAAGGGAAAAAAGAAGATGGTGAAACAGTTAAGGTTTGAGTCTAGCAAGTGCGAAAGGAAATAAAGAAGAATAAAGAAACAGTCTAAGAGGATATTGAAAACCGTTTTGAAGAAACCAACCATGCCACACCAAAAACAGAGGAAGAAATGAATGCGTACTTTAATGATATAATTAATTAATAATCTAATAGGAATTTTATGAATACATTTTACATCTAATAAATTCAGCACTGGAGACGTTCAACGTTTCAAGCTGACATTTTGTTTAAATAAAACTTTTGGACATTGATCATGAAACATTTGATGTTCCAGATCTAAAGATCTTATAACTAAATATCCCTAAATCTGCTGAGGTCCACTGTTGGGATGAGTGGGCTATCGCAAGGCACCGGTTCGTTTCTGAAAATGTAATTTAAAAAAAAAGCTAGTGATAAACTTTGAGGCTGATAATTTCAAGAACCAATATATTTAATGTTTAAAGGGTGTAGGGACAACCTGAAAAGTTTTTGAAAGGGCTGTAGTAGAGTACAAGAGTTCCATGGACATTTTTATGTCAATGCCATACTAAAAACTACCTAACCTGCAAAACTTGGAATTGGATTAACTTACCCAGGTAAATCTGCCCTTAGGAAAGCACTCGGAGGTTGTGAGAAGAGCTCAATTCCATCTTTGTTGTCGCAAATGATTCTGGATAGGGTGACCTTCTTTATTTCAGCTACTTGACCTGAAAATAACACAGATTGCTTTTTATTCTTATTTCTATACTGACACGTTCTTGGACAACCCCATGCCTTTAGTCTGTATTCCCGACCGAGATAACAACATCACACCGTATAAGGTCCTACTTATCTTTTATATGTTATAGCAGTCTTTGTAAGGTCCTACTTATCTTTTATATGTTGTAGCAGTCTTTGTCATGGGCGAAAGTATCGCTTCACTAATGAACAATCAGAACTTTATTGGGTGACAGCGCGGTCTTTCCTTTCAAATTACTTTGACTCTGGGCATCACTGGAAATAACTACACTGATATCACTGATTTGATGATAAACTCATTAATACCATTCTTTAATTACCATCTTCTAATTATCATCTGTCAAATGGATCTAATGATTAGAGTACTTAAATATCCTGCTATCTTCTTCTTGATATAATTTCTTTGGCGATTTAAAGTATTTATGTACAACTATTATTTGGATTCGAAGTTTCCATAATTACTTACCAGGACTAAAAGCTCCAGGGTTCACATCAGGGCCATGCTCATAGAAGTAGCGGTCTCCTTTCTTCATCCTGGAGAATTGGTCGGCGATGATGTTGGCGAAGGTCGCTCCGACGACGCCGCCCTCCACTGGCTGCTCTAACAGACCGCCGATCCAGAGGTCGATGTCGTCAGGGCTGGAGTAGACCGAGGATAGACGGTTTGCTGCCTAAATGATAAATAAAATATACGTTAATCCAGCTCTAAATGTACTTCATGCAGAAGCTAGATTAATGGTATGTAATTATTTTGAGGAGTTTGATTTACTTATATGCATAGAAAGCAATACATTTTTGAAATATGTTCCTCAAACCGCTAACAGTAAGTTTTAGAAAGTTATGTACGAAATTTCATTACATATTTTTCTGGGTTGGAATTGTAAGGCCAATCATCTGACTTTCCATCCCAGAGGTTACCAACGTTTTGTAAAAAAATATCTCTGCATCAATCCTTGCTATAATGATTGCACCTATTCATTTTTTTTTTGTCATCGTAAGTTAAACGTATTGCATCGTGCAACAGACAAGTTCAAATCTCATCAAGTCCCCAAGGGGCTGGAGTCAATAAGCTTGCAATAACAGTCGTATGCTCTGATACCGTAGTCTCATACCAGCTAAGCATTGATGTTAACTAGGTTTAGGCTGAACGAAATGCCTTGTGTAAGATAGATAAGTTAAAAAAAACTTACGCTAGGAGTAAACTGGTTGAAGTCACCATAGGGCTTTAAGCCAATGAGCTCGCGATAACTGTTGTATGATCTGACGCCGTAGTCGCGTGCGCGCTGTATGTTGATGGCCGCCAGGTCTAAGCCAAAGGGGTTGCCTCCGTGGAACAGGTAACGGGTTAACTAGGAAGAGAAACATACCAGATATAATAAAAAGAAACAGGATAAAAAACAGTCAAATTAAATAAGGTATACATTATATAACTTATAAAAATGTCCACACTTAACTTTATAGAACGCAAAAAAGGACACATGATAAAGGGACATCAAAATAATTCATTTCATAGTTCAGTGCTGAGTGACGTTGATCAATCTGTCAATAGTGGTTGGTGCAACTGGCCCAAATAGAAACTCAAGATAACAAAGAGAGTAAGCTCAATGAAATAGATACGTACAGATTCAGTGACAAAAGGATCGACGGATTGCATGGGTTGCCATGAGAGTCCTGTCAGTGCACGGTCGAGAAAGGGTCGCAGGCGCAGACGCGATGGCTGGAACATTACTTCTGGAAGTGAGATTGTTTCGTACACGGTGCCTTTCGCCGGGCTGGGGATTCTGAAAAACATTAATTCCATGATTTAGGTCAAGCGTGTACTGATGCGTATTCATCACGACTCACGAAGAGTGTATACTTTCCTTATTCATTACAATTAACAAAAGCCAAATGTTGTTATTAACGGACAAGTAAGTGGTATTCTTTTTAAGTCCCTGTATCTATGACCTAAGATGTATTTACAGGCCACTATCAGAGATCGATGATGATATCGAGAGAGGCCTAGCCGAACGCTTACACTAAACGCGGCCCAGGAACGGGATTCAAATGTAAGTTAAGTTCAATTTTTCACGTGTACACTTACACTAGTTTCCCATCCACGACGGAGTGTCCGAATCTCATGGCGGCAGTAGAGAATTCCGTGGTAAGCGCTGGATTCACGTGAGAGTCGTATGACGTGGAGTAGCCGCCAGCTGGGGACAGCCCGAACGCCTGGACTAGACGTGGACCTGAAACGGGATTGAATAACCAGTTCATTCTGGTCTAATAGGTACCTAACAAAAGGTGACGTAAGCGTCAACTCAGGAAGAAACAACTAGTAGTGGTAAACAACTAGTCATCGTCAAACATTTAAAATCATAGTATAGAAAATATTGCAATAAAGAAGAATAAGTTTCAGGCACAATGTAGGTATCCTGGTTTCAGGAGATTTTGAACAAAAATGCAAGTATACCTAACAACAGCGGGAGCCACTCATTATAAATAATATGCTGGAACTCCGCCTGCAGGATGCGCCTGGATTCCAGGAACACCGTATCCTCGTCCCAGTCTGGATTGAACCTGGACAGTGCCTGCGCCACGCGGTTGTGCTCTCTGGTAAAGATGGTGTGGAGAAGGGTGAGGGAGATCACTTGGTTGCCGTGGTTGTCACCTGGAACAGAGCCAACTTTATCTTAGTTTAAACTTTCACGATTTACTCTAGTTTAAACTTTCACGATTTACTCACATTATTATTTACTTTAATGGGACTTGAGAAGATAGATGTTGATGTTAACTTTAGCCAATCTTTTTCCGATATTTATAACCACCATAGCTGCGATTGTTGGTGTCTGTACTAGAATAAATCGGTAAGTATACAATGTGTTACCTGACTCAAAACAAGCAGCCCCTTCGTTGGTAGTTATGCACTCCCCTCTCCTAGTCAAAGGAGGAAGAGGTCTCCCGTAGTCGTTGAACGTGTTGAGGAACCCGCCGGCTGCTCGGAGCAGCCCGGGCTTGGAACGAGAGTTTCCATAAAGCTGGGATAGATCTGCGTAGTGGGTGGCGCCGTTCATCTAGAAAGAAATAAATATTAATGCTACAATCTTACAGTCGTTCCTTTTGGACACCCCGGTGTCCATATGAAGTATGATGAAGTTCATCTCCAATTCAATAAAGCCACAAAATTATTCGAGTATCATCGTTGTCCATAGACCAGTAACATCAGAAGATCTATAATCTTCCGATACGCAAGGGATCAAATCTATACTTTTAATCTTACCATTGATTCTGGATACATTTTTAGGGCACTACTTTGCAGCTCAAGCTTCACCGAGGATCAACTCTATTGTCGTAGAAGAGGGTACCTGTTCAGACTAGTAGAGCCAGGGCTGACAAGTGACAGAGTCTCAAAAAGAGGGACGTTAAAAAAAGGTTCTGTAGACGACAATTGTTAATGTAGATACCTGTTTAGCATAGCCCACAGAGCAGTCGCTAGCCGGAGCCAGCTGGGCTCTGACGAAGTTGAGGCACGTATGACGGAAGGTCCCGTAGAATGGATCATCAGGTGGGGTGTCGATGGGTGCGCAGCCCCAGTGTTGCTGGTTTTCTGGAAGTGGGACCTCGCCGTCGCCTGCGCAGCAGGAGATCGCGCTTCCGTTCCCTGTGGATAGTGGAACTTTGAATTAAACATTTAAAGGAAATGCATGAACACGAGGTTGTAAGTATTGTTAGGATGCTTCGCATCGAGAAGTATACTCTAACTATTGGAGTGCTAGAGAGAGAAAGACGCGTAACGATGTAACTCATAATATATCTTAGCAATTATCATGATTCCGTTTAGCTTTTATCATATCCTCATTATTAGCTGCCTTGGGTTCGAGGGTCTCTTTTTTGACTTTTTCTCCTCTACTTCTCACGTTTTTCAACATCCTCTTATAAGACCATTGGCAAGTATGCCATCCCTCGTACGTCCTGGTTATTCCCCTCTAATGGGCCCAGATGGAGACGGTATAGCCTGCAGTTCCCATTTTTCCGATAAAATATGATATTAGTATACATTACCGATAGTGAACACGACGCCGGCACTAACATCGTGTGATATGAACTGTCCGAACTGCATGAACATGAGGTTGTGGGTGTTGCTTGGGTGGTTGGCATCGATAAGCAAACTCTGGCTGACTACTCGAGCGCTGGGGAGGGGAAGACCGGTGGTAGAGGCTCGCATCGCCCAGATTCCTGTGGAAAATATGTGACGTCATCGCTCCGCTGTTACCGAGATCAGATTTTTGAAATAATTAATATCAACGCCAATAGACTTTGGCTATAATTAGTGAAAAACATTATTAAATATTCATCAAATCACAAAATTTAAAGAATTGTAAGACCTGATCCTGTTTTGCTATATTTTATGTAATTTATTTACAATTTTCGGTCCAATATTAATCCGGTCATGTAGTTGGTGCCGTGCCGGAAAAAATGTGTCAGGAAGAATGAGCCGGAGATGAATTAGAGGATTGGTTGAACCGTATAAAAATGTATCTTCACGTCGTTAAAAACAATTAAAAAAAACACTGATTGCTTATTTTTTTTTTATTCTAGAAACTGTTACTGGGTATTAGGTACCATCACTGTAGTCCGGTGGTAGTAGTCTCTCGTATTCAGTGTGAACAGCGCCTCTGGTAGGGAACTCGGGGTTGTTGCACTCCCCCTCGATACTGCGGTAGCGGCTGGGTGGGTTTGGGCATGATGGGAGCGGTGGACAAAATGGTCCTGGAAACATAAGTACATTAAACCGACGATGACGACGACGACGACCGATTTGACGACCGGTCTGGCCTAGTGGGTAGTGACCCTGCCTATGAAGCCGATGGTCCCGGGTTCGAATCCTGGTAAGGGCAGTTATTTGTATGATGATACAGATATTTGTTCCTGAGTCATGGTTGTTTAAGTATTTCTATGTATTTAAGTATTTATATATTATATATATCGTTGTCTGAGTACCCACAACACAAGCCTTCTTGAGCTTACCGTGGGGCTTAGTCAATTTGTGTAAAAATGTCCTATAATATTTATTTATTTATTTATTTATTTATTTTATTAAAGCATAAGCAAAGACAGATTTCTATCAGATGGTGTGAAAATGAACATTATTTTGTTTTTAGGCCACTTTAGCCTAGTCCATTGTGTTGGTGGCCCTGGGTTCTGTACCCGATAATGTCATTTGTTCATTAGGTTGTCCTTATATTTTGAATAAATATAGGCTGTCGCGTATAACTACTGGCGTCCAATACATTAATCGGTTTCAGGGTCCCAACCAGTATACGACTATATACATAGTACATATATATGTACCTGCTTATACCAGGTTGTTTAATCTGCCCCACGGTATCTCTGCCGCGTAATTTTAGCCAAATATGTACAAACTGATAATGTAATCAAAATAAGTCTTTATTTACATAAGGTATTATACTGCCTTTGTATTTATTCGATCTTTTTAATGACATGGTAAATACGACTATTTAAATCATTGTGTAAACAAAGTCATTGCACGCTTATTGCAACACTTTAAATATTAAGTAAAAACAGAACTTATTAACTAAGTTTTAACTAAAATAGTAGGTATCTACTTAAGGCGACGGTAGCGGTGGGTAAAATTTCAGATTCTGTCAATTTACCCCATTTCACACACAAGCGCACTTCACGCACACTACCTCACTTTACTGGGACAGGTCAGTGACCCATCATGTTTTTTTAAGATTGGACTTTTAGTTTAGTATTGACCACTAGCCTCCTTTGAGGGTAAAAGCGTTCCATTGAAAGATGAAAGAGAAACAATGCATTTAATCTTGCTTTCCTTGTCTGTTCATGTCACACGTGACGTACCTATTTAATTCATTTGATTGTTGACTGTTTTACTACCTAATATTGCTTTGTCGAGATACGCGTTTTGTACAATTAAAGCAAATAAAACAAGATGTCATTAAGTCAGATGTAAAATGTTATTTACTACTCTATACGGTTTTTCATAAGGTGCAAAATCCATTCAATAGGAATTTAAATAAATAAAGTTTTAGCAGGGTGGCAATTCCATTTTGGCGGATAAAGCGAAACAGAATAGTTCTATCGAACCTGCATACAAATTTTCACGAGAATCAGTTGAGAAATGTGATCTGCAAAGGAGAACATACAAAAGCATTTTTGCCCAAGCTGAAACGGAGACCTTTGCTAACGCTCGGCCAATGATGGTTTAGGTACACCTATAAAAAATGGTTGTCCCTGCTGTAATTTTAATATCTTTATATTTCAACCGGTATAGTTTTACCTTCAACAATAATCGGTATCGCTACTATCGCTAAACAATAGCGGTACCTTACTACTTATACGTTCACGAAATCGGTATCTGCATAACTTGATTGTTAGTAAACTAACCTGAAAAATAATCTCAAAATCACCGAAACATTTATGTACAGTCACATGCAATAATATGTTACGTCATTAGCGCCAACTTTGCCTCCAGGGAAACTTTGCCCAAAACGACAATTTTAAACAAATTCGTTAATGTAGAAAAAAATATAATAGTTATGGCCACCCTGCTATTTTTAGTAGAATATAGGTTATATTTCTGACAAAACTATATACCAAACTTGTGCATAACTTGACTTGGGAATTTTGAGTTTGAGCGAGTTGTCTAATATAGGGTATATTTCGGCGGGCAAAAAATTTATAAATAATAAATGCAAGTAGAAAACATTGAGAACCCTTTGACAAATATTTCCGGGTTTGAGTTATAACACATGAAGCATAGATTATGTCTATTGAGATTTAAACTAAAAAGGCCTAAATACACAAAAGTTTTAGCGGTGGGCAAAGTAATCCGGTAATTTGGCATCCATACCAACATTGCCCACCACCAAAAACGGATTAGGGTTGTCACTTTCATCTAATTTACCCAACTTCGCAAGTAAAAGAAGGTTATGTTTGTACACTAAAATAAGTTTATAAATATATACTGTATTTAATTTGTCTTATTATCCTTTATTTAGATGTTTTATCCCGTTAACGAATGAAAAACACAACAAAAATCATATTTTGGCCATTAAACTATTGTAACAGATTTTCTCAAAAGTGACAATCCTAGCCTTTGTAAAATGCTTAGGCGAGCCTTATTTGGAAATGGGCAAAAACGGGTAGGCAACATTGCCCAGCAAATTTATTTTAAAGTTTTTACACTTATCGCTAAGTTATTAACAGGGAATGGTAGGATTGCCCAAAACCTTTAAGTGATCCTTAGACATCATCATCATACGAGCTGTATTTGAATACCAAATTGACGTGGGCAATGTTGGCGAAAACCCCGGATATCTTTGCCCGCCCTCTAAAACGCAAAAAAATGGGTAAAAAATATATTTTTTTTCAAATAAACTGATGCGTTTGATCACAATGGACGTGCTGAGCAAAAAAAGTCATATGATGTGATGTTTTATGAGAAATTCGTTTTAAAAAAAAAGCGGGCAAAGTTGGTGATAATGACGGTACCTACTCTTCGAACGCCGCAAAAATATGTGACATGTTCTTATGGTTCTACAAATAAGATCGTGTCAGATATTTTTGCGGCCTTCGTTGTGTAACATAAATTGCAGGCGACTGTACATTTGGAATAATTATTTTATTTAGTTTCAACGAAAGTTTCAAGTTTAGTACGAAAATACTTCAGATATGCAATATGCACAAAATGTAGACCTAATCGAAATAAAACATTGCTTTTTATAGGTAATTTATAAAACATTCGATACATAGGTATACATAACAATAACTAGAGCGCCATTGGCCTGTAAGTTTCATCTCGGTCTCCAAAGCCGCAAAAACTCGCTAGTACTTTCAGAGAACAGCACGTACACGCATTATACATATAGACGGAACGAACGGCCTAATCATTATCATTTATTCGTCGCAATCCATGGTATTACAGATCTAGGTACAAGACTTTCAGGTATTACTTATACGAATTACATAACTCTTCCTGTTAATAGGCAATATTTTAAGATAAAACTTGTATAATATAATACAAGATTACAATTGTCATCAAAATTTATTGACGTACTACAGAAGTCAAATACGTTTTTAAACTGACGCAAAATGATACCAGCATAATAAAAAATTATCCCAATCAGTAAAGATGAGTCTTTAAACTTTTTTCATTTTAAGCGAGTTTTGAAGGAACATAATACTTAAATTCGACTGTAATCGTATTGTTTTAAGATAGTTTACTGCGGTTTTCAACCATTATAACAGCAAATCAAATTTAAATGAGACGCGAGCAGATATTTATGTACCCTATTTTTTGAAATACAATTTATCTACTGGTATACTTTCTCGTGTGCGTATATGATTTAATGTCAATATAATTGTCAAAAGCAAGAAAATCAAGCTGTCATTTTCATTTGAAGAAGTACACGTGTGCTCCGGTGTAGCCCCAACGGGCATCTGACTTGAAGAAGAATTTTGAGTGATGTCGTCAATGTATGGAAATTGTTCGAAAGTTTACATATGAGATTGAATTTCTGTGTTGTCTTTGTGAGTAAAAATATAAATCGATAATAAATTGGTAGCTGAATTATCTAGCTTTCAGAATCATACAATAATTCAATTACTGTCAAAGACAAAATTGTTTTGCTTCTGTCTCAAACGGAACTCCATATTTTGATTTTTTGATACTTTTAGTGTCGATTTGTAGAGAATAACAGCAAATTAAAAATATAATGGCACAAAGAGTCGGTACACGGTTTCTTCGTGAACAAATTTACGTGTAATTTAATGCAATTATTAAACACTTATTGAACAAATTATGGTTACAAAGTGAGGTCTAAATCGGAAACGTCATATACCGGCCCCTTAATGAATATGAATGAGAAAGAGGGCTAAATTAAATAGGACAAAAAACAACTGAAAATGAGGAAAACAGAAAAATTTATTTTTATATAAAAACAGGACAAGTGCGAGTCGGACTCGCCCACCGAAGGTTCCGTATTTTTTAGTATTTGTTGTTATGGCGGCAACAGAAATACATCATCTGTGAAAATTTCAACTGCTAGCTATCACGGTTCATGAGATTGATAAGATACAGCCTGGTGACAGACAGACAGACGGACAGACGGACAGTGGAGTGTTAGTAAAAGGGTCCCGGTTTTACCCTTTGGGTACGGAACCCTAATAAAGTAACTCATGTAGTAATGCCATCTGCTGTACCTGAGGTGCATAGCCGAAATGTATATAGTGTCTATGCTAGATTCTGGGGAAAGAGTCCGCTTACCACTCCTCAGGGCTCCCGTATCATCAGTAGGATACATGAGATTCTGGTCAAATACATACTTTAAAAAAAAACAAAGCTTACCATCAGTATTCCCAGTGAGTCCCAAAGCCAGGTCGTCATCAGAGAAGGCCTGCCGCGACTTCAACTCCTGCGCAGCGAACAGGTTCAGCAGCGCGCCCAGACCCAGCTTTTCTGCTCGATCGTCGTATGTCATTACAGACTGGAAAATAATGTTTAGTTAACAATATTTCAGCCTATATACGTCCCACTACTGGACACAGGCTTCTCGAGGATTACACATACACCTTTGAATTGCAGGTTTACTCACGATGTTTCAGTGTGTTTTATCAAATTTATTCGCTTTGCAAGAAGGGACGGGAATTCTAAAGTCATAAAATTAATATTTCACGCCTCAATAAAATTACTAACCCCATTTGAAGAAAACTTAGCAAAGGTTTGTTAAATTTTGTCACTTACTAACAAACACAAATGTCAAAATGACGCATAAAAACAAACGAATAACAATAAATAAATAAATATTACTTATAGGACATTTTTACACAAATTGACTAAGCCCCACGGTAAGCTCAAGAAGGCTGGGCTGGTGTGTACAATGCCTTGTTAGACTTAAGATTCTACAGGTAAACTAGACACAAGTTTTGTCAGTCCGCTTCGACCCATAGACGCAACCTTGCCTACCCAAGACGGCCTATACATATCGTGAAAGGTCCTCTGGTCTACGCAGTTGCCCCTGTGAACCTTTAAAAACTCACCAAGTGATGCGCGAAGCTTGGCGCAGTGCTATTAACCAGCACATGCCGCTCTTTCAACAGCTTAATGGCCTTACTGAGCCATTCCGCAAGCTTCTGCCGTGAAGCCGTGTGTGCTGTCTTCACGTCTTCAGCTGGTACTGAAGTAGCCGCACGGGCTTTTAGATCGGCTTCGGCTGAAATCAAAATGGGCGTTTTTATTTGTAAGTAGTACTTCTAGGACTTTTTTTACGTACCTACTTAACCAAGTGCCTATTATTTTATATCGTCAACTAAGTAGTATTCTGACATCCCTCAGTATTTCTGTGACACTAGTAAAAAAACTGGCAAAAAGACGCGTTCAAATAATTCATTAGTGGCGGCATGGTTAGTACTACAGTTTCCTCTATTCTAAAAGCTTTCAGATTATCCCATACCAGCATGTAGGCTCCCAGTGAAACAGCAAACTCCAAGCAGATCCCTCTGGCCTGCTAGATGGCACAGCGGGTTGCTGGCTCCGGGTCTTCTGTGGGCCGGACACTGGATCCTAGGCACGCAGCGCCCGTGGCGAGGACAGACATCGCAGGGCCGTTCGTGGGTTTGGTCGTGCCCTGGATAAGTAAACATTTAAGCCAGGTTTGAATGTCCGAGCCTCACGCGCTTTGTCTTATATCAAACAATCCAAGTCAATGTTTTGTCAACCAAATTGTTTACCGTAAAATGCTACTTTGCTCCAAAATTAAAAATTATTTTTAAATTTAAAACTGTCATTATTTTTCTGCTATCGATTCTACGATTATAGTAAATAACGATACATTATACATGTAATACTACACGTAAATTAAAAAGGAAACTATAACTCGGTAACAGTAGGCGGCAAGTGGTCTCTTTCAGACAACCTTTAATATCGTTAAAAAGTATTTTTTGTGTTCTTTTTTATTACCTAGGTACCTATACCTATTATTAACTGATCAGCGATTGACTCTAGTCTTACCCAACTATATTTTTAGGTATCTCGGAGTAAAGGCAATACCTAGGTACTATTACTTTTTCTGCGGTTTGACTTAGATATGAACATTAACAGACTATATTAATGTAAATAAATAAGTATATGTTTAGGATATTTTTTGTTATAAATTCACTTAACCCTACAGTAAGCGCAAATAATTGCAGAAACATTAAAAAATTATAACCTCACCTTTGTTACCATGTGGGACCAATGGTTTCCCATGTTCTTGACTCACTATCTCATTCGGACACACCACCACAATATACAAATACACGTACACAATAAACTTGAGCAATTCCATACTGGCCACTAAACTAACAATTATTCGAAATTCAAAAATACATTATACGATGCGCACCGTGTTGAGGCGGTGGTGAAAATGAAAGAATAATTCATACCGATATTTGAATTTATAAATATAAAAACAATTGAGGGTAGAAACGAATGATACATGTCAATGATTGACTTGAGATCTAAACACATTTTGAGGATAACAAAATGAGACTAAATGACTGAGATAATAAGGTTTGTTTTTGAATATGTCTTAACTGTCTAACTTGTTAAAATAAGATGCGTTCTCAATTGTCGATTTAATTTATTTTTGACCATCGATTAATAGTCGGTTAGCTACATTACTTGTAATATGGATTGATTAGGTTTAGGAATGTTAGGAAAATCAACATTTAACTGTTAATCTATTGGGAAATCATCGAAGGTATGTTCAAAATTGTGTCCAGTAGGTACCTATGTTATATCCAGATTAGTCAATTTTTCGCCAATCTGATTCAATTGCCCGATCGAATCAGGAGGTGCGGACGCAAATACCAATTTGGCTCGCCGAATTCAACCGCCGGTAATGACCGATATTACCGATAAAATGAGGTGCGGACGCAAGAATACCAATTTGTGAGGCCAGTATTTTCGTTCTGGGGCATTTTTTCAATTTAGAGGGCTCTAATATCACCATAAATCTAAAATTGGAGGTTGACGCCAATTTCATTTCTGAAAAAATCGACTGATTTGATCAGTCCCGTCTGGATACCACTTGATTTTCTTTAGGTAAACCTTTACGTAACATAAGTACCTAAGTAAATATTTATTACCAGAAGAAAAAAAAACAGGGATAATAGGAACAATTTCTGACAGAAATAAAAATACAATTATGTAACAGAAAATATAAATTTATTAATGCTAGAAAAGTTCTAGGTACCTTACGGTACGTTTTTACATCATAAATTTACTTTTTCACAATCGAAATCAGAAAGACATGAACACCAAACTTAAATAAAAACACAGTCATAATTATATTATATCATTATTATTACCACAGGTTATTAATTGCAATCGTATGGAACAATTTGCTGACAAGACAACATAATCGTTTTATTTACAATGACAAATAAAGTTACGAAATCTGTCTCTCAAAAGCAACGAACGGCGCGATTCGGGAAATTAATTAGAGATTCACTAGATATGAAATAGTAAAGATATGTGACGTTCCACGGCAAAAGGTACCATTGCCCCGGCTGTATATTGGAGCGGCGTTAATAATAGCGTAAGCGCCAGCCGCCATAAGGTACCTTTTGCCGTGGAACGTCACATATCTTTACTATTTCATATCTAGTGAATCTCTACATCATTTCCCGAATCGCGCCGTAAGTCCGATAAGAATAAGGTAAACATAGTGTTTGACACCCTAATTCCAATGGTTGACACTTGATGGAACATTTTTCTAGTCCATTACTTGGAATTAAGGGCCACTCCACACTAGCGTCTTTTGAGCGTCTGCGCCTAGTCAGCGCTATGACAAATGACGTCGCCGCGCGGTACGTCGAGCAGCAGCTAACTATAGAGTTGACTAGACGCCAACGCTCGGAAGACGCTAGTGTGGGGTGGCTCTAAGATCGAAGGTGTCAGCCATTGGAACAGTGTCCAACACTAACATTTGCTTTATCTTAGACCCCGAGAGAACGGTCACTGTTCTTTTAAAATATTTGGGGCATAATTCATGCACTCTTGCAACATGTATGGTTTATATTAATAATGATAGTCCTTTCAAGTTTCTGGAGCCTTATTTTCTTTTGGCTTGTGTTTGGGTTCATCGCTTGGTAAAAGAAAACCCAATATACCGCCCGCTGGAAATATAAAACATTAAATTAGGTATTTTACTCAGACGACATGATTCGTGTATGTAGTAGGCATTAAAATTACATGCCATAACTTAGTCATAAAAATTCTATAGGTAGCTATAATATGGTACTAGAATCTAGTAAAGATACTTATAATAGTAACTCTTGACTAATGAGAAATAATCTAGGGTCAAGTGGAGTAAATATAAGACACGGATAAAAATAAGACTAAGTTTTTTATACTCAATAATGTATTATATTTCGTTCCTTTTCCATTTAATAAGCAATCTACATACAAGTCTTCTTTTTAAATGTAATACGAATGAAGTAGGATAAGTTTTGGGTGTTAAAAACTAAGTCTTATTTTTACCCGTGTCTTATATTTACCCCACCCCTACCTAATTACTTAGGTAAATAATTTTGTTGCCATTCATTACCACACCTTGCAATAATATATTTGCCTTTGTTATATGTACTAAAGACATAATTATAACATACTAGTTTATAGGTTGTATAAATATTTACCGATAGTCAATCCTCCGAACATATAGAAGGAGAGTTCGCAGTTGCTGATCAGCAACTGCTTGAGTATGTTGATGCCGAAGAACGCGCAGGTTCGCCCCACCATCAGTGTCAAACACACGGCCATTGCTCTGAAATACACACAAATAAACACAAGTAAATTCAAACCATTTTAATTCCTACAATAATGCTGAAAGCAACATTCCACCAGCGTAGATCTTATCTTACGGAAGCTACTCTTGCACACCTGTGAATATATGCAAAGAAAGTCTGAATTTATTGGCCTGGCTTACAAATTAAACTAGTGGGTGAAATAGTCCGTAACTTCAACATTCTGATAGAAGGGTTTGATGGTTTTGATTTGATTAGGCCCAAAACTGTAAATAAATTAGTAAACAACAATGAAATAAGTACAAAAATGGTGCATAAAATGCTGACATTTGAGTATATAAGTAAGAAAAATTGTACTAAAAATAGAAATAAAGCAGTGAAATTAATGTTTTTTTATCATACGGTAACTATAGGTATAAATATACAAACTTGAGGTATGTCGGGAAGATGTTGACGCTAAAAGTAGTGAGGACTGCGAAGTTGAGGCAATTGGCGATAAAAGCCATGAAAATGACGGCTGTGACGGCCCAGGAGCTGCTGAAGTTAATGCATATGCCTGCTGTTCCAGTGATTATCTGTAAAGTAAATAAGTACATTTAAAAGTGATTAATATGAATGAAATATATAAAGAAGAAATAATAAACAAGTAGTAATATCAATGTGACATAAACACCGTTGGACATAATGGGCATTATAACGATTGGGATTAGGTATTGTGATAATCATGAATATTTAGCTTAATAAAGCTAAATTAATTAAAGACATTTACAATCAAAGATTCATGTAAATTATCCTGGAAATCTGGTATTTACCGTATTTAATTATAATGAAGTTGTTAAATATAATGATACTCACTTGGACAGCAATAAGCAGCCGCTTTCTCCCGACCACATTGATCAGTCCACTCATGACGAAATTCATCATACCGAGAACACATCCATTGATGAGCACAATCATCATAGCAAAGTGATTTAGAGTACAGTCTTTCACCTGCAAATAATGGAACTTTTATTTTAAATCAAAGTTTAAATTAATAAGTAAAATTGAATAAGTCATGAATCTTACAAACCACATGACAAAATTATTGATATAATTACCTAATCTTGGGAACATAACATCTCATGGTAAACCTTAAAGGAATACAACTGTTCAAAATAATTAATGGAAACAAAACGAAAGTAGAATGAAAGAAAGTCAAATGCTTTCCAATGTAACTCAAAATTACAGTCTCTATTGTCTCAAAAACATTACAGTATACCTCTTCGATAACATCTAAGGTTTGATTTTGAGAAACTCCCGATGATCGCAGCATTTGGCAGATAGTGAGATCAGTTTCCCCTTTTTCAATGGATTTCATGAAACCGTCAGCAATGAAGGGCAACCACACGATGTAAGGGTGTATGCTGCAAAATTACAAAACATGGTCATAGTTATGATTGCTGATAATGACAATTCGATAAAAACCAATAATAACAAAGAATAAGCTCTAATCAAAGAATTAAAGATGATATAACTGATAAAATTACAAGTGAAAAGTGGACTGGCTGAAGACAAACAATAAGAAGTTATCCCATTAGGGTCCACATGGAGTTTTGGGAACAGTTTTTCTGATGCTGTTCGGTAGAGTAACAGCAGAAATTCAACCCATACAGGTACACCTAATGGGCGCTAATGAGTTAAGGGTACGGTACCAATTTGAGGCTTAAATTTAAAATGAAAAAAAGTACAGTCAAAATGATTGGGAAAAAATGAAACGTCGAAATGATTGAAAAATTCAAGAAACTAGATACGTAAAGATCTTACCAGAAATAGATCAATGCAAACATGATGGAGAGCAGAATCGTATTTCGCACCAATGGTGGCTTTACTAGAGGCAATGTCTGTGCCTTTACTGATGCCCAGAGTGACATGTATTGTGATTCAGAAGTGGCATCCTCGTTTAAAATGATCGATTTCACCTGGAAACGAAAATTTAAGTAAAATTAAAAATTTCTGCATACTAGTCATACTACTAGAGTTAGACCAAGATTTGTCTGCAACGATTTTGATAGCACACGCAGTAAAAGTGCGAAACTAGCTGTCATATGTGTGCCAAATAAAGGATGACTCACGCTAGACGGGGCCGGGTCCGGGCCGGGGCTTCCGGAACACGTGATAACCGATCAGCCGTCATAGAAAATGTCGCGTCGGACGCCTCGGCCCAGGCACGCCCAGGTCTAGCGTGAGTCATCTTAAAGTGGGTATGATGATAGATGTAATATTGAATGATAATAACGATAGCGATGATAAACATAATATTGTTATATTTACTGACCTGAAAGTCCTCCAAATCTTTCCCAGTATTTACGACATACATGCCCTTGAGGACATTCAAAGCTTCTTCTTCTAAACCCATAGTGAGAAGATACTTGGGGCTCTCATCGACACGTGCTATGACTGCTGCAGCCACAGCGCATGGCAAACTGTAGAGGATGCTCAGGAGTCTCCAGGAGTTGAAGTAGATACCAAGGTATGGGACGTAGTAGGAGAATGTGAGGGGAAGAACCGGGATGGTCAACACTAGAAAAAAAGCGAAATTATAATTAATGCTAATTACAGTTTGGTATAAATAAATTTTATCATAATGAAATATTGGCATGTTGTAGCTCACAAAACAGCGGTAATGTTTTTTTTTCTAATGGCAACTAAGGCAAACATTGTCTGGATTGAAATAAACGAATCCGCTCTATTCTCGTTCTCTCCTGGGTGTTTAACCAAGGTAAAAATCGCTTGCGCTACGGCAACGAAACGCTTTGTGTCTCTAAGATATCGTTCTTCCATATTAGTGCGAAGTGACAGTTGTGGTTCGCTACGGAGCGTAAACAATTGGCATGTTGGCTACGCACCTAGTTCTTTTATCCGCGTGTATGTCTGTATCTCTTCAATCAGGATTTTCAAGCCTGGTAATGTATGGCATGGTATAGGCAGTAGGCAATGTTGAGGATGTTTACGGTATTTGTTTTGGTCTAAAATTCAGCTCACCTGCCATGACTCCAGTGGAAAGGAGATAGATGCTGCTCTCCATTAAGATCACCATATTACGTTTCGTGCGAGGAGTAGTCTCTCCCAGTAGCGTGAAGGCGAGTGCGAATGTTCCTGAGACTCTAAAAACACATAAAGGCCATTAAAATAGATAATGGAAAGTACACAATAGGTATGTATTAAGAACAGTATTTCTATGGAGGCTCTCCCTGGACTTACGGTTAAAGGTTAACATTATAGGTACCTATTTGATTTTGTTCATTGTCACATACTTTTGATGAAGATATTGGGTAATTTATTTTCTCCTAAAGGGGTCCTCGCTTACTATATTCTAGAAAAAAAATCCAGATTAAGCAGACCAGACCAGACCAGACCAGACTACTCACGAAGTACACGACAGGAACTTAAGAACGCAGAAGACAATCCAGTGAGGCGAGAAAGCAGCAAGCGCACCCGTGACGAACCCGAGCACAAGAGATAGCTGAAGAATCTTGCGACGCCCGCGCATGTCTGCTAAGTAGCCCCAAACGTGTGACGTTGCCAGGATACCTGGAAGGGATTGTTAGAATTAAGTTGTCAAGCATTTCTCATTTCTTAAATCCATTTCAAAGGCAAATAAACACAAAACCAAGATTCCCTGTGATCTTTGTTACGGATTCTGGAAGTGCGGTGTTTTAAAAGTTTTCTGCGATTTTGACAAGATTTTATACTCTGTTTTTACCGGTCACAATGGAAAAACGTTTCTGTTGTACCTGTGTCGGCTAGCGCTCGCAAGGCGAGCTTTCGGTACCAAGCAACTGACAGACAAGTCAATGCTGTCAAAATCCATGCTCATAACCCATTGGTTAATGTTACTTATAATGGGCACAGCAGCCATGAACCCCTGATACAGTGTACCGAGTGGTTTCCAGTTCACAGGCACTAGCTTGGTACCAAGGAACTAATGAACAGGCTGTCGAAGGCCATGGCTATGATCATGCACATTACCTATAACTGGCACGGCAGCCATAAAACCCTGATGCAGAGTTGTGGTTTCAAATTCACAAGCACTAGAGTCAGACCAAGAAAAGTCTGCAGCGGATTTGATAGCCCACGCAGTGCACGTGTGATTTTAAACGTCAAACTTCTATGAAATTATGACGTATAAATAACACTTACACTGCGTGGGCTATCAAATCCGATGCAGACTTTTCTTGGTCCGACTCTAGCTGGTACCAAGTAGCTGACGGACGGGCTCTCGAAGGCCATGGCTATGACCATGCCCATTACCTATAACTGTTACGCCAGCCATTAAACCCTGATGCAGAGTTGTGTCAAGTGCACAAGCACTAGCTGGTACCAAGTAGCTGACGGACAGGCTCTCGAAGGCCATGGCTATGACCATGCACATTACCTATAACTGGTACGGCAGCCATTAAGCCCTGATGCAGAGTAGTGGTCTCCAGTTCACAAGCACTAGCTGGTACCAAGTAGCTGACGGACAGGCTCTCGAAGGCCATGGCTATGATCATGAGACCGCATACCAAGCCCATAAGCAAGTTGTATTTGCCGAAGCCTGAAAAGAAATAATGGTAAATTAATAATCATGTTAGTGATTTTTTAAGGTGAGGTTGGGTAAGTGAAACATAGTTTATTTTGCTTGGGGTAAGAGAAACAGTATGAGTATTCCATACAAGTGTTTCAATTGCCCCGGTGTTTCACTTACCCAACCTGACCTTATATCAATGTAAATTTATTTGTGTGTCGTTGGCGTACGTGTCGCCATCAACTTTAGATTAAGTCAGGTCCCCACGGAAAACCAGCGCCACGGTTTGCCGCGGCATTATACTGATCCTATTTTAGCGTCCAAATGTCTTTTATGTCTGCCTGCCTTTCTTTTTTTCATGTATTATGTTGTGGCGTTAAAATAAGTGTATTTCTTCTTCTTCTTAAATAAAATGAAGGAGATTATAGCCGACTTCATTTTTATGTAGGTACTCGTAATTAGGTATGTAGGTATGTTCGTGTCGTGTAGGTATTACACCATAGTGTCATACTACTTATTTGATACATCGATTCGTTTTTAATGACCCTGGTGATACCTATATATTTAGGTTCATAAGGTAGGTAGGCTACATTTACAACCGAGTTTAAACAAGTCCTTAAAGGAAAATAATCCTTAGTGCCAAAACAATTTTATGAAGTAGATACCTACTTATACATAACATGACATAACAAAATATCTTAATGAAATAAATACGTTAAAGATTTTCTATTTTGTTAATCCTTTAACCGGGCGTAAGGTTGTTCGAAATTACGGTAAATTGAACCTTATCACTTGGATAACAATTTCAAAACCATTACGGGACAATACATTTTCTATGAAAAACCTTTTTGGAGAAGGTATCAAGTCAAATAGCGTATTTACTAAACTTATATGATACGTACGGTACTTACATACATGCCAAGAGTAAAATTTTAAATTTACATTAATTATTATTTAGAACCTTAGAACCGCACTAGATGCATATTAAGGATTTCATTGTATTAAAATAGTTCTTTATCAGTTTGCTAAGCTTATTAGAATATACTATTAGGATAGGTACTTTTTATACTAACAACGATGCCCTAACCCTATTAAGGGGATGAAATAGGGTATATAATATTAGTGTATAAAAAATAGGAAGGAAAAATATTGTAAAATAAAAAGATGAAGTTTTAGGCAGAGACCACTTCTAAAATATTAGATAAATGTTTGATATATCTTGTCTAGTAAGATTTTTTATAATAAAGACCCATAAGTAATTCGGACACTTTAAAAAATCTAACTATTTATACCGTAAATCATTATGTTTTTGACTGAGTTTATATTTATATGTAGGTAAAGGTATACCTGTCATATCCAGGGCATCCTCAAAAGGAACTTTATCTAATTTTCCACTCATAGTTATTTGCTAATATATTTAAATCTTTCCTAAAATAATAAATGCACAATACTTATGTCCGACGCTTTTGACAGCCCAAATTAAACTAAAAGCCAGAAGTTACATAGGTTAATTGTTACTCATCATTTTTAATCACTATACATATATTTTAATGTTATCATTATCATTTTACTATCATGTGCATAAAGTATTTGTCTTGTCTTTCGCCAAAACGTGTAGTCGAGTTCACTAACAGCTTTAAAAGCCAAATTTCCGAAAATATTTTAAGTATTTATTATTTAATTGTAATTGCTTACATGTATTTGATGTATTAATTATACATTAATTGAGAAACGAAAGAGGTGAAAACGTATTTTAGATGATTGATAAAACTGTACCTACTTCATTTTTTTTAACATTAGAAAGAACTTCGCAGAAGTAGGTAAGCTTGGGGTCCAAATCGGGCCCTTATTGCGGTAAAATATTGAATTAAATTATAAGTATATCCTGGTAAGGGCATGTATTCGTGTGATGATCATGGATATTTGTTCCTCTGTCATGGGTGTTTTCTATGTATTTAAGTATTTATAAATACTAGCGACCCGCCCCGGCATCGCACGGGTTCACCTAAACCTTCCTCAAGAATCACTTTATTGATAGGTGAAAACCGCATGAAAACCCGTTCAGTAGGTTTTGAGTTTATCGCGAACATACAAACAAACACACAGATAAACGCGGCGGGGGACTTTGTTTTATAAGGTGTAAGTGATTTGTATAATTAGATATATTCGTGGTCCAAGTACCCACAACACAAGCTTAATTGAGCTTACCGTGGGACTTAGTCAATTTGTGTAATAATAAAATAATAATGTCCTATATCTAATACTAGCTTTTGCCCGCGGCTTCGCACGCGCAGGAGAGTTTTTTTAATAATCTATGTACTTTAATGGTTTTAGGTATTTTGAATGTAAACAAACCGTTTAAGATGATAATTATTTTAAAAACGATGTTTGTGTACTGTTCAATTATTAGAAGGTATTTGTAATCTTATAATTTTGTAGCTCAAAAAATTTACTTTAAGGGATTGAATTCTCAAAAGTCTGGATCACGTGTGGCTGTAAATCAGCGTGTATGTTACAACCGTCTATGCTATCTTCGTAATTAGCATTCCCCACCAGGGGCCATAGTTCACGTCGGCTACGTTATATTTTAATTTTGATCCCATTTTTGTAATTTTTTAATTAGCGTCCCACAAAACCATGGAAATGATACCCATATTGATATTTTGAAATTTCAACCCCATTGCACCCCCACCAGGGGGATGATTGTTCACTTCGGCTACGTTAATTTTAATTTTAATGCCATTTTTGTTATTAGCGGCTCAAAATACTATGAAAACGATACCCATATTGATATGTTGAGATATCAACCCTATTGGGGACTTTTCCCCCTCTTAGGGGTTCAAGTTTCAAAAAACCTGAAACACGTGTTTACTCATTTATCTTTAGGAATACTCCTGTGAAATTTGGAATAAAATAGTCTAACTAATCCCACAAAACCATGGAAATGATACCCATATTGATATTTTGAAATTTCAACACCATTGCACCCCCACCAGGGGATGATTGTTCACTTCGGCTACGTTAATTTTAATTTTGATGCCATTTTTGTTATTAGCGTCTCAAAATACCATGAAAACGATACCCATATTGATATTTTGAGATATCAACCCTATTGGGGACTTTTCCCCCTCTTAGGGGTTCAATTTTCAAAAAACCTGAAACACGTGTTTACTTATTTATCTTTAGGAATACTCCTGTGAAATTTGGAATAAAATAGTCTAACTAATCTTGTTTCCCCATACAAACTTTGGACCACCATTTCACTCCTTTAGGGGATGAATTTTGAAAAATCCTTTCTTAGTGCAACCCTAGACCTTATAAGGAATCTAGTTGCCAAATTTGGACTTTACATAAAATAAAAATAAAATGCTTAAATGCTTATATACAAACAAAACTGTTTTTTTTTTCATAAACGGGTACTTATCAAACAGCCCTCGTATAATGCAAGGCAATGTTGAACTTACTTTTCATTTTTAGCAAGTTGTATGAAGTTTTAAGTCAAGTGGATTTTGATGTTGGTTGCTGAAATTACTTTTCTTGTGTTCTAATAATAGGTACACCCTTATACAAAGAATGCAAGTTCCGCACTCACAAAATATCTGATCTCCATACAAACTTTCAACCCCTTTCTCACCACCTTGGGGGATGAATTTTCAAACATGCATAAATTCGTTTTCATGTTTTTTATTTTAATAACTTTTTTTTGCAAAATGTTCAAGTTCCTAGCTTAAAATGAAATTTACACCCCAAGACGAACTTTCATCCCCTTTTTAACCCCCTTAGGACTTGTATTCCCAAAAACGTTGCAATTACTTTTTTGTAATCGGGTATTATGTCTTTCTAAGAAGTTTCAAAGCATTTGTAATGGATTCAAATTTTCAACCCCTTTTTAACCCTGTTAGGGGATGAATTTTACAAAACGCTGAAATAACATTTCCTGTCTTCTAATAATATCCCTAAATTCAAAGATTCAAGTCCCACACTCGAAAAAATGTTTGATATCCATACAAACTTTCAACCCCTTTTTCACCACCTTAGGGGATGAATTTTCAAAAACGCTGTAATTGGTTTTCTTGTATTTTAATAGTGTATCTTTCTACGAAGTTTCAAATTCCTAGATTAAAAGAAAACTTTAACCCCATACAAACTTTCATCCCCTTTTTAACTCTGTTTGGGGAAGAATTTTACAAAACGATGAAATAACATTTCCTGTCTTCTAATAATATCCCTAAATACAAAGATTCAAGTCCCCCACTCGAAAAAATGTTTGATATCCATACAAACTTTCAACCCCTTTTTCACCACCTTAGGGGATGAATTTTCAAAAACGCTGTAATTGGTTTTCTTGTATTTTAATAGTATATCTTTCTACGAAGTTTCAAATTCCTAGATTAAAAGAAACTTTAACCCCATACAAACTTTCATTTCCTTTTTAACCCTGTTAGGGGATGAATTTTACAAAACGCTGAAATTACTTTTATTGTCTTCTAATAATATCCCCAAATACAAAGATTCAAGTCCCGCGCTCGAAGAAATGTTTGATATCCATACAAACTTTGAACCCCTTATTCACCACCTTGGGGGATGAATTTTCTAAAACGCTGAAATGAGTTTATTTGAATTTGATACTTTTTTACAAAGTTTCAAGTTCCTAGCTTAAAATAAAATTTACACCCGAAGACGAACTTTCATCCCCTTTTTAACCCCCTTAGGCGTTGAATTTCCAAAAATGTTGCAATTACTTTTTTTTTGTAATCAGCTATTATGCCTTTCTAAGAAGTTTCAAAGCATTTGTAATGGATTCAAATTTTTAACCCTGTTAGGGGATGAATTTTACAAAACGCTGAAATAACATTTCCTGTCTTTTAATAATAACCCTAATTACAAAGATTCAAGTCCCACACTCGAAAAAATGTTTGATATCCATACAAACTTTCAACCCCTTTTTCACCACCTTAGGGGATGAATTTTCAAAAACGCTGAAATTGGTTTTCTTGTATTTTAATAATATATCTTTTTACGAAGTTTAAAATTCCTAGCTTAAAAGAAAACTTTAACCCCATACAAACTTTGGACCCCCATTTCACTCCTTTAGGGGATGAATTTTGAAAAATCCTTTCTTAGTGGACCCCTAGACCTTATAAGGAATCTAGTTGCCAAATTTGGACTTTCTAGTCCCAGCGGTTTGGGCTGTGCGTTGATTTAAGTCAGTCAGTCAGGTCTTTCACGTTTATATATTTAGATTTATTTATTTATTATTTATTTAAGTATTGACCATGCTACAATTGCTGCTAAGAGAGGTTTAAGCGTGACGATGTAACTGACAGATAGACAAATAAGTAGGTAATAGTTATTTTCGCATTAATTTTTATAATATTAGTAGGGATTCAACAATGACATAAATTCCCCATAATATATTTGTCACCTTATCTCTCCGTGCGAGTATTAAATCATATATGAGATAACAAGTATTAATTCAATATTTATATACTTACAAATCTCGTCATTTTACTTTATTTAAAGTAACTCATCGTGACTCGACCATAGTTTCCATGAACCTTAACGCTTTTAAAATAAGATTCAGTTTCCAACAAATATCGCGAATCTTCGTAACTACAAATAATGTAAAGTTAGATATGAAATTATTAAGGCGACTGATAACCTCAGCGACCTTGGCCATACTTCGAACATGAACTTGTCGCTTATCAACATGTAACCTCTTGTATATAAAGTTATGTTTTTGCATTATTTTTTTTTTCATAAAAAAATATTACTGCTCTATACGACAACCTTGGTTTGAATCTACGATTTTTGACCACTACACATATGAAAGAAAAATGCAAAAATATGACTAAAATTCGTACAGGATCCTTATCATCCACAAATAGAGTTAGACCAAGAAAAGTCTGAATTTTAAACGTCAAACTTCTATGAAATTGTGTCGTATAAATAACACTTACATGCACTGCGTACGCTATCAAAATCGTTGTAGACATAAATCTACAATGGAGTCCTCATATAGGAACACTAGCAAACAAATTAAGTTCGGCCGCTTACGCCGTGAGGAGAATAAGACAATTGACTAATGTTGAAACAGCTCGCCTTGTTTATTATAGTTATTTTCATAGTGTAATGTCATATGGTATTCTGGTTTGGGGCAAAGCAGCTGACATACAGACTATATTTGTCTTACAAAAGAGAGCCATTCGTTCTATATATAATTTAAGAGTGCGTGAATCATTAAGAGAACTTTTTAAAGAAATTAATATTTTTTCATCACACTTGCTCGAAAAAGATCTTATTTCATGCAGGTGTACTGAAGGACAAAGGCCTATATTGTTCCCGCGGGAGTTATAGATTCTGAAAAATGCCTGCGGCTGTCGGGAGTTATAGACCTCGTTTACAAAATCTCGCTTACCCCCCACGTTGCACAATGTACTTTAACTGTAGCTTCCCAATACATATATGATAGTATTATTTATGTTGTTAAGAATCTAGACTCCTTCACTAAGAATTTTGATGTCCATAACTATAATTACTAGAAATAAAAATAAGCTTGTTATCAAAAAGTTTCGTGTTCGTAAAGTACAAAAGTCATTCGTTGGGCAATGCATTCATTTTTATAACAAGTTACCTGAGGATGCTTTAAGATTACCCTTTCCAGCTCTTAAGAATTACCTAAAAAAGTCATTGATGTTGAAGGCTTATTACAGAGTCGAGGACCACTTGACAGACAAACATGCATGGCCCAAACCAGAAACTGTAATAAAAACAAGTAGCAATTAAAAGCATTGTATTATGTGTAGAGTTCTTTATAGGTGAGTCAGATCAGATAAGAAAGCACATCAAATTTTATGAAGGCATCTCATGACAATCAGTCAGATTCATATAATATGTATTCTCATTTCTTTTATTGACTTTATTTTCTTTTACTTTTGTAAGAATTTGATATGTTTTCTGAAAGAGCTACGTATTTGTATGATTTCATGTACATATATGTTTTTTTTATCATATTTATATAAAGTATCATACTTACTGAGTATAATTGCATGAATTCTATAGTAATTTAAATTGTATTTTTCTTATTTACTCGTAATGCATGTTAATTATAAGATGTAATAATGTTTTGAAAAGATGTGTCCCGCCGAGTTTGTTGCCGGTCCCGTATTGGGATACCCTCCTCCAATTGAGGGGGGATTTAAATCTTCTCGAGGCAGAGGTGTACGGTTGGAGCCGGTATAGCTTTATTTGACGTTCATAAGCGCATTGTAATATGCCTACTTGAATAAACTATTTTTTATCTTTATCTTATCTTAGTCTAACTCTAAGAGGTTAAAAGCTTAACACTTGGCATGTTTTAGCACTCGTCAGTGTATCCCTACACGTCAATATTAAGCTGATGTTTTGAACAGCCAAAATTCTATATTAGCATACGAAAGAAAAGGCCTCCACATAAGAGTATTCGGCGTCAGTTGTCGCCTTAACGGACCCGTAGTTTTCCCCTTATTGTTTACAGAGGCCGCGTGCGTTATTTGTACCGGTTCTAACCACTCAGTGGGAATAAAACTTTCAAACTTAGCGGATGTGTCGGTATAAACTAATATACAGTCAATATAGTCGCCATCAGATATGTATGTAGCGGCCAAGGTGCTCACAGATACTCCCAAAAACGCCTCTAATATTGACTGCGCGTTAGCGAAGGTCTCCGTTTCAGCATGGACAAAAATGCATTCGTATATCCAAGTCAAATCCTGAACTTTAGTTACATCTCAAGCGAACTAGAACTTAGCACCCATATAGATTTCAATTCTTTTTCCGGCGAAGTCAACAACGACGCATATTCTTAATATTGAACTTGGCTCTCATTTCACATTTATGTTTTTGATGGGATTTAGTAACGGTCTCATACAGCCTATATAGTCGGTAGTGACCCAGTCTACGAAGCAGGAGGTAGCGGGTTCATTTCTGTGCATTTATTTGTGTGTTCATCACAATTATTTCCTATGTATTTAACTATAGTATATCTATTTATAGCTATCTAATATATGTATGTATCGTCGTCTATCCACAACACCGAGCAGGAGCAGGACTGAGCGAAGCATAAGGTGAAAGATATATTTTGGCTAAACAGCAATGAAAGTTTCATTTTTGTAGAAATTGGAATGATGATTTCCGTAATCAAAGCTATCCTAATAGTGTAGTAAATGAAGCAAGTTGTTGTATGGAGACCCATGCATTAATTTCTCAGTCGATGAAATTTAGCTAGGTAATTGTTTAGCATGAGCCGAGACTAACATATAAATATCCAAAAAAAAAACACTCCTAAGTTAGATAAAAACACAAATCTGATTATATATTGAACCGAGTAATTGCTCAGTCCAAAATTATTTTACAAAATAAGTTATTTGTATCAGTATGTGATACTAGAAAAAAATCTAAAAGTTTTGTCATACATGAGAATATTTTTTTATGATAATTCCTTTTTTTGCCGCTCATTTTCATCGTAAATTGCTCTGTCATTTTTTTCTTCTTATATGATCTTAGAATATAATTTGGCGCAGTGGGTAAGAAAATCCAAAAAAAATGCGTACCCAAATGTATGTATTATAGAACTATTAAAAACTGAGAGTGGAAAATTTTTAGATTTTCATTTTGTAGGTATAAAACGGCAATAAAATGGCATTCCTGTGAAAAAATTAGACTGAGCAATTTTCCGGTCCAAGACACGCCAAAAAATTATATTTTATTAATACTGGGATTTCTGCTCGGTTATTTTTTTGATATTTCATATATTGTTGCAATACGTTACATGAATATTATTATGTCCGGTGAAGAAAGTTTGAACGGAGCATTTTTCCGTAAAAAGTTATTAACGATTTAAGACTTTAGGTATTTACTTTAATTCTATTATTATTATTCTTTGGAAATGTATACAATACTTTTTATTTATTGATACTTTATCATACTGTAAAGTTTTTTCTGGCTGAGGAATTACTGCGGGGTCCACTACCTTTATTTACTACACTATAAGCAAACCACGCCAATTTGTGTCTAAGGATGTCACCAATTTCCAAATGTCCAATTTATTTGTCCAATGTGCATTGCGTCTTTGCGTCTCACTCTCTCATTAAGTAGCGTAGCTACATTAATAATATATCATAATATATCAACAACAGGCTTCGACGGACGAAAATAAAACAACAGTGTCATCAAATGTACAAAAATGTTTATTCTATTCATTGTTTCTCATCCGTTCGATTTTCTGTCTGAAGGTAGAAGCAGGGTTACAGCAACGCCACCTGTAAAGAAAACAAATGTTAACCCTTTGGATGCCTCGCCTATCGCCTATGCGGTGACAGAGAGCCCAGCTGAGGTATCATCAGAGCGAGGCTTGTCACGAGGGCCCTAGGACAACTCACTGAACACTAAAGCAGCGCAGCAGTAGAAAGTCATCTCGCAGTTAGTGGTCATGGCGTGCCCGATAATGTTGATGATGATGACAGACAGAGAGCCCAGCCGAGCTGTCATCAGAGCGAGCCTTGTCACGAAGGCCCTAGAACAACTCACTGAACACCAAAGCAGCGCAGCAGTAGAAAGTCATCTCGCAGTTAGTGGTCATGGCGTGCCCGATAATGTTGAAGGCCGGACAGAGAGCCCAGCCGAGCTGTCATCAGAGCGAGGCTGGTCACGAAGGCCCTAGGACAACTCACTGAACACCAAAGCAGCGCAGCAGTAGAACGTCATCTCGCAGTTAGTGGTCATGGCGTGCCCGATGATGTTGATGCCGGACAGAGAGCCCAGCCGAGCTGTCATCAGAGCTAGGCTTGTCACGAGGGCCCTGGACAAGAATGGTTTGGTTGAGGGCGTTGAGGTACTTTCAGATGAACGTCACTCTTTATTGGCCCTTTTTGCTTGTAGTATGCATGTAACTATTCTGTGATTCAAGTTACGCGCGAGAAAAAGTTGGCACTAATTTATGATGTGCAGATGTGACGTGCAGTCAGCTTTCCGGCCGGAGGGCAATCTCCTTTTATGACATTTTTTTATCGAGTAGATTAGAAGAGTTCAAACATTACAGATGGAAAAGGCAATAATCTGGTATCTGGTAGAGAATGCCATTTGGCATTAAGTCCGCCATTTGTACATTGTTGTATATATTTTGTGCAATAAAGTTTAAATAAATAAATAAAAAATCAAGACATTGTTATACTTAATGCCGCCTTGTATATGAAAAGAACCTTGTAGATGCGTATTTTGAAGCGAGAGTCGATTAACTCACCTATATGAAGTCGGATACAGATCCACAAAATACGACGCCACGACCCCAATGCCAATAGCCGTTCCCTGAACAAGAGCAAACAGGATCAAACTGACAATAGGCTCTTTTACAACATTGGTCAAGACCATGCAGACACCAGGGATTAAGTAGATAGTGAGTAAAACGCTACGGCGCCACTTGGCGAGCTTAGAGACGGAGAGGTTCAGACCGGTGTAGAAGAAGCCGGTGATGATGCCGGTGTAGAGGGTGCTGGGGGTGATGGTATCATTGCAGGACCACTGAAAGAAAGGAAGATAGAAAATAAATTTATTTCATGCTACAATATACCTAGAACATAAAGGTATAGGAGACAAGGATCTCATCAGTCAGCATAATGCCACAGCAATCCGTGGCGCTGGTTTTCAGGGGAATAAAAACAAAAGAAAAAAGTCCAGAGATGGGGCTCGTTACTCAAAAGCTTGTAACTTGTAATACAAGCGGATGTCAATTTTTGACAGCTTATGTTAGAAAGGGACTGCCACTTGTGTAACAAGTTACAAGCTTTTGAGAAACGGGCCCCTGATATTATATAAGTAAACCTCTAAATTTTAAATATGGACGTACGTAATGTTTTATTCCTTGTGTAGGTATTTATATTAGAACAGTCACAAGAATGTTCCTCATTTCTTACAATGTATAAAATGTAACCCTAAATTAAATGAAAACATCTTACTTACATACAACTAAACTTACATCGCCAGTGTCACTAATAGGATCAGCTGTCAGGTTACTGACGAACCGATCGCAGAAACTTCTCTCTTCTACCACGCCATATGAGAGTGAAGTGAAGAAAGAGTTGACGATAGTGGGGTACCACATCACGAATATGTTGTTCCTGAAACAAGGAAAAGACAAACATTGAAAACAAATAGAATGAATGACGTTGCAAAATATACATTTTATACATAGATTTCCCCTTTACATTAAGCACAAATTGTTATCATATGTTTAGAAACAAGAAACGAGTATGACTGTATCAGGGATGCGAGGCATGCATCAAAGGATATTACATTACAGTGATATTACAGTGCTGCTGAAGAAATGACTGAAAACGAATGTCTGCTTAGGTATTAACAGGTATTAAGGATGACTCACGCTAGACCGGGCCGGGGCCGGGCCGAGGCTTCCGGCGCTTCGTTTTCTATGGAAAGCACATTAACGTATATGTATATCTATGGACTGGCCTTACGGGCACAAAAAATGGTACTAGTTTAGCGGTGTGACTCACGAATTCCAGCCAATCGTGCAGTCTAACGCAACTAGTTGCGACCAATAGCGCGCGTAATGCGAACTCGTCAACCAATCGCGCGCGTGATGCGAACTCATCAACCAATCGCGTTGTACCGGTGTCACACCGCTGTACTGGCAGGGGTGCGAAACTCCTGACTTCGGCCAAACTCGGCTCCGCTCGGCTCAGCATTGCTCCGAGCAATTATTAGGGTTGGCACCACTTGACTTCCTTTTGCGTGCACGACCACAGATAAGATAATCACTTGATTTTTGACAACCCTAAATAGCCGAAAGGGATAGTGCCATATATTAGAAAGGGACAGCATGATTCGACCCTGAGCCGCTGTCAAACTTCGTTTTTGTAGGAAGTTTCCTTTCTGTACGGTAGTACTATTAATTATTCTGTGGTACTGGCCCCTGTCATACCTCATTATTATTGTCCGTAAAGCCAGTCCCTAGATATATATGTCAATGGGAAAGCACCACTTGATCACCGATCAGCCGTCATAGAAAATGACATGTCTGACGCCTAGGCCCTTGCCCGGCCCGGTCTAGCGTGAGTCATCCTTAAATTTTATTGTATCAAGGGATTCATTCCACATTTTGGATTTGGAATAAGTTTTACTTAATACAAGCTATTAACTCTTTTGACTTATATTGTGGATTAAATGGATATTTATTACTTACTAAAATTATTATTTTGATATTTTGATGTAGTTCGGCACCAACAGTAAAGTTAGGGTTCCCTCTGATTTCAATTTTCAATTTCAACGAATTGCATTGATAACGGGGTTTGATGATTTATCTTTCATAGTATCAGTATGACTTACATGGCACAGCAGAGCATCATCAAATAGAAGAGTTGTATGGTCCTCCACAGGAGAGGCGGCTTGAAGATTGGCACCGTCTGCTTTACTATCGACTGCCAAAATGGCTCTTTGTTTTGCGTTTCCATACTTTTCGAAATACTTTTCACCTGAAATCCAAAAAAAAATCTCAATTACTTTTAGGTCAGTAGAGGACTGTTTAAGTTTCAGTATGTTGTGGAGTTCCAAACGTGGTCTTTATAGCCTCTTTAGAGGACGATGCTTGGTTCAAAAGTCATTTAATAGGTATTCTTCTGACATTCTTTGATCTTCCGTGATTTTTAAAACCTTTATCATTTCAAATGCTATCATTCTTATTGAATGGCTATTGGCCAGAAAGATAAACTTTGAGCTCCTCATGTGGAATCATGTCAGACCCATCCTGAGAATTAATGTACAGAGATAGAATTTAAAGCCACCAGTACGTTTAAATTACCTGATACTCATCTTTCCTCCCTCCATTGACGTCAAAGATTTTCCTCAGCACTTCCAACGCAGTATCATTGTACCCTCTATTGGCCAGGAACTTGGGGCTCTCATGTAGGAACCACATCATGACCGCGCCGACTCCAAGGGGAATGGCCAGGATGAGAGTCAAGAGTCGCCAGGGCCGGTAGGTGATGCCCATCCAGGGGATGGGGATATTGAATGTTAGGGGCAGAATCACCAGGGCCAGCACTGCAAGATGAACACAAAATAACATCTTCTTTATCCTCGCCTCTTCCCGTTGCACGGTATCGACTTCCCTAATCTTGAGACTCTGTAGGTAAACTTCGTCAATACGAGTATGTAATCGTCACTAGACAAACCTAACATCCTGTCTTCTGTTCATGGAGTTTTATAGTTTATATAATTTGGTATTGGCTCCATCGATTAACTAATCAATTTTCCTTTTCAAAGTAAGTATGACACTGTTAACAGCTTTTGGAATCATGTCTTTGTGTATTAGCGACGATTTTTTGTTAATTTTCGTATTAATTAAACACGATCGGGTAGATGCATTGTTAACTTTAAAAAGATAATTTCTAGCCACCCAAACATCAAAAATTGACAAGACAAATATACTTAATGTTAATTTATCAAAATAAAGATTCAAGTTTGAATGGAGCGGAAGACTTTTTTATAGGCCTCTGGGCAGCTATAGTGTAATAGGTGAATAGTCTTACTGAACGTGACAGCTTCGGAGAAGAGATTAATGCTGTTCATGATGAACATGTATTGGCTTCTGTGCTTGTTCCCCGTGCACTCGCCCAAGTACGTCATAGTTAGGCTGAACGATGCCGTTGAACTGAAACATGTTTGCCGGATTTAATGTTCGTTTTGAATTATTTAAGCCGGTAAGGGCAATTAAGGATGACTCTCGTTAGACCGGGCCGTGTCCAGACCGGAGCTTCCGGCGCATCGTTTTCTATGGAAAGCATCCCGTGATCGCCTGTCGTGTTATAGAATAGTAAGCACTGGAAACTCCGGCCCGGACACGGCCAGGTCTAGCGTGAGTCATCCTTTAGCTCCTGCTCTGAGTCCAAAATAAATACAAGATAATGTATATACATACACACAGCTGCAATAGTACATACCCATTTTATGAATAGAATTAACTTAAAAAGATCCGGATGTACGTACAAAGACATCCGGCTCAAAGGACCGCTATGTGTAGCTATATATCAATATTTTTAATCTATTTAAAAAAGTAAAAGTCTAATTAAGAATACCTACAAACTGCAGCCCACCAGCTTCATAACCAGCAGAGTCTGCCAGTTCGGGGACAGACTCCCGACGGCGGCCATGATGAACCCGACAGAGCAGGACAGCAGCAGCGCCCTTCTCCGTCCGCTGATGTCGGCGTAGTAGCCCCATGGGAATGCGAAGAGAAGACCTGGAAGCACGTCACGTAAAGACGTCAACAGACGCACCCAGCCACATCCCAATATCAACCTAAGTAGGTATGTGCATTCCGACATAAGTGTTAATGTCAGCATTAGAACAGGACGCCGCTTTCAGCATTGCTAATTTACTGAATTTGTGAAGGTACAATTGTTGTAGAAACGTTGCTGCAGCAAATATCCAGCAATTTGAGACAGCTTGAAGAGTTCAAGATATCTGCTTTTCACCCCTTAATCAGCGAACTTATGTTACTTAGGAGGTATCACATCTATCTTTACAACTTTAGTAGTACTGAAGTTACTTTACTCACCAGCGAATGGTATTGAACCAAGCAGTCCAATATGACCGATGCCTAACTGGAGGTCGCACGAGGCCGTGGCCAGGATCAGGCCGAAGGCAAACATGTCCAGTGCCACGGCATTGCTGATGACACTGCATGCCACCAGGACCAGGTGGTTGTATCGGCCATGGCCTGAAAAGGTACCCCAAAATAAACGTCAATATAATACATATAGGTACCTACCTGTCATCACCCTGTGTGTCGTGTGTGTGAGGTATCATGATAAGATCTTCTGTAGGTACAGAAGATCTTATCATGATATCTCAATTTTTCTTTAACGGTATAATCAACTGATTTACAGTAGGTACAGTTTGAATTTCAAATTTTTTGTGAATGATCCGAAATATGTACACACAAAAAATGGTTACGTACATGACAAGAACTAGAAACGTTCAGCAGCTATTTACAAACGTCTATTTTAGAATTAATGCTAGACCTATTTCGAGTCAGCTAATGTTGTGTGTCACAATGTTTGACCAAAACATATCGGGCAAAGCTAAGGCTATCATCCAATCAGCCGCTTAGATTAGGAAGAATTTATTTATTAGGTTAAGTACGCAACTGAAAAACAAGAATTAAATATGGAACTATAAGAAATAAACTAAACGCTTACCAGCTAACTCCACTGCCTCATCATAAGTAAATTCCGCTTCTTTCGGCTCCACACATTTCTCTTGCAACATTTTACACCGAAATCAGCGCACAACGTGTAACTCGAATGCTACATTCATATCTCTACCAGTCATGTTATCTTCAAAACTGAATTCTATATTTTCTTAGTTTCACTGAGCAAACTAGTTTAAAATGATATCAGGTAAATAGTAGTAGGTACTTAGTAATAGGTAGGTATGTTCATCTCAATTGTCTGTCTGTCTCTGTCTGTCTGACTGTCTTTAAATGAATGAATTTGTCATACAAATAAAACAGATTTGCTATTGTAAGTAGGTATAATATATTTACTATGTAGTTTAAAAACTATTTACAATTATATTTTAGAATCTAAACAGGTTAATGTAGGTACGTAAGTATTCAAACGTATACCTACTTATCCGCAGTGTTGAATACACTAAGCTACAGAACTCACAGAACGTATTACAGTACGCTCATCAATTAAAAGCAATTTGTTTTTGATTGATTGCACAATTGACACAGTTTTATTTTATTTTACTCATCACAGTGATCTAAATGTCGTATAATGGAACAAGTTTACTTATACGTAAATAATCAACGACATAGAAAAAAATGTGTTAACGTAGCATGAGCATGACAATCCGCAGAGCTATTTTATTGCCTAACTAGTTTAATTTATTAAGTTAGTATCAGTACCTACTCTCTAGTTTATGTAGGTCTCTTGTATTATAATTTAATTACATTTACAATAGTTTAATCAATAGAATACAGTTATGTCCAAAACCTTATATCTAGAAAAGTAAGTCACATTAATTCAGATTTTCGTCAATTAGGAAATCATCGATGCAATACAAAATTTAGATAAGTCTCTAGTATCATAATTAATTACAATACAACAACAATACAATAGTTTACAATAGTTTATTCGAATAAAATACAGTTATGTCCCTATATCTAGAAGATTAATTAATTAATTAATTAATTAAGGTTATCACCGTTTCGGAAATCATCGATGCTAGTACTATTTCTCGCTAACAATAAGTACCTAAAATAGTTTTCTTTTAAATATTTTGTCTTTTGTCTCAGTACGTAGATATGTTATGAGGAAGTTTGTTGAATATTTTGATTGATCTTAAGTGGGGGCTGTTTTTATATATAATGTATGTTTTTGTTTTTTATAGTTATCCGGCGATAGTCAGTTTTAATGTTTTTAGCCAAGTTACCTGGTATTTTTTTTACTTAAAACCATATTTTACACTGTATAACACATTAGCGACATCCATGCTATCTCTTAAGCATTGTTTTAAGCAATAAAATTACCGGGCAACTCGGCTAAGAGACATTAAAACTTACTATCACCAAATCCACGTATCACCGAATAGCCAACGTTTGCCCTATTGCTTTGCAAAAGCACATTGCTTTTTCAAACTGATCCATTTCAACTGATTGCCCGGTGACCGTTCCTCAAAGAATCCTTTGTCTAACCATGAACGTCATTTGGCTGACGCGATGATGAGTAAGATCATAAAGTTATACGTTGAAACTTTAAAAAGATGTCCTCTGCTCATGTTGCTCATCCGGAAACTCCGGATCGGGCTGTTTCGGCGGCGCGAGCAGACGGCGGTCGTCTGGTAGTAGGGCCAATATCAACGTCGATGCTGCAGAGAAAATTGTAAATATTAGAATAAAAAAAAACCGACCAAGTGCGAGTCGGACTCGCCCACTGAGGATTCCGAACTTTTTAGTATTTGTTGTTATAGCGGCAACAGAAATACACCATCTGTGAAAATTTCAACCGTCTAGCTATCACGGTTCATGAGATACAGCCTGGTGACAGACAGACAGACAGTGGAGTCTTAGTGCTAGGGTCCCGTTTTTACCCTTTGGGTACGGAACCCTAAAAACACCATCAAAAGGTGGAACAGAATAGTGTAAAGACCGATTACCAGAACATTGGTAATCAAGGAACCACGTAGCATTTTTGCGGCAGTTTGGCTAGCTGAAGAAATCAGTATGACCATACTATTGTAACCATTACTACAGTTGAAATTACTAAGTACCTACCCATTCGTATTATATCCCAACTAGCTCAAATACGCCTGCCACCATAATGCTCTATGATATTAAATTACTGATATGTAGTGAAGGTGCCTAAAAACCATAATATATGTATAGGTTTTGTAGTCTCAGGACGTAAAGAAGCAAAATAAGATAACACGTCGCAATTACACTATGGAATCGCTATTTAGGATAAGCGAAATGTCTTTTAAGGAGTACTTATGCATGGTATACGTTATTTTAAACAATTAAGCGAAAGTGAACTGGAGATATAAGCCTAGATCACAGAATAAGTAATAGTGCTACCGTACAGAAAGGAAACTTCCTAGAAAACCGAAGTTTGACAGCGGTTCAGGGTCGAATCATGCCGTCCCTTTCTAATATATGGCACTATCCCTTTCGGCTATTTAGGGTTATCAAAATTCAAGCCATTATCTTATCTGTGGTCGTGCACGCAAAGGGACGTCAAGTTGTGTCAACCCTAATAATTGCTTGGAGCAATGCTGAGAACGGAGCCGAGTTTGCCCGAAGTCAGGAGTTTCGCGCCCCTGCCTAAATTGAAAAGCAGAAGGAACAGCAAAGTAAATGGTACAGGACTTACAGGCGAACAGAGCTGAGAAGAGGTAGAAGCCCAGCTCGCAAGAATTGACGAGAAGGTAGTTGACGATCTGAATGAAGACGACGCTCATCAACCGTGCCCCTATCATTGACATGGCCATAGCCATGGTCCTGGAAACAATAGATTGTAGTTACATTACTTGTACTACCCACAAGCTCAGAAAGACGATGCTTGAGATGAGGTATATCATCTTATGGCATGTTTGCTTGTTTGCCCCATATCTATCTATCTATCAATTTAATACCTTTAAACCACCAATTCTTGTTTATTTATATATATATATTTCGGGGATCACGGAAACGGCTCTAACGATTTCGATTAAATTTGCTATATGGGGGTTTTCGGTGGCGATAAATCGATCTTGCTAGGTCTTATCTCAAACGCGCATTTTTGAGTTTTTATATATTTTCCGAGCGAAGCTCGGTCTCCCAGATATTTTATCATAATGTCAGCCATAAACGTATACTGCTGGAAGTTGGAAAATGCCTTCAAGGGTCTTGACTAATTTTTCTCCAGTTCCTACAGGTGTTATGTGTAATGTCTTAAAAGCGACTGGTAAGCGATTACCCTAGCCTATATAAAACTATTGCAATTCTATTCTTTACGTACTACTTAGAGCTCGGTGGAATTAAAATAGTCCAGTTTCTTTATTACTGGGTTTTTTCAAAAAGTAGTAGAAGCGCCCGTAGTAGTGTGTGTGGGATGCTAAAGTTCTGAATTGAAAGATTAGATGAGACTGGCATTAAAAAAACAAGTGTCTGCACCTATTTTTACATTAGGTTGCCGAGCAAATCTCAGGCGCCCTTAGCAAGCCGTGGCAAAAGTCCACAAACGGACAGTAGATGATGATCAAAACAAACCTCAGTCTTGTGGGGAACAGTGTAACAGCGATGGCGGTGTAAAAGCCCATCGTGACGGCACCCAGAGAGAATACTACGAAAAGCACACCCGTGCCCACGGCGTTAGGGACCAAGTTGACCAGCACGCCGGACAAGCCGCACAGGGAAGCGACGGCCATGGCGGTGTTGCGGCGGCCTGCTTTGTTCACTATCTGTGGATTTGGGTTTGTTAGCTACTAAACGGAGCACATAAGGCAATTTAGTAGGTATGGGAGTGTTGACGATTATTTCAGTTGCGCCTACAATTACGACCTAATATGCTTTAGGGGTGCACCTCGGCTGTTATAGTTTGGTTATAGTATAAAATGGTATAATACTTATAGAATACAGCTCAGTTGTACTGCTACTATGTGTGCTGACTACGAGTACTAACTAGGATCAGTACGGTTACCATCAGTTTGTCACTGACATAAACGCCGTCGAGAACGTAATTTACTTTCTATACATCTCGCTCGCACTAGCATATTAGTGCAAACGGGATGTATAGAAAGTAAATTACGTTCTCGACGGCGTTTATGTCAGTGACAAACTGATGGTAACCGTACAGTTATTTAAAATTACACTACTATAGTTCGTTTTTTTAACATTAGATTAGAAAAAGACTACGCGATCTTGACGTGTCTTTTAATTGAAAAACGCTTTTTATAAATCAGTAACTATTACTTATGAAAGCAAAAGAATGTAAGTAATCGTATTTGATTCATAACTGTTACATATTTGCCGTGACTTATATTTCAAAAGTGTTTTTCGAACTACAGTTACTAATAAGTACACTGACCAGGCTGAGTATGGTGTTGAAGACAGACTGCAGCGAGCACATGGCAAGGAGCAGGAACATAGCGGTGCTGTTGATGGAACAGGGCGTTGCATCAGGCTGAAATATTGATACATTGCGGATTAACTTAATGGAATAAAAAACAAATGAAGTACCTAAATAAATCAATTGGTCAGAATATGGAGGCAATAGTTATGTGACACTGCCGAAATTTTGTAACTTAGAAAAAAATTATACCATTTTGAGTCAGAAGTCAGAAGGTAAAAATCATTTCTCTGACAATTTTAGCACCCAAATACGTATACTTATTGGTTATTTAGTTCAAAGTTTACAATTTTAAGGTGTCAACAACCACTTACATTAACTTCGACTTCAGTGGCTATGATCTGGCAGAGTGTGAGGTCCGAACCCTCGCCTGTCTCCAGCAGTTTCATCAGCTGATTGGCGATGCTTGGCGCCCACACAACGAAGGCTACTATACTGGTTACGAACAATGTTGGTTAATTTGCTGCATATAAACATCTTTATTTTAGATTGGCATTTATCGATAAACGCTTATTAATTTGGAAACGGCGTTGATTTCTAGTTTACGCATTGCGACACCTTTAATGAGCTTTACAAACCTTAAGACTGCGGTCTGGACTCCAAAAGCAATGGGCGACGAGCGGTGGTTTAAAATTCTGTATAAGTACCTAATTTCTCCTCGTCGTTCCGCTGCCTACTGGCTGGCGTCCAGACCGTGATGGCCGAAATTATTTGCAAAATAAAATTAGACGACCGGTCTGGCCTAGTGGGTAGTGACCCTGCCTAATCCCGGTAAGGGCAATTAAGGATGACTCACGTTAAACCGGGCCGTGTCCGGGCCGGAGCTTCCGGCGGATCGTTTTCTATAGAAAGCATCACGTGATCGCCTGTCATGTCATAGAAAAGTAAGCGCCGGAAGCTCCGGCCCGGTCATTGGTGTTGTCTGAGTACACACAACACAAACCTTCTTGAACTTTCTGTGGGACTTAATCAATCTGTTTAAAAATGTCCTGTAATATTTATTTATTATAAAATAGAGATTCTCATGTGCCGCCACGGAACTTACATTTGGAATAGTATAAAGAGACTGGCCATGATCAACGTGCTCTTCAAATATGGTTTCTTGAACAGCGGCACTATTTGATCCTTCACATCTTCAGACTTCTTCTGTGTAGCATCTGTCTCTTGCAACAGCTCTTTTACCTTCAATTAAGTAACACTGTATCAAGAAAAGAACCAACTGCACAAAATATACTTGCAGATCTTGTCAGTAGAAAAAGGCGGCAAATTTGAAAAATGTAGGCACTAAGGGGTCTCGTCCCATAGAAAATTTGAATTTCGCGCCTTTTTTTACTGTCAAGATTTGCTTGACCAGCTATAGTATTCATGTTATGATCTTCATCAGCAGTGCGATTTCACCAAATATCACTTTTCGAGAGAAAATGTAATATCTAGTTACTGTAAAAAGTATCCAAATAACTACAAGTATGTATACTATTCGAAGAATTACTTCAATGTCTCCTGGATTCCATCATCAAATCTTGACCTGATGACGACAACTGTAAACTCCTACTCTAAAGTTTACCCTTACAAACAAAATTTGTATATCGATTTAAATACGAAGATACCACCAAATAAGGTTTTTTTTAATCTACTTGGATTTTAAGTCAGTTAAAATTAGGTATGGTAAAAGCAAAATGAAATTGAAAAATCCTGGAAAACAACTGTTTTGAGATATAAATGTAGGTATATTTAATTGGATTTGTTAATTTTAATAATACGGCGTACTTGCAATTCTTCCTCTTTCCTGCCGTTATTCCACCTATGGATGATCCTCAAGATCTTCAGTGCCTGGTCTTCATTTCCACTAGCCAGTTCGTACTTGGGGCTCTCCTGCATGAATACCCAGAACACGGCGCAGATCAGACACGGCAGTGAGTACACCACCTGCAGTGTACGCCAGGAGTTCCAGTAGATACCAAGCGCCTCCAGGTGGTAAGAAAACGTCAACGGTATGATGGGTATAGACATTACTAAAATATTTGGGAGTCATTTAAGAAATAAACACAACAAGTACTTGTACAATAAGGAATCCGCTTCGATAATTGTTGAACTATCAGTATTTAAACATTATGTTTTGACCAAAAATATGTTAAATCTTCATCACATTTATATAAGTGATTATTCTACAGTTAAGATTTTTTTAAGTTGTTAAAAATTCCACAAGAAAAATCTTATATCAAGGGGTAACTTGACTTAGGTAGGGCGATATTCGTAACCATACGTCGATTAGTAGTTAGCCATATTTGGTAATGAGTCGTAGGTACTCGTACCTGATATAATGCCTTGTGCAAGAAGAAAGATGCTGGAAACCAGAACCATGGCGACATTACGTTTCTGTAGTGGTACGCTCTCGCTGAGCAGAGTCATTGACAGCACGTATATCCCTGAGCCCCTGAAAACACAACCAACATTTTTGTAACTTGGCGCACTTCTTGCCATGGCAATTGCTTGGTCTTTCTAGGCGACCATTGGAGCTGTAAAACCCCTCGCAACGCAATCTAGGCAAAATAATACAAACTAGGTATGTAGATTTTGGGAATTGTGTACCTACTCGAAGAGCAATGAACAAAAGTTATTATGCAAGACGCTTTCTACCGTTCTGTTGTGGCCCGGCCCGGTCTAGCGTGAGTCATCCTTAATGAAGAACTTACAAAGTAACGGTGCATAGTTGGACGATCATCAGCATGATCCAGTTGACAGATATGCTGGCCAGCGCGTTGGACGCGGCGCCCAGCACCAGCGACACCAGCAGCATGCGGCGGCGGCCGCGTGTGTCACCCAGAAAGCCCCAAAGCAGGGTGCCTATCACTGCCCCTGTCGAAAAGTCGCAGTCTCAGTAAGTAAACAGCAACAACATTTCCACCTCCGCCACCACGGCCACTGCTGGAAACCATCGCGAGCGCGGACTTCTGGCCGAATGGCGGGGTGTTTCGGCGGTTCCGTGGGAATCTGCCAAATCCTACACCAGAACATGCGACACAACTGAAAACCACCGTGTCGCCGAAATAATTTTTAGCTTGTAAGATTTTTACAATTGTATGTATGTTAGTTTTCAAGGTATGTATCTATGGGCCTTAGTTACCTGATAATAAATGATTTTTTTTATATCCACAATCAACAGCGTACCTTCTGCGATCATAATCAAAATTCACCAACGCAAGATTTAACCACGAAATCATCTGCCATAGTCTCCAAATTTAACTTTATAGGCTCCAGGACAGGAGGAGAAAGCAAAGCACACACCATAAGCAATGCCTAAAAAAGTTCAACAAGGTATGTAATATCTCATTTATGCCACCCATTCTCCAGAACATCTTCACATTCATAACCATCATGTCATAATACAACATCATCTCAGTATCACATAGTTATGAAAATCGTACAGACTTTACGAATCTAGCCGCTCATAAACTTCGCTAGGATAGAACCCAAATTTTAAAAAGTAAAAACATACGCTGTACATACCCCACATTTCGTTGGGTAATAGTTGGGTGGAGGTGACCTTGTAATATGATTTAATCCCTACATGTCAACAGAGAGTAACAGAATAAACTGAAGATCCCTCAGCCTTAGGGCTTGGGCACAAATCACACGAGGTTCGATAGGGGGGTGGGGGTCACGAAAAAATCACGACAGATCACGTTGGGGGAGGGGGGTTATAAGGAGACCTCACGTGTATTTTGCTACAGTGAACGAAACTAAGAAAAAATAGCTACCACATGAGTAGATACTTTTTCTCGGTTTCGGTAAACATAAATCTTCACTCCGCACTTCAAAATAGCGAGTCTATTTTACGAAATTTCGAAGCGCGTGGCCTTGACCGGTCGGATGGAAAAAATCAAAAAAATACACATTAGGTTATGTGGGGGAGGTAGCCAAAAACCTCACCAAATATCACCAAGGGGGAGAGGGGGATCAAAAAGTAGCCGAATACACCTCGCGTGATTTGTGCACATCCCCTTATGGCTCCTCTACACGAGGGGCCAACGCCGGCCACTCCAAGGGACGCATTTATGCGTTAGAGGGAGCAAGTGATATTGCTATCTCATTCTACCGCATGGCTTTACCTGCGACAGGCACTCCCACCACCAGCCCCTGCTGCGCGGTGGTCGTTTCCAGCTCACACGCGCTCGCTGGCACGATGATGCTACTCCCGTACAATAACGTTACGAAGGCGATGGTGGACGCTCCCGCTACCGCTATTATCAGGTAATTGTACAAGCCATAACCTGGAAAACAATAATTGGATGGTAATAAATCCGGTGACAGTCAAGAAGTGAGAAACCTAAAAGGCATGAGCGTAAAAGTAGGTATAAAATGTACATTACGAGTATTATGAACGATACATTCAGGATATTCCGTTACTGTCAACGGTAAAATAAGAGCAGCAGAGCTGAATACAACCTCAATACCTACATCAGCCTACATCTAATTCCCGTACGTTATCGTAACGATACTATGGTCAACCACGGTAAAGTATAAATAGAAGATTAAGCAAATTCAATCAATTTGAACATAAAAGCCGACTTCACAACGCCTTACGGAGGAGTGGCCATTATGTGGAGAAAAGGAATCTTCTCGGCGGTTAATGTGATATCGTGTAATAGTGTACGCATTGCGGCAATTAGGGCGCGTGTTTATGAGCGGTCACTTTTACTGTTCTCTGTATATATGCCTACAGACGAATTATTGAACTTAACGGAAGTTACGGAGTGCCTGAGTGAAATTAGTGCGGTAATCGAGAGTCATAGTGCCGACGCTGTTTTTATTCTAGGTGACTTTAATGCACACATCGGGAGTCGCTTTTATAATGATATGTGTAATTTTTGCGTGGATCAAAGCTGGCGCTGCGCTGACGTGGAGTGGCTAGGTATGAACTTGCAGGCGTTGGCTCGACCACTGTTTGGTTACTGATACAGCGTGGATGTCCGTAACACAAATTCATGTAAGATATGATGTTTATTGGTCGGATCACTTCCCGTTAATTATTAAGTGTAATATTAATGTTTTGAAACCGAAATTTATTTTAAATAATAATTTATGTAATAAAATTATATGGGGTGTAAGGGATGATAATCAAATTAAATTATATAATAAAGAGTGCTGTGACAATTTAAATGTATTAAATTTCCTTCTGAATTAATGAATTGCCGGGATAAATATTGTAATAATTCTTCTCATTGTCAAATAATTAATAATTTATATAATGACATTATAAACGTACTTCAGTCCGCTGCTGAATCTAGTTGTAATAGAAACGGAACTGTAAAGAAAAAGCATACTGTTGTGGGTTGGAACCGCCATGTCAGAGACGTCCATAGGGCAGCAAGGTTCAGCTTCCAGCAGTGGGTGATGCATGGCAAGCCTTCGGCTGGGCGTTTTTATGCTGATATGTGCGCTTCGAGAAAGTTGTTTAAGGAAAAACTTAAGCGGTGTCAGAACAATCAGAACCAAATTAAAATGGATATCTTAGCAACTCACCACAGTGACAAAGACTTTGGCAGGTTCTGGAAGTGCCGTCCAGTGTGGAGGGGCTCAGTGATCCTGCTCAGGTGGCTGACATGTTTAGAGAGCATTTTAAGGTTCAGAGTCCAATGTGCCCAGCGGTGCGAGTGCTCAGTGATAGTGACCATCCGACTGACCAACAAGTTCGTAATCGTAAAAAGCTTTATGTCCACGCAATAAGAGCGAAAAAGCCGTCGACGCGTCGGCAGGCGCCGCCCGATGCGAGCCGAGCCGAACGACGACTTTTTCGCTCTTATTGCGTGGACATAAAGCTTTTTCCTATCGGCTTTTGCCGAATGCGCGTCGATATATCAGGGGAGACCCTTAGACAAGTCAACCAAGCGATCAGGTCCATGACGAGGGGAAAATCGCCCGGGCATGATGGTCTAAGTATTGAGCATTTGCAATATGCTGGTGCACATATGCCCAGAGTCCTTGAGATGCTCTTTAACCTGTGTATATCGCATTGTTACCTCCCAGGTGCTCTCATGAAGACAGTGGTTGTCCCAATTATTAAGAACAAGACTGGAGATGCCTCTGACAGGTCCAACTACAGGCCCATTTCCTTGGCTACAGTTATAGCCAAGGTGCTGGACAGTTTGCTTGATCGCTTGCTTGCATCACACATCACGTCACATGATGCTCAGTTCGGCTTCAAGCCGGGCCTTTCGACGGAAAGCGCGATCCTGTGCCTTAAGCAAACTGTCCAGTATTACACTGACCGTAGTACACCAGTGTATGCCTGTTTCTTGGACCTGTCAAAGGCATTTGACCTAGTCTCGTATAATGTTCTATGGGGGAAATTACAGAATGAGACAAGTTTGCCAAAGGAGGTAGTCAATCTTTTCCAATATTGGTATGGAAATCAAACCAACCAAGTAAAATGGGCAGGTGTACTCTCGGATACGTACAGATTGGAATGCGGTGTCAGGCAAGGTGGATTGAGCTCGCCAAAGCTATTCAATCTGTACGTAAACGACCTGATAGTGAGGCTCAGTGGCACTGGTGTCGGTTGCTCGATCGGCGGAGTCACTATTAATAATATCAGTTACGCTGATGACATGGTGCTGCTGAGCCCTGCTATCAGTGGCCTGAGGAAGCTGGTAAGCATATGTGAGGAGTACGCGGTGACTCATGGCCTAAGGTATAACACTACAAAAAGCGAGTTACTAGTGTTTAAAGCTGGAAACAAAGTTCCCAACTCAGTACCAGAAGTGAACCTTTGTGGCTGTTCCCTGACTAGAGTAACTCGCTTTAAGTACTTGGGCCATTGGGTCACTGAAGGGCTCCAGGATGACGTGGACATGGAGCGGGAACGTAGGGCATTGGCAGTGCGCTGCAACATGTTGGCACGCAGGTTTGCACGCTGTGAGAGGAATGTCAAAGTGACTCTGTTCAGAGCATATTGTCAGACCTTTTACACGTGTAGCCTGTGGACCAAATACACGAAGAAGACTGTCAATGCCCTACGAGTACAATATAATAACGGATTCAGGATGTTGTTGGGACTGCCGCGCTACTGTAGCGCATCAGCAATGTTTGCAGAGGCACACACGGACGGCTTTAGTGCGATTGTGCGAAAAAGAGTTGCCTCTCTTATGCGTAGAATGTGCGGTAGTCCGAACAGTCTCCTGGCCGCTGTTATGTCTGATCCGGCCAGTAAAGTAATCAAACACTGGAACTCTATTCATTTAGATTCGATGTAATATTTATAAGTATATGTAAGGCCTGTAGCTTAGTAATGTTTATATTATTTTATTGTGTTTTGTCTCGTATTGTGTTACTAACATAGTCGTAAGTTTTGTGTAATACTAATAACCCTATGGACAACAAAGTCTGAAATAAAGAAATACAACACTTTATGGGTCCCCAATGTCCCCACCCCCATCATAAGTTTCACTTTACCAAATGATTCTTTCGGCACTCATAATAATTTGTTTGAGATAGGTATTAAAAATATCCTATGATTAGGATTACGTTACAGAGTGTAAAAAATATGAATATCCTTACAAAATAAAACAATATTTAAAAAAATTGAATCTCGTTTATAAGGCCCTTACAAATAATAAAAAATTCTCGGTACAAGTCAATTAAAATGATGAATTGATAACTTAACTTACCTGTTTTCCCGAGCGCTTCCTCAAAAGGTACTTTTCCATCTTTTGCTTTGGTAGAATACATCTTTCAGATCAGATCAGACAAATATATACCTTGTAGTAAATACTATTATATACTAATGCACCATGGCGCGATATTGTCTGGCTGTGGCTTTAGAAATCGAAAGAAATAACCGTAACCCACTATTAAATATATTTCTTTTTTAATTCATGAAATGGTTTATAGGTCGAACGATCAATACGGAAGTCAAACGAATGTCATTATCATTAATATAGGTGCCCCCGTTTAAGATAATATAGGCAGATAGGTAGTCATTTTTTAAAACATTTAAAGATTAGGTATGAGATAATGCTATCATTAGATAACACTTACTCGTATTCTGTAATTCGCATCGATTAGAGATAAATACGTAACAACAACAACAAAGTGTCATAAATAGGATCAACATTTCGAATTTTATACTTTTCTCTAATTTGCACTGTAGCATGGGGCTTACTAGGATTCAGATCATAAAACCCTCTGCCCTTCGGGCATCAGGTGTCTATTGGCTTTCGTTAACAATTTCAGTCATACAGTATATTGCTAATTGCTATATATGTAGTGTATTGTGCAATAAGGGCATATTGCACCATGTGACTGCATGATTACACAATGTTCACTTTAAGACTGGTTCTGTCTCTGTCTTATATTTGTGTTGGTTGAGGGAGAATATATATATATTATTACCATACGCATTACGTCTCTAAGTTGTGTCGAGTTCAAGCGGAGTCAATTAATTCGTATTTTTTTATTATTCTTATGAAATTATTTTGGGAGTTTATTTAATAAAAGTATTTTTCATATATTATAATAATATAGTATATTATAGACATCGTGAATATTGACTTGACAGTTTACTATCAAAATGTGCGCGGGCTCCGTACGAAAACCAATATTTTCTTTAATAATTTACTTACCATGAACGTTGATATAATTTGTTTGACTGAGACTTGGTTACTTCCGGGTATTCTTGACTCTGAGCTTTTTGACTCACGATATAATGTATATAGAAAAGATCGCGATTACTCAGCTAGAGGTGACACCATGGGGGGAGGAGTTTTGATTGCTGTCCGTAGTGGGCTATTGATCGAGAATATCACGCATCTGCCGTCGCGCAACTTTTCAGCCGATCTATTAAGGATATCAGTTTCCACAACCACAGGAATGCGAAAAGCTCAGTGTCATTTTTTCTGTTGTTATTTTCCACCCTGTTCGGATTTGTTAGACGCTGAAGCAGAGTTTTTCGAATCAGTATCCGATTTTATGATTGAAAATGTAGATGACGCTTTTTTTATTGTGGGTGACTTTAATGTTAGTCAGGCGCAATGGACGACTATCTCATCTAACTCAGAACCTTACGTGAAACTGGTAACCGGCTCCACTAGCAACAAAACCGCGCTTGTTGAAATGCTTGGTGCTTTTCTGTCATTCAATGATTTACATCAATTTAATTGTATATTGAATGAAAATGGCAAGCTGTTGGACCTAGTAATGGCGAACATGATGTGTGAAACTTCACGATGTTTTTCACCTCTTGTTCCTGAGGATAAGCACCATCCTGCCTTTCAAATTAAAATTAAAAATATAAGCTTTTCTGAACTAAGGCCACCACCCCGGAAGGTACGCCTATTCCAAGCTGCGGACTATGATTCTATTAATTCTGCGCTTGCAGAGGTCAATTGGAACAGCTGCCTCGACTCCGATGACATGGACCAATGTGTAAAACGGTTCTACGATATCTTAGAAAGTACTATATCTAATTATGTACCTTTAAAAGTTGTATATTATAATAATAAATATCCGGTTTGGTATTCTAAAGCATTAATAAAAATTATATCAGAAAAATTAAAATTTCATAAAAGATGGAAAGTTTATGGTCGCTTGGATTACGATACTTTCTCAATGCTTCGTAACAGGCAAAAACTTGTGCAGCAGTTATGTTATCAGAAGTACCTAAAATTAGCAGAATCAAAAATAAAAATGAACAGTAAATACTTTTGGCGTTTCGTAAAATCAAAGAGTGACCGCTCGGGTATACCGGACACGATGCATCTTGGAACTGGTTGTACAGCTACAACAGGGAATACTTAGTATTTGCAATCTTTTTAATCAGTACTTTCAATCAGTTTTCGAGTCCCCTACGTCACCATTAGCTAACTCACAGTCAACCGGCTCTGTTGCCAGAAGCGTGGTAAATTTAAGTAATGTCAACTTAAACCATGATGTAGTTTGCAAGTACCTGAGAAAACTCGATACTAAGAAAGGAGCCGGCCCTGATGGAATACCTCCAATTTTTTGGCGACTCTGTCGGAGCCAGCTTTCTACACCTATTGCTGCGCTTTTTAACATGTCATTGCGTTCTGGTGTTATGCCAAAGCTGTGGAAGCAGTCATTTGTTACTCCTGTTTTCAAATGCGGAAATAAGCATGATGTACAGAACTATAGGCCCATTTCTAAACTTAACACAGTGCCTAAATTGTTTGAGAAAATCATTTATGATCAGATTTTTCCTGTTCTCAGACCCCTGTTAGTACAAGAACAGCATGGATTTATTGATAAGAAGTCCACCGAAACTAATCTTTGCGAATACGTTGATAGAATCTTGTCTGGCATGAATGATGGTTACCAGGTAGATGTTGTGTATACCGATTACTCTAAAGCCTTTGACAAAATATCTCATCCTATACTTTTACAAAAACTAGAGTTAGTCGGAGTGCATGGCGATCTCCTACGGTGGGTTACCTCGTATCTGCGGGACCGATCTCAGGCTGTAGCTATTAAGGGTTTCTGTTCTAGTTTTGTTCCTATCAGTTCAGGCGTTCCTCAAGGATCTCATTTGGGACCCCTGTTCTTTAATGTTTTTATAAATGACGTGACTTCCCATCTAAAATCTTCAACCTGCCTTTTATACGCCGACGATAAAAAGATACTGAAACTTGTTAAGAGCATTAGTGATTGTCAAGCTCTACAGGAAGACTTAACCCGACTTCATACATATTGTCAATTAAATCGTTTGCATTTAAATATAAATAAGTGTAATATAATTACCTTCAGTAGAAAAAAACAAATTGTTTACTACGACTACCATATAAATAACGTGTCATTATGTAGAGTTTTTACCATTAAAGACTTAGGTATTCATTTGGATAGCAAATTATTATTCAGCGACCACACTGAGAGCATAATAAATAGGGCCTTCAGTTTACTTGGGTTCATCTTGAGAACTTGTAAAGAATTCAAAGAAGCTATCACCTTACTCACACTCTTCAACTCGCTAGTCAGGCCAATTCTAGAATATGGATCTACAGTATGGAACCCTAACTATAAATGTTATATTCATAGTATTGAAGGAATTCAAAAGAAGCTCATCAAACATTTAAAGTATAAAAACCTTCGGTCAACCCAATCGTTTAACCTGGATAAATTGGTGTCGCTCGAAAGCCGGCGCACATTAAAAGATCAAATATTTTTGTATAAAGTATTAAGAAATTTAATTGACTCCCCTTATTTGTTAAGTAGACTTAGCTTTAAAACCCCCCGCTTGAACACACGACGTAGCAATAAATTATTCCATATTCCCTTCACTAAAAAGAAATACAAATCAAACTTCTTTCTGATAAGAGCTTGTAGATTCCACAATGATTTTTTCTCAAAAATTGATATATTTAATGACTCCTTGACTAAATTCAAACATCAAGTACTTCTGGTTTTAAATGAACGATCGAATTAAAGACACTGTAACTTTACACTTTAATTGTATATTTAATGTATGAAAATAGTTATATCTTCATTAATTAAGCCTTGTCCTAATTTGACTGTTGTTGTTAATTTTTAATTTTAGTTATCCCGTATTTTGTTTTTCTTTAATGAGCTAATAAGTGGTGGCAACCGTATTGGTTTATGAAGTTTGTATAGACATTAGTTATAAGAAACATGTACCGTTTGTGCCCAAATAAACATTAAAACATAAACATTAAAACATTAAAACATTTTTATGACAATTGCAAAAATCTAAAATATTGTAAACAATTGAATGAACTTTGGGGTAGAAATTGGGCATAACTCTGACTCAATCAGTTAAGGTAAACGTACTAGTGCTCGACACGCTAATGCCCAATAGATGACACCTTGCTGTCACCTCTATTGACAAAAGTTTCAAGATGACATGTACTGGGACCGCGTCGAGCACCAGTACGTTTACCTTAAATACACTTTAACTGTATAGTAAAAACTAATTATATATTTATGTTATGTATATATTTCTGGTAAACTTTACAAAATAAGATCGATGTTTTTTGGTTGACACAGTGTAAATATAGTGCTTCATTCTTGTTCCTTGGGAGGCCGCTGTGGGTTCCGCAATAATCGATCATCGGGGAGAAACGATGCCACGATCGCTGATGCTGCAAGCAAAATGAATAGCTTGTTTAACTACAGCTACACCCCACAGAAAACCAACGCCGTCGTGCCAGCTGCATTGCTGAGTGGAGACCATTTCGGCTTCACATTTCACATCTCTATTTCTACTGTTTTGTTTATCTTTGCCTTACATAGCCATACGATCGAGTATGTGATATTTGTAGTTGTGTGTTGCCTGAATAAATGATTTCTATTCTATTCTATTTTAACTATATTTCAGTCTCCATGTACAAGCAGCAACACTCTTAACTGTCCATCTGTGGAATTTATGCCTTTTGTAATAAGGTTTACGAACTGTCAGTTAACAGTGGGCGATGGTACGAATAGATTCTAAACTGGTACGGAAAGTCTTCAACCCAATTTCAAACTAAAAACGGTAAGGGTAAAATAAAATTGGCAGAACATTTTTACCAATTAGAGAATTCTTTAAAAGTCATCTGGAAAGAATGTCTCAATAGTGTATTATATTTCTCTATAATTACGAGAAGATGGATAGTAATGAATAGAATCAGGCGTAACGTTGCGGAAATGCATATTAATTTATACCAAAATATTACTTTGCTTATCTGCGATAAGATAACGTGCTAGCTAGTCAATCGGTGTTTACACGTTATACCTACTTACTTGCGTATTTTTTACATGCAATTAATGTTCCCACCCTCCCACCGCAAAAAAAACCGCAATTAAATATAACAAACCACCACCAAAAAACAAAAAAAAAATGTAATAAGTATAACGTGTTAACACTGATTGACTAGCACGTTATCTTCGTATTCCTTTGAAACCCCACATTACAGTGTAGTTCTATATTAAGTAATTCTATAAGTATATAGTTTAGCTGGAAGCTCTGAAAGCTAAAATAGAACTCACAAGCGAAGATGGTACCGTACAAATAGAACCCCAGTTCGCAATTGGTACCCAAGAGGTAATTGGCGATTTGGATGCCAGCGAAGCTGGTGATGCGGCCGGCAGTCATCGTGAGGGCTACTGCCATCGCCCTGCGGTGAAAAATAACTGGTTTAGTACTGGTTTGGTTTGTTGAAGCAAATAAATCATTATCTTATCTTATCTTAATTGTCGGTGCTTTTAGCAGGTTTCCAAAATTTCCCATGTAGAAAGATTTTCAAGACGTCTCTATATCCGAAAAACGAAAACACAGACTTTGCAACTGTTATTCTTCTATGATATTATGACGTATAAATAACTCTTGCACAGTCTGTGGTATAAAAAAACCTTTTTACCTTTGGTTTGGCAGCCGCACTCTAAAAAGCCGGCATTACCAGCGCTTATGTAAGTGCTCAACTGCTATCTTTGTCATGTTCGCCTTAAATGCGTTGGAAAGATGGTGACTGCGATAGCAGTGTACAGCCCCTGAGATAGGATTAGGATGCCCATGAGTGACAATGTGAGTTTGAGCGATGAAATTCACCAGATTACCCATTGCAGCAGTAACCAATATCTTTTTTTGTCATACTCGCCTCAAATGAGTAGGAAAGATAGTGACAGCGATGGCGGTGTACAGCCCCTGGGCTATTATGCCCATGAGGAACAGCCCGAAGAGGACTGACGTCCCAATCGTATTGGAGACTAGGTTGACCAGGACACCACCAAGTCCAGCCACGGCGGCAAGGACCATCCCGGTGTTTCTGCGGCCGGCGCGATTCACTACCACCTGTAGCCAAAAACAATGAAGTATCTAGGAAAGGAAATACTTTATAAATGAAAGATAAGGGCTGATTTAGACGGCGCGCAAACTCGCATGCGATTTTAGTTACATTGCGGACAATGGGTTACGTCCAATTCAACCGACCGATCAAAATCCGCAATGTAATGAAACTCGCATGCGAGTTCGCACGCCGTCTAAATCAGCCTTTATAAGAATACAAGGATGTAGAACGGGCCGGACCGAGGCGTCCGACGTGTCATTTTCTATGACGGCTGATTGCATGGTGATCACGTGGTGCTTTCCATAGAAAACAAAGCGACGGAAGCTCCGCCCCGGCCCCGGCCCGGTCTAGCGTGTGTTTATATCATTATTTAGTGTAAGTATACATTATACTATTTAAAAAGAAAATCATGGCGGAGATCTTTTATTGCAAATAATTGTGTTTTGCAATGGCAAACAAATCGTAAAACGTGGATTTAAGATCCGTAAATATTGTTCCGGTCAAAATGTAGCAGTACTTACTTAAGATTACTTATAATGACAGCCTATACAGGTAGATACCGTAATTAAAATATAACAATACTTACTATAGTAAGGAACAGGTTTAAGATAGACTGCACAGCGCCAACTAGAAGCACAATCAGGAGAGACGTGACGTTCAGCGCACATGGTGTGGCATTAGGCTGCAAACACAATACAAATTCATTAAATCAATGTACAGTCACCACACGAGATTGTTATGTCATTTAGGGTTCTTGCTAAATCGGACGTAAGTATTGAACAACCAATTTAGCTAGGACCCTAAATGGCGCAACAATCGCGGAGCGTGATGATACCTACTTAAATCACGAAGGACATCTTTGTGAGGAGATTCCAGGGACCACAGCTGATTGACTACATAAGTTGATTGTTGAAATATTGAATTATCATTTTCCTAGCGATGCTCGACTTTTTGTCGCGGCTTATTCCCATCATAATAATGTCTAGGGTCCGCTTGACAACTAATCCCAAGAATAGGTGTAAGCACTAGTTTTTACGAATGACTGCAATCTGACCTTCCAACCCAGAAACTAGGCCTTACTGGGATTAACTAGTCCGGTCTCCACACGATGTTATCCTTTACTGGAAGTGACGGTTAATATGGGACGGGATTAATATGAAATTATATTTCGTACACAAGATTGTAAGGCTAAAAATGCTTTAAAATTTCTTGTTGAAATGAATACAAAATTGAAAAAGTGATGGTCTCACGTCACCAGGCATGTTGAGGTCAGCCCGCAGGATGCCACAGAGCGTCAGATCCTCCACTTCTCCAGCTTCGTACATCCATATGACCCGGTTGGCTATCGAGGGCAACCAAGCGAGGAAGGAACCAGACCTACAATTACAATTTTTTTTGTAAGAATTTCTCTTTTGATATTACTTTTAACGCTGACTGTAGTTTTCTTTCAACAGGCAACTAATAGGTACAAGACACACACAGAGACAGAGACAATTCTAACAAACCCGAAACAATTATTAGGTTGCGTTGTTTTATCACAGAGTTCCTATGTCCACCTCATAAGATAAGTTCGACGCTACCATATTGCATTGTCACGTTACTTACTTTGTGTACGTAGAGCTTGCAAGATTTGATCCCAACTTACATACATACATACATACATACAAATATTGCAAGTTTAATAATAAATAATAAAAAAGTGACAAAGTTTCGTAGCGCTACCATAAGCTATTCTAAAACATATGGAGGATTAATCATCATTATCTTCGTCATTGACAGTAAGAATAATAATAAATAATAACATACAATCGTTCAGTCAAATACCTATCCATGTCGATAAAAGATAGGCACTGCCTTTTGCCCTTTGTCTCGTCGTGGCGGGGGCACGGCTGTGCCCGCAGATGTCAAACGCGATCGAACCTTGTCAAATCATATAAAGATGACATTTTATAGCATTTTATTCTTACAGTTGGAACATGAAGAGAAGCGCCAGGATTATGGTGTGCTTAAGCAAAGGCGCTTTGAACAGCGGCACTATTTGGTCCTTAGCCGACAGTTTTGACGTCAGGACTGATGATTCAGGAAATAAACCTGACACCTGGAAAAACAAGCACGAACCATGGTTAGAGACACGCGAAACCCTTCTTATTACTAGTTCCCAGCTTCAGTCTTCTTTAAGTCACCAGCTACCAGATCTACAGAATATTTAAAAGTAAATTCAGATCGAAAACCTCTTCTGAGATGCTTATTATTAATAGGGTGGCGCTGCGTTACCAAAAAGTTACAATACAATACTCGACTGGTAGAGCGGATGGTAGACCCAAAAAACGATAGATGGATTGTGTGAAACAGGATATGAGAAAGAAAGGAGTGAGTGCTAAGGTGACGAAAGAGAGGAGACTGGAAGAGAAAAACATTTGCCGACCCCACATAACGTGGGATAAGGACAGGACGATAAAGAAGACTCAGCTCACACAACTAATCAACAACATTACTCACATCAAATGCTGCCTTCTTTCCTAGATTAACCCTCTGAATCGTCTTCAAGATCTCCAGAGCTTGGCGCTCATCTCCCCTGACCAGTACAAACTTGGGGCTCTCCTGCATGAAGTACAGTACGCAGGCGCAGAGCAGGCTCGGGATGGAGTAGACCACCACCAGGGTGCGCCAGGAGTTCCAGTAGATGTCCAGGGTGGGGAGGTAGTGGGAAAATGTGAGAGGGATCACGGGAATAGCTAGCACTGGAAAAAGGCAGAAATTAAGACTCTGATACCAATTCTTAGTGCACATATAATTAGTGCATAGACAGACATTACTTTGGAAAAATATTAATTCGATATTGTTAATAAATTGTGATCACAAGATACTTTATAAAAATACAATATCTTGTTATAAGATTAAAGTAAATCACCTGCCATTATCCCTTGGGACAGCAGGAAGATACTGGACACCATGAGCACCACGAGATTGCGCTTCGCCATCGGTACACACTCGCTTAGCAGGGTCATCGACAAGGTGTACTTCGCTGCTGCCCTGTAATGAATTACAAGAATTTTAAACACATTGCGTGGGTCTTCTGTCACGTTTAGAAAACAGCATCGAATATACACCGTGTTTTTTTTGATTTCCGTTAATTTCAAGGGTGCATTCCTGAGCTTAAGAGCCAACAGGAGTGGTCATTCCTCCATACAAACGTAGTCCTCGTTTTCCTCCGTGGTTTTTGAAGCTAGAGCAATGATTTTTTCAACACAGATTAATATTGTCAATATCTGTGTCGGACCGTTTTGCTTTTTTTGATATTTTTGTTTTTTAAGGCGCTAGAGCCCTTCAAAAACGGCCAAAATGGCCTAATAGACTATGCCGCAATGAGAGGCGTGGTATTCAAAACTGATATCAATTAGCCAAAAAAGCGAAACGGTCCGACACAGATAATTTCATAATCATTTAGATTTCCAAATTTGGTTACGATTGGTTAAGTTTTGGGGGAGGAAAAAGAGGACTACGAAACCTCGATTTTTGTCATTTTTACGCAGGATTTTTCGCCTCAGCTGCAGTTGTCCCTATCGCACTAATTTTAGGGGCGGAGTCAAGTTTCTAAATACGTACACAGCCAGAAAAGTGATGGGCAATAGTCGACATTTAATGTCGATAATCTAGTGATGTAAAAAATAGTAAATACTAATATTAACCACTAAGTACATAACTATTACAAAAAAAGCTAAATAATTATACGATTGCATGCTTAAAAAAGACACGTCACCTTCACTCTAATGCTAAACAAACGAAGAATAAGAACTAACAGCGATAAGACCGCCTGTTGCTACCTTTATCTACATTGTAAATCGGTTTTAGGGTTCCGTACCCAAAGGGTAAAACACGGTACCCTATTACTAAGATTCCGCTGTCCGTCCGTCCGTCTGTCACCAGGCTGTATCTCACGAACCGTGATAGCTAGACAGTTGAAATTTTCACAGATGATTTATTTCTGTTGCCGCTATAACAACAAATACTAAAAACAGGATAAAATAAAAATTTTAGTGGGGCCTCCCATACAACAAACGTGATTTTTGACCGAAGTTAAGCAACGTCGGGCGGGGTCAGTACTTGGATGGGTGACCGTTTTTATAAATAATGGTACGGAACCCTTCGTGTACGAGTCCGACTTGCATTTCGCCGGTTTTTTTTAAATTTGTTTTTATGTTTGTGGTGTAATAAAGAACATTTTAGAGTCAGACCAAGAAAAGTCTACAGCAATTTTGATAACACACGCAGTGCAAGTGTTATTTATATGTCATAATTTCATAGAAGCGACGTTTGAAATAATACTTGCACTGCGTGTTCTATCAAAATCGCTATAGATTTTACTTGGCCTAACTCTACTTTAAATTACAAAGTAAGGCCTAAATTATAAAATAAGGCCCATTGATGTTTTTTTTTTGTGTTTATTAAACTTGATATTTTGTCTATAGTATTAGCGGACATGGCCTCAAAATTTAAACCCGCTTAAGAATCGGGCCTTATTTCGTGCATTATATACAATACTACCCATTTTTGTGTAGTCATTATTTATACTATAGAAGCATTGTTTGAGTAGCCAATTATTTAAACAGTATTTTTTTAAAGGGCAACGGTGGCAATATTTTAAGGTCTGGATAATAAGATACAGATCTTAATAAGGATATCAATGTAAGTGAATGTTACCATGACTACCAAACAAACAAATGTGATAGAATTTGCCAGCTGGCATTGTAACATTCAGACAGTTACCTATGTACCTAATCTGAAATATGAATAAATTAGTAATATTTTAAACAGGAAAGTAAACCGAATTTTGGCCTTTTGCTGGACACAATCACAATAGTAATTTGTTTTACAAGAGGGCAAAGTTTATCGCCACCGGTTGATGCATTTGCAGCACCAATGGTAGAAAATGCAAGCTCATCATCAACTGCATAATCGACGTTTGATATGACTATTGAATCCGAGCTTTTTGATCATGAATCATGATAAAACAAAATTTTAGAAGGTCGCAGAATAGTGGATTTAAAATATTTATTTTCTGTGATCTCAAATATCAGGCACGATCATACAAATTGTACATTTGCTGATCTTGCCTTTGTCATTGAAAGACGTAAGGGTTTACACAGAGAATATATATTTAAGTGTAATATGTGCAAAAAAAAGGAAACGATACACTCTGAAGACCCAAAAAGAAAATGTTAGTAAATACTGCTCCTCCCCATGGTTACTTGGTTCCTTATTCAACCTACCTGAAATTAAACGAGTAGGTTAGTAAATTATATCATTTTACATTATAAAGTTAAATGTTTAGGTATCTCAATCACTTACTCACTGGTGGACATGGACGCAAAATTTTTGCCCATCTACTTATACTATCTTATAAAAAAAGAAATTTTGAAAGTACGCTTAAAGTTCGTTTTTTTTTGCATTAAGGTAACAGATTTTGACATGTTTGACAAAAATTACCATTGAAAAATAAGTCATAGCAAATATGTTAGAATTATAAATCATATTAATCATATTAATGAGCAAGAGCACCCTAAACCGGCGAGCGTGTATGAGGAATGTTATGAATGTGAAGGAAGCGAAAGTGGTATGTCAGGATCGTAGCAAGTGGAAATCCGTGGTCTCTGCCTACCCCTCCGGGAAATAGGCGTGATTGTATGTATGTATGTATGTATTAATCATATACTTTTTTATATTCTTTTGCTTTCATAAGTAATATAAACTAATTTTTGAAAGCGTTTTTCAATAATTATTAATAAAAAGACACGTCATGATTGTTTACCTTCTTTCTAATGCTAAAAAATAACGAACTATAATAACCGGGCCTTATTTGGTACAGAACCTTGATTTGATAGGTACATCGGATATTCTGGGCCCCTGAGTTTGTTACGTAAAGGACAAAATGGTGACATGTGGTTAGAGCTGATACTGTTAAACTAGTGGTTCTGTGCGCTAAGTTTAAAAAATAAGCTTCAGCGAACTCATTAAGCCTAGAAAAAACCCTACACCCTACTGCCACTTAAGTCAGTCTTGAGTCTTTGAATCAATTTCCGTAGTAGTACTACTACTACTAAGGTACTAGGAGGTAATAAGGCCTATAGTAGGTATAATAAGGCCTACCTGAAAAATAATGTTCTTACAACAGTGTAACCGTGTTAGTTATTTGAGTAACATATATGTAAAGTGATACAATTAAAAGCTAACAGCAAACCAGTACATAAATTATATCTTATGTACTTCTTATGAATTACACTCTTATAAAGGTTTCGGCTAATTACGCTTAATTACTTGAATAAAGGTAGATGAATTGCGTGCGGTCCAATAGGTAACCACAACTCACGGAGTCCAAAACAATAAGCTGATCAGCAAAGTCAAGTAAACAAAGCCAAGTCACAGTAGTAGAAAGATTATCGAGTTCCGTAAACGTAAGCCGGGTCAAAAAATTCAATCGCAACACAGTAAGTAATAAGTGAACGCCTCGTGGCAGTAACGCACGAAAAATAACATTGCAAATTGTCGGCAATGAGGCGCGCGCGGGTGCAAGCGTACGCATCTGTGTGCGTGCATTACACACACAAATACAGTCTCTCACGCCCCGTCAGAGCGACGGGTATATTCAGCTTGAAATCTCAAAATTGACTTTTAGCTCAGCTCCCGTTTCGTCTTAAATCAAGTAACTTTCTCAAAGACACCGATGTTCTAATTAAGTCCATTTTGGAGATAATCCATAATTTATTTTTTTCCTATAAGGCCTCTACAAGCGTGTACACTTGCCTTAGGGCCGGCTTACATATTGATTAGTGTTTAGAATGAGTTCATACATTTGCTACTAAACTTAAGTACAATCTCGGTCGATTGATGTACGAAATGACATTGATATGTCACAGATTTCAATTGTTTGGTTGAGTTAAATGTAATGCCCGTGTTACAACAACGCTATATGCTACATTTAATTAGTTTTTAAACAAAAAAAAAACAAAAAAGAAAACAAATAAAAAAATTTTTTTGAAAATTAACTATGCCATTTAGTTCTTATAAAAGTACTTAACTATACCCCGAAGTTAACGGAATTCAATAAAAACACGGTGTATAGATCGGCCAGATAAATAGCTAATTTCTGACAAATCTTCTTCGGTCTATCTTCTTCTTCCTCGCGTTATCCCGGCATTTTGCCACGGCTCATGGGAGCTTCCCAAGAATAGACGCAGATAATTTCGTACATAAGTTCCGAAAAACGTACGAGCCGGCGTTTGAAACCGCGACCTTCGAATTGAAAGTCGCACGCTCTGACCGCTAGGCCAGCGCTTCTTCTTCGGTCTAATACAAAGTAAAAACTTATAAAAAATGGTCAAAAGAATAGAACACCTATCCTGCTAGATTACAGGAATAATAATGAAGAATAATAATGTGCTGTAATAGATATAATGTGTTGACATGTAAAATACTTCTATTTTATCAATAAAAGTTTGATTGATTGATTGATTGATTGATTGATTGATTGCATGGCGTTATCAAGGTCACAGGTCCATGCACCAGTCACCTCTACCTCTCATCACTTTTTTATTTCAACAGTGTTGAAACTTTGTTAACATAGACCTTCTTGAACAATTAAATGTAGGACTAACAAAAAATATTAGTTTTCGTTCGTAAAAAGTTAAAGAAAATGGCGATAAATGTCTTGAAAACTCACAGCAATGCAGTGAAGAATTGCAATACCATCAGCATGACCCAGTTGACGGAAATACTGCTCAGAGCATTGAGAACAGCCGAGGATAGAAGTGAGACGAGCAGCATTTTACGCCGGCCGCGCGTGTCACCCAGGTAGCCCCATAAGGTGGCGCCTATGATCAACCCTGCGAGGATAAAGAAGAGTTTCTCGTTGATAGTTTCTCCAAATGGTTTGTTATAAAAATTTAGGTATCCTACTAATTGGTGAAATTAAAAGGCGTAATGGGTAGTATTCTTCTGTTCTTTCATTTATAATTAAAATCAGTAGGTACCCATGAGTGTCGGCAACCGAATCTCCCGCTGTACTGTATAAAAGTCGGAAACCGACTTCCGTTCATATACCTACGCCTAGCAATGTACAAATTGCAGAACATTCCCAAAAAGCGGAAACGTTCTCGAGAATGTTCTCAGAACATTCTGCAACATGGAAATTTATTGTTCCGCCATCTTGGATTTTTTACAAAAAAAAATTTTGTCATAGGAATCTAGAGGCCTCTATCTCCCGCCATGCCAAATCTCAGCGCGCTCGGACCAACTTGAAAAAATTAAAAAAAAAAGTCGGCCATTTTGTTTTTTTTTTCATGCAGTTTGTTTTGTCTCGGGGCCCTCTATGACATTTGGTCGAGCATCCCCCACCTATCGCGCACCATTTAAAAGTTGCCATACAAAATAGAAGTGGCCAGTTTTCACGCAATTGTAGCATTTTTCCAAAAAAAAATTTTTCATACGTATCTAGGGGACCCCGAGATTCCGTGACCAAAATTTCAGCGCGCTAGGACAAACTTGAAAAAATTATAAAAAAAAGGCGGCCAAATTGAAAAAAACATGGCCGCGTCAAAAACTGCCAGGGTCCCTGTATGACATTTGGTCGAGCACCCCCCACCTAGGTCTGACCGCTTGGCCGGGCCGTCATACATTTTTCTGACCGAAAGCGGTAGACCAAAAGTCGAAATTTTCTGGGGGCTACACCTAAACTATCGTGAATATTCATGGTATAAACTACGATAAATAAATAAATTCTCGTTCTTGAGAACATTCTCAGAAGTTACCGAGAAATTCTTATGTGGAAAGTTTCGCAACTTTGGAAAGTTCTCGTGCGTGCATTACTACCTACGCGAGGGTTCTCAAATTTTCCGATAACTTTTTTCAAAGCTATTTTAAGTGCTATTCAAGCCTTTTGAAACATTGAAGAAACTTCATAATCAATCTTTTGTTGATCGGTATGAAAAAAAAACACTCATTTCAAAATCGCTATCATGAGGTCATGACATGGTTTTGTCTGCGTGACTTCAACTCTGGTGCCGGTACCTATAAAACAAGGTTCGAGTAGACTGAACTGAACTGACCTACGACCGGAGCTGCTACAAGCAGCCCCTGTTGCGCTCGTGTAGTCTGCAACTCACAGGCGCTGGCTGGAACTAGGATGGTGGCGCCGTACGCCAAACACGCCATGGAGATGATGGCCACGCCGGAACATATTGTGTTGATGTAACTGTATAGCCCGAATCCTGTGAGGGATGTTGAATTTTACATGATAAAGTGGAAAAAAGTAAGAGACGAGATATACGATATGAAACTCGTGATATTCGATTCGCTAAAGGCCATATTTTAATCGCGACTGCACCGTTGCAGCAGGAAGAAATGGGGGGTTATCACTGTCTTATTAATTAATAAAATACTTTGCTCAGTCCCTCACCCAATTTATCAAGTAAATGATAGTCATCTCCCGCTGCCACAATACTGGCATATCCAGAGAAGAAAATGAGGACTACGTATTCATTCAGAAGCGATCATCAACCGTCTTCTTAATTTAGTATAGGGTAAATCGTCAATTACTGGCCGCCGGCTAATAACTGGCCACCCTAAACGAAAACTTAATTCTATTCACCTATAAACGGAATTTATTTTAGGATAAGGTTTAAATAATTGGCCACCCTTCAATAACTAGCCACCTTATACTATAATGAATTCTGTTTATAGGTGAACTAACTGACACTTAAACTGTGAACGTAGGTTACTAAACAGTGGCCAGTAATTGACGAATTACCCTACCTATTGTATTTATAAATTACTCACCAGCTTTATCTAGGGCTACTTCGAAAGACACTTTACCAAAATCTTCTTTATTTTCTTCCATTTTTATTTCTTCTTGACGTCCAATTTAACCAGGATTAGAGCCAATGGGTCAAACAGAAAACTGTGTTACGTCTTTCCTGTAGACATACACAAGAGTTAAGGGCTATAAAGGTTAATTTTCTTATTTAACCATTATCCACGTGAAAAGGTCCTCCTTTTATTTAGAGAACTATGATGAAATCATTACTTACATGCCCACAAGCTGTTAACTATTGCCCACAGGAGAGAAAACTAGTGTATTCGCGCGAACTGTACATTTTTCACTCTTGTATATGTCTACAGGAAAGACGTAACACAGTTTTCTGTTTGACCCCAATATAATTAAATCACACACAATTTCATTTACTGAATACTCGTATATTAAGCTATTTCTCTAACTAATCCATAAACAAACTTAACTGACAATTAACTGCACAAGTGACTGCACACATCAACTTACATTCATTGCCTTGTTTTACAATAGTATATATATAAAAACATAAAAATTATATAACATCTTTTATCTACAATATCTACATGGATAAAACTTATATCTATATTGGCGTAAGTTTAATATTCTTGATCGTGAAATAATTTATGTGTAGGTAGATACATGTGGGAATAACATTGGATTATCAAAATTATCACAAAGGTACTATTTTAAGTATTTAATCGCTAAGGCCCACTTGCACCATTACACTAAACCGGGGTTAACCGGTTAAACCTGGTGTTACCATGGTTACCAGTACAATTTGACACTGGGTTGACGGTTAAACCGCTTAACCCCGGGTTAGTGGGATGGTGCAAGTGGGCCTAAGGCGTAAGGCGTACCGCGAAGCAATTTTTTTTTGTTTATTTACCTCTCTATTGCTCGAAGAAGCAACAGTGATGAAGAGGCAGATAACGAAATCTCGTTAATCGATTTTCGCAGTAGGTACTCATATGTAAACGTACCTACCTAATTTCGTATCGAGAATTAGAAAGAGATCTGAGGGTTTTTCGGAAATTTCGTTTCGAGGCCTCTATAGCTCGAATATGCAAGTGACGGACAGGCAGATAGCGAAATTTAGGTTACTTTCTTGCAGGCGTGCATTTCATGAGATTATCGCCTTACAAATCTTTACGAAGTTCATGGCTCACTTACAAATCTTTACGAAGTTCATGGCTCACTTATAAATCTTCACGAAGTTCATGGCTCACTTAGTACATTCTCAATCATATCTACTGCCCGTTTAATCTACCCAATTCATAATATCGGTTTTAATCGACGTAGTGTTAAAAGTTGCTATTATCTAAACCAGGTACATTGATAAAGTCAATTATCCGTGGGTTAATCGATCGATTCGATGTTGTAAAACAAAACCCTGTGTATGATTTCCTATCATTAATATCACTACACCAATCTGAATCTACAAAGCCCTGAATATTGACATTACCATTTTTACAATATCTTAAACCTATATTTTTAGTTTTCTTTAAGTATCTTAGAACTCTTTTTGCATAAATCCACTGTTCTTCATTATTACAGTTATTAAATTGACTAAGATATGATACAGAATAAGCTATGTCAGGTCGTGTTAAGACCGCTAGGTACATTAAGCTACCTATAAGCTGTTGGTAGGGATTTTGACAGGATGTAACATTTTCCTTCTTACTCTTCAAATTTGCCTCCATTGGAGTATTTGCTGTCTTACATTCTGACATATTGAACTTCTTTAATATCTGATCAATATATTTTTCTTGACTTAGAGTAACAATATTATTTTTTGTATCAAATTTAACTGACATACCAAGACATTCTCTGACTCGACCCAAGTCTTTAATTTTAAAATTACTACTTAACATTTCTTTCAAATGTTTTAATTCTTGTGGGTCATTTGAAAAAATCAAGAAATCGTCTACATATAATGTTACCATGGTTTTATAATTACCAACAATTTTAGTATATAAACATGGTTCTATTTTAGATTTATTATAACCATCGGCTAACATACAACTGTCCACTTTTTTATGCCAAGCACGGGATGCCTGTTTGAGACCATATATAGCTTTATTTAATTTAAGAACCTTTTTGTCATCAGTACAGGCTAAACCTTCTGGTTTCTGCATGTATATAGTCTCATCTAGGTCCCCGTTTAAAAACGCTGTCTTGACATCAAGATGAATTACATCTAAATTTAACTGAACTGACAGTGCAAACAAAAGCCTTAACGTAGTATGTCTAACTACTGGAGAAAATGTCTCTTCATAATCTACACCATACTTTTGAGTACACCCTTTAGCCACAAGCCTTGCCCGATACCGCACATTATTGTCTGAGTCACACTTCTTTTTAAGAACCCACTTACACTTCACTATTGTACCACCACTTGGAGCATCGACAATTTCCCAAGCTTTGTTGTCCTGGAAACTCTGCAGCTCATCCTGCACAGCCTGTTCCCAAAACTCCTTCTCTGGTCCTTCTAGCGCTTCTTTCAGTGTGAGCTCATTATCAGTTTGGTCATCGTTCACGCACATAAAACCATACATGTCAGGTTTTCTTCTTTGTCTCACTGGAAAATCCCTTCTATTTTCTGTATTTGGGTCTTCATCAGAGACTGCCGACTCTTCCGAGGGCACATATGTTTCATCGTTTAAATTTATGCTACCTGTGGAAACAAATGAGTCCTCTAGCTCACTGACCTTGTCGGTGTCCCCCACTTGTTCTGGGCATTGTGGACCTGGGCTCTGTGCAGACTCTTCTAGCATATCATTCACTGGAACAAGAGTTTCTTGGCGAGTACACTTATCTTCCATAATGATGACATCACGACTAGTTGTGATACTTCTAGTTGAAGGGTTGTATACTCTATACCCCTTGACATCCTCAGGATAACCAACAAGTATGCATTTTTCTGATTTCTTGTCCCACTTGTGTCTCTTTTCTTTTGGTATATGCTTCATGACTGTGCTGCCAAATACTCTGATGTGAGCAAGATTTGGCTTCTTCCCTGTCCACAGCTCATATGGTGTACGATCATTCAGTCCATTTTTCACAATGCGGTTCTGTAAATAAACAGCACAATTAACGGCTTCTGCCCAAAATTCTTTGCCGAGATTTGCTTCGAACAAGAGGCATCTGGCCTTCTCTGTGACCGTACGTATTGTCCTCTCACTCAGACCGTTCTGTTCGGGTGTGTATGGATTTGACTTCTGATGAATTATTCCGGCTTGCTTTAAATAATTATCAAAATCTAAATTACAAAATTCTCCACCATTATCACTGCGTAGGTTCCTTATTTTCTTTGATGTAAAATTCTCTACCTTTACTTTATATTCCATAAAACACTGTAGAGCTTCACTTTTATTCTTTAAGAAAAACACATGAGTCAGGCGGCTGTAGTCATCGATAAAGAGAAGAAAGTACCTGGAGCCTCCAAGAGACGGACTTTCCATGGGGCCTGCAACATCACAATGCACTACATTCAGCAGCTCTGTACTTCTGTTACCTTCATTAGCGAAAGGCAACCGACTCTGCTTTCCCTCGCAGCACACAACACAATTTGACTTGCTAATATCTGCCTTCTCTTCCAACCTGATGCCTTCTACAGCATTCTGCATTTTATTCATGCTATGACTACAAACGTGCCCAAGACGACGGTGCCAAAGGGACGGCGATTCCACTACAGAAGCCACAAAACACGTCACTGTGTCCAGTTTATAAACACCGTTTATAAGTGTGGCTGTAGCTACCAATGTCTTCTTCTTATTAAAGATTTTACATCCATTGACCGTAAACTTCACCTTATTTCCTTGTTTTATCAATTGACTAACTGACAAAAGGTTTGTAGTCAGGCTAGGAACACACAGTACATTTTCGACCACTATGTCGTAATCACACTCTGTAGTTGTAGTTGTGATATTCATGTTTCCGCTACATATCACAGGCACTCTAGTCTTGTTAGCGACCATAATTTCTTTATCAAAAGAGCCTGAATAACAAGCATCAATCACCCAATGTTTATTGCAAGTAATGTGAGAACTCGCACCGCTGTCAACGTAGAAATCACTTTTCTGAAAGTCTCCGGTATAAAATACAGCACTAAAAGCATGACTTGTTTTGTTTTCACGTTCAAATTTGTCGGCTTTGTCGCACTGATTACGATAATGTCCATGACGTTTACAGTTAAAACATTTGACATTGACGTTTCGTTTCTCCTTGACATTGACAGGTGACGTCTGTGCGGCCGCGCCATCCTTGCGAACCACAGACTTGTTATGTTTCTTATGTTGGCTGCGGAAACATGCTAGAGCGTTAGTCACATCACTATTTTCCGGTTCCATATCCATCAACTTAGCTTTAATGGCGTCCGTTGTGATTTCTATGCCGGCATGTTCGATGGCCATTATCATAGGCATATATTTTTCACTCAAGCCCGCTAACATGATAGAACCGATCCACTCGTCACTTATGCTGAAACCCGTTCCCGACAATTTTTGACCCGTCTCGACAATTTGAGTCACGTAAGACGCCATTGATGTACAGTTCTCAAGTCGAATTGATATAAGATTCCTCAACAAGCTAATCCTTCTTGTAAAGCCCGAGTCATCAAATAGTTGCTTCAATTTTGTCCATAACTCATACGATGTCGTGACACTTTTTATATGAATGTAGATAGACGGATCTATTGTCAAAATCAATTTAGCTTTCGTTTTGCTATCTTCTGTCGCTGACGCCGCCGGCGTTGTTGCATCTGGCTCTTTTATACACTTAACCATGCCTTCCAGCACCAGAAAGTTCTCGACTGCAAAACACCACTCACTATAGTTCTCGCGACCTTTTAGTTTCGGTACGTTCACTAAATAACTTGAGCTAGCAGCCATGATTTGAATAACGGTTTTCACGAATTACTACTTTCACACAGTTTTACTTCACTTTTTAGTCCAACCGTAAAACACACAAGTCCTTTAGTCCATCACACAAAACTTTGCTGATAATTCTGACTATTAACTTGTAAAATAGTAATTTAAAGTGGCTGGAGCACATAACCTAAAATAAAACGACGAGTTTGGTTCGAATGGAAAAAGTGACTGCTTTATTAGCTAAGATTTGTTTCTTACACGTTGCGCATAGATGGCGCTAGTAGTTACACAGTTATGCATATTTTGATATTTACAACAGCTCGAAGGACCAGTTTGTTGAAGTATGTTGCTAACTTGCTAGAGTTAGACCAAGAAAAGTCTGCAGCGATTTTGATAGCCCACGCAGTGCAAGTGTTATTTTAAACGTCAAACTTCTATGAAATTATGACGTATAAATAACACTTGCACTGCGTGGGCTATCAAAATCTCTGCAGACTTTTCTTGGTCTAACTCTACCTACTCATACATTCTTAATCATACCTATTTACTGCAAGTTTAATCTACCCTATCCTCGTAAGACCCAAGCCAATTTTTGCGCTTTTGAATTTGGAACTTTCTTTTATTCCTATGAGAGTTCAAAACTCGAATTTAACTTGTATTTGTACAAGTACGCAGGGACTTACGAGGCTATTCTTGACATCGGTTTTAATGGTATCGTCTTGGGTCGTCCCATTCGTTTTTCGTCAAGTTCTTAAATTAGTCCTATTCTGCTTTCGTCACTCATTCTACATTGAAAGCCACCGACGATTGTGACGAATGTAGAATGAGTGACGAAAGCAGAATAGGACTAATTTAAGAACTTGACGAAAAACGAATGGGACGACCCAAGACGATACCGTTTTAATCGACGTAGTATTAAAAGTTGCAATTATCTAAACTAGGTATACCATCGCTCACACTGTTAACTGTCCATCGGTGGACGTTATGCCTTTGTAATAAGTCCACCTCCACTGATGGACAGTTAAGTGTTGCTGTTTGTAAATTTGTATATTGATAAAGTTATTATGCGTCGGTTAATTCGATCCGGCTCGAAGGACCAGTTTGTTGAAGTATGTTGCTATTGCTACCAATGATTTTCTATTTGAAATTAAAATTATTTTGTTTTGTTTCTACTTCACATTTTCACAATCTCTCCGTGTAGACCGATGCTTTCCTGTAATTCGGGTGGCTAGGCATCTGCAGAAATCGGTCGTCAGGGACGAATGATGCGATGATGGCCGTTGCTGAGGACGGAATTACAAAACATAAGTTTTTTAGAAAAATGTATGGGAGCGCTTTTACACGGTATGTTTAAGATAGTTATATTATAAACTCAAAATAGTAGGTAAGCAATGTCCTCTAACCCCCTTATCTTTTGTCCATGAGTGGATATACTAAGTAATACCCAGTATAAGAGATGACTGTAAAACAACTTACAAGCAAAGATGGAGGCCAAGAGATAAAATCCGAGCTCGCAGCGCGTGGAGACCAGAAAGTTGACAAGCTGGATACAGGCGAAGGTGGTAATGTTGCCAGCCGTCGTCGTGACAGCTATCGCCATTGCTCTGTTGAAAATGACAAATTGAATAGTAATGTATTTGAAAAAAAAAAACTTTTTTCTTTATTACACATAGGTACATCACAGCATCACAAGCCTTTGCGTCTATTGCAGACGATTTTTACATTTCTGTTTAGACAACGGGTTTGGTGACTGTGGAGGCCGATGCGTGAGTGGCACGACCTCCCACATTTTTGGCAGAGAAAGCTCATGCCACCTGAGGTTCCAGTCCCGGTTTGCTTTCTGTGACGCCTTCTGCTATCTAAAGCATTAAACCAGGCTTGGTCGCATAGCCTTCTCCCCTCCACAACACGCTTGCGCCATCCATCACGGCCTTCAGCTAAGGTTTCCCAGGCATGGTGGTCGATTTCAAATGCTGACATGTCTCGCTTAACACAGTTTTAAAGCGCAGCATCGATCTTGCAACACAACTCTTCAAATCTTATAGTGCCATTCCTTGAAATATAAGTGATTAGGGTCCCTTTCAAAATAGTTTTGTGAAATGGAACTGCAACAGCATAACGTTTTGTACCTCACCTCAAATGAGTCGGGAACAGGGCAACAGCGATAGCAGTATACAATCCCATAACGACGTAGCCTAAAAGAAAAGCTGCAAACAGCACCGAGGTCCCCACAGTGTTGGGTACCACGTTGACAAGGATCCCACACAGGCCCAGAAGAGCGGTGATCATCATGACGGTGTTTCGGCGGCCAGCACGGTTCACTACCACCTGTAATTAGTAGAAATCTTTAAAAGTTATTGAACATTTCTAAAAAGGAAGTTTTAAATTCGCGATTTTTATTTTAGTTATGGTCTCTGGTCACTTGTCATCTGTCAGGATCTAAAAATGGGATTCTGGAGAAATCGTGAGAACTTTTAATAAGAGTACCTACACTCTTTCCTTGAAGTTTTGAAGGTCGTAACGCTCCGGAAATATCGACGTGATTCCTCTTTCAAACATTGGTTTTGTTAGACAGTTTGAGTATTTAGCATTGCTCGAAAGTAAATAAACATTAAATACTTACGAGTGTGATAAATAAATTGAGAATACACTGTAGAACGCCGACAGCTAGCACCATGAGGAGCGACATTGTGTTCATAGCGCACGGCGTGGCATCCGGCTGAAACAATATACGTATCTATTGAAACTACAATGGTTAAGATTTTTCCGATGTGAATTGCGTGGTTCCAAAACAATATCACTAGAGCTCTGAAGCTAGTGTATATCAGCAAAATCCTAGCTTCGCTTAGTTATTGTATATCATAACTTCCTTAAAGAAGTCCTTTAAAACTCCACCCCAATTTTCATCCTCTGGGGTTGTATTTAAAAAAATCCTTTCTTAGTGCGTATTCCCTGGCTGTCGACGATATGTCTCCGTAGGATCTTCAAATTCTTCGGACACATAACCAGGAAGAAAAACGAGAACCTGTAAATGCTCCTGGTAACGGGGAAAGTCCAGGGAAGGCGATCAAGAGAAAGTAGCCCAATGCGCTTGTTAGATCAGATCTGGGACAGCGCAAAATCCAAAATCCAAGATGAGTTACACACTGGACACCGCAACAAGATAAATGCCCAATGAGGAACACGACACAAGGAGGAGGAGAAAGTATTTTTTCATGCATTTTAATAATATTCTTACATCTACAACCATCTCGATGTCTGCGTTAAGGATCCCACAGAGATTCATATCAGCCACTTCGCCCGTCTCGTACATTTTGATCACCCTGTTGGCTATAGTGGGCAGCCAAGCGACGAACGAGCCAGACCTAGAAAGAAGATGACTATAAAAGCAAGCTTTACATGTCAGTTTATTTATTCATATGCTCGAAAATACAGTGTATGCAATACAGCTGAGCAGCTGTACAGCAATGTTTTCACAACCAAAATGTAATCCTACGCACTACAGCACTATCTACTTCTGGCTGTCAAATTTGTGGTACAATAATTTATAATTAGTTTATGCGCTTAACTTAAGGGTCGGTTGCATATCAATTCAATTTTCCAAACCAATTGAAATTTTATCAGAATGGTGCTAATCAGTCCATCAATTGTGTTGATATTGTGTTTAAAGTTAGACCAAGAAAAGTCTGCAGCGATTTTGATAGCCCACTGTAGTGAATAAAAAATAATGTTTAAACGTTGTAGTGTATAAAAATAGGGTTGGAAGCTAGATAGAATGTAAGGCAGGAAAAGTGATGTTTTTGACTGATTTCGCTAATTAATGGAAATAATGTCACGGGTAGGATCTGCCGTAAAACATTGGACTATTGGAGTACAAGGGTCCTCTTGTTGAATCAACCTGGTTATTGGGAGCCTAGTGGGATGTTGAGAAAAGATAAGGCCAAATAAACAACATGCAGTTTAATTATGTATACTAATTTGATACATGGCACACCGCCTAAGCGGGCGCTAGGGACAATGTGATATAACTGTGCAAGCCATCAGCGGCTGCAGGCCGACGCTATGGTAATTCTACGATCGCGAGACGGACGAAACGCGAAGTTTTGGCCAAAACCTAAAACGAAAGTCTAGTGCACTCACGGATACCGGGTGTAGCTTTCATCCTGGAACTTAGCGTAGCAGGTAGAACATTGTAGGCCGGCGGCAGGCGTTCATCGAGCCCCAGCTGTGACAAGCTAAGGCGAGAACAACCCGCGGCGCTCGGAGTTTCACGGGAAGGACCCGCGCGAAGACACCTTGGAATCGTCGGACGGCAGCATAGCCATCCGACACACGGCCTGCAGATCAGGGCCGCGTCCTACGGCGTGGGAGCAGCGTCAACATGACGCTCAGCAGAATCGGGGGCGCGCAACGACGCGCCAGGAGACACGACCACCAGCCGTGCTCATGTCCATCGGCGACACGGGACGCACTGGGTAAATTACGCGCACAATTCACGCACAGCGATATACGCACATTACAAATCGGTCTCCCACCAGCCGGACCAGGCGGCGGAAGGAGACGAGGCAATTCCTTTTAATCTTTAACCAGGAGCCATCTACATGCTAGCGTATCCCCATTCCCAGTGTAAGTGACAGTTCCAAATCTTCACCTACCGGTCACGTCGCGTTTCGATTCACATCAACACATTAAACGTCAAGCCAACTTAAACCTTTTCCAAATCAAATGATTCTCGAAAAATATTACTGTTAATTAATACTTGTAGTATTTTAAGTGGTTAATAATAATTATGAATAATTACATCCTTCATTACTGTTTTCTACATTGTTTCATTCAGAATATCTTCCTTCCGATGCGGTAACTAAACACGTGATTTTATAGCTGTCATCGCGCCTTGACACTTAGAACTACCTAACGAAAGTCTTTTTTATGTTTCTAAATAGTTTCATAAATTATTCTAAAATACTAATTAAATCAGGATGTGACCTATTTGAGCAGTTAGAGTGAATCACGAGGATCATTTTCGTGTGCATAAAGTCTAGTTCTGTGCAGCACTTTTCATGCAATTTGGATGACAAGTTTTGCCAAAGTGGCGTGCTCTTTGGACTTGTTTCTTCGAAACTAGTTAGCCAGGAGGCAGGATACTTTGATCAACCTACAGCTAAGAAGGTATACTACAGTTTTACATAAGTGTCATACTCTGGTGTATGTTATTCTGTCGAAAATGCGACACTAATGTTGTACAGGTTATGTTGTATGAGAAAGTATAATTTCAATTTCAATTTCAATTATTTATTTAAATGAAGATAACAGAGATCCCATTGTGTTAGTATTACATATTATAAGGCTTAAAAACTATATTAATACTTAAAAGTTATATTAGACTTAATTAATTTAATTAAATTTATCATAATGGGACAACAAACGTGATCAGCAATCATCCTTAGAATGCTGTTTGTGCTATCCCTGGTTCTACGCAGTAATGAGGCCGCTTTCTTGCGCATGATTGCTGCAAACGCATCAGTTCGAGCCTCCGCAAACATGGCGGAAGCGCTGCAGAACCTAGGCAGCCCAACCAGCACTCTAAAGGCGTTGTTGTACACCACTCGCAGAGCATTATAGGCTTTCTGGGTATAGCTGACCCAAAGGCTACCTGTGTAAAAGGATGAACAAAATGCCTTAAACAGAGTTATTTTTACCGCTTTTGAACATCTAGCAAACCTTCGGGCCAGCATATTCGCCCTTACACATAACGCTCTCCGCTCTCTCTCAATATCCTCATCATCCTTTAAGTCGTCGGTAACAATATGCCCTAAGTATTTAAACCTACTGACTCTCTCGAGAGCGGTCCCATTGAGTCGAACGGGGGGCACATGTGAGGGACATTTGCTACCGGCCTTAAAAACCATTACCTCGCTCTTTTTACCATTGTAAATCAAACCGTGTGAGGAAGCATAGGACTCGCATATGTAGACAAGTTTGCGGAGCGCGCCAATCGATGGCGCCAGCAGCACCATGTCGTCTGCGTAACTGATGTTGTTTAGGCATACGCCATCAACATGGCAGCCGACATGAGCGCTGCTAAGCTGCTCGATCAGCGCGTCCACATATAAGTTAAATAATATTGGTGAACTTAACCCACCTTGTCGTACGCCACATTCGAGCCTATACGGTTCCGTAAGCTCGCCCGCCCACCTCACACGGTTTTCTTGATTGAGATACCAATGTCTGAGAAGGTGAATGAACTCTGGTGGTAGCCTCGACTTCTGTAATTTCTGCCATAAGATGTCGTAAGAGACGAGATCGAAAGCTTTGGACAGGTCCAAAAAACAGGCGTATATCGGCGTCTTTCTATCTGTGTAGTATTTGACAGTGTGCTTTAAGCCAAGGATTGCTGCTTCTGTTGACAGCCCAGGTCGAAATCCGAACTGACTGTCATGCAGTTTAATATAGGTTCTCAAATATGAGTTAAGCACACTGTCAAACACCTTAGCCACAATAGTAGCCAGGGAGATAGGCCTGTAATTGGACCCATCCGAAGCATCACCTGTCCGGTTCTTAATAACGGGCACCACCAAAGTCTCCAACAACTCAGGCGGCAGATAAGAGTGGCCAAGGCACAGGTTGAGCAGCAGAGACAGCACACGAGGTAGATGAGGGCCCGCGTGCCTCAGGTGTTCGATGCTTAAACCGTCGCGTCCAGGTGACTTACCTTTTGTCATGTTTTTAACCACTTTAGAAATATCTTTAGCATAGATAAAAATAGACAACTCACCTTTCTGCGACTCAGCCCCGAAAGCCCTACACGCGGGACCCAAGGGAGAACTAAGTGTAAATTTGTCCTTGAACAAGTCTGCTATTTCCCTGGGATTGGAAATACCATCAACACTCACAGGTACGCCGCCTTTAGGGTTTAGTTTGTTTGTAGCTTTCCAGAAGCTCGCAAAGTCACCGCCAGAGTGATGAGACGCCAATCGGTCCATTTTGATTTGGTCCTGGTGGTTCTGACACCACTTCAGCCTTCCTTTAAAAACTTTACGAGCCTCTATCATTTCAGTGTACACCGAGCCTGTGTGCGGTTTCCCGTGCCACTCCCATGTTGCTAGTTTAAGCTTCGCGTACCTGTGAGCCTCGCTCACGTGCTTGTTCCAGCCAGCCAACCGGCGCCTCCCCACACTCTTTTTCGCTATGTGCGTCACTGCGGCAGCATGACATAGGGCCTCTATGGTCTCCTTATAAAGTTTGTCGATTAACTGCCTATGGGACACATTGCCACAGTAACTCCCACTGCATTCTTGACACTGAACTGGAAAATCAATCTCTTTTAATTTCGAACTACATATTTTAAGATATTCACTTACTTGGTAATCGTTTCTCTCACCCCATTTTACTTTATCAAGCTCTAAGTTACTAACATTCTTTTTCTTAGTTACTAAATTCAAGTTGCACTTAACTATGAGCGGAAAATGGTCAGACCAGAGGACATCATACTTAACATAGACATCAGTGACACATGGTAATGCAGCTTTCGTAACGATACAGTGATCAAGCCATCGTCTGCAGCCGTGCGCCTCGCTCACAAAAGTAAATGCTCCCGAAGACTTCAATATGTCTAAGTCGGCACACACCCAGTCCTGCTCCACGGCAAAGTTTACGAGCTCATTGTGAAACCGCTCTCCAGGGTGTGCATTGAAGTCTCCGAGAATAAATACTGATTCAGCGTCACTATCGTCTATAATGGCACTAATAGAACTCAAACAATCGGTAAATTCTAACATATTTTCCATCGTATCAGTTGGCATATAGACACTAATAACCAAAATAGGTTTATCACTGGTTGTAGCACGAATTGCCACAATTCGGGGACTATCACAAGGTATCACAGACACGCATTGGAATACCGACTTCCGCCAAAGCAGCGCCACTCCTCCATGAGGCCTCCCTCGCAGTATTCCGGCGGCTGCGTCGACGGCGGACGTCCCGGTGCACCCGAAGTCGTCGCAAACAGTCGTCAGGAACCCAAGATCCGATTTCAGCAACCAGGTCTCCTGAAGCGCGATGATATCTCCAAACTTGCACAGTTGTCTAATCCCATCTATAGATCTCTTAACGTTCTTACAATTATAAGAAATTAATGTCGTATTAATCATATTTTTATTATATATTTAATTTGATATCTTCATTTACTTTTCTGTATGGCATGAATCGTCGGCATGTTATCCCGTCCGGCCATAACTCATCATCCAGGAACATATCAAGTTTATGCCTAGGAACTGTCACCTTAAAAGCGTGATGCTTCTTTTCTACTTTACTTTTTATTCTATGTAAAACTATCTTCTCTTGCGTTTTGGAAAAAATGTAGTTAATAATGTCACTTTCCAAGGTGTCCTTGTGCACATTCGACACGAACAAAGATACATTTAACTGTGCGGCTTTGAATTTATCACTTGGCAAGAAAGATGCTTTTCCTTGAACTCTTCCTAATTTATTCTTAGTTTTCTTTTTCTGGTTTAAAATCCAACCGGCAGTCGTATCGACATTTTTCCATTCACCTTCTTGTCTAACTATATCAGCGAAAGACTTATCCTGATCCTTATTTATGTCCACGCTTATATGAGTGGAACTCATTTGTTGTTGTTGTTGCGAACAGCTATTCAATAATTGCATCGGGTCCAAGCGGTTCGGCAGGAACGATGATTCACCATTGCCGGCCTTATCTCCCCCCGTAGTTAGTGGCATCGCTTCTATAGCCTCAGGTGCGAGGGCGACCGCATTATTGGGCGAGTCACCTGTGCGCGACTGCGATAGCGCCCGCGAATGCGATTTGTTTATGTACGAGACATCTGCATCGGTAGGCGCAGAAAAATTCATAAGTCCTACCGGTCCGCTGTTCAGCAAGCACGTACCTCCCCGTGGTCTTGTGTTTATATTGCTGTCGAAGTTTAAAACCGATGCATATTTTAAATTATGAACCTCCGTTTTAATTTCATTAATCTGGTCGATGGTAGCACACGTTTCCCTGATGTTTGTAACGGATGATTTTAGTGTAACGATGTCTTTTAAAAGTGAGGTAACGTCAACATGATCAAAGGTCACAGGAGGTAATTTTTGCAATTCTTTTGCAACGAAAATAGGCGTATTATCAGGGTCTAGGTCCTTAAATGTACAAATTATGTCTGCGATGTTCATTTGAAAGGAGGGCGCTGGCGGTGCGGAGTAACATGTTGGCCCGTAGATTTGCTTGCTGCTCGAAACAAGTCAAAATTACCCTTTTCAAGGCGTACTGTCAAGTATTTTACACGAGCAGTCTATGGGTCAACTATACTCAAAAGGCATACAACGCCCTCCGAATCCAACGAACGACGACGACGCCTTCAGGATGCTGTTGGGACTGCCCCGTTACTGCAGCGCTTCAGGAATGTTCGCCGTGGAACGAACTGATGACTTCTATGCCATCCGGCGTAAACGAATAGCGTCTCTGTTGTGTCGGGTGCGGGGCAGTCACAACAGTATACTTAAGGTCATAGCAGAGAGGGTGGATTGTACCTTCCTGAAATTTTGGGTTGACCTAATAATAATTAAATAGTTATTTAATGTACTAGTAGTAGTAAGTAACTAACGTAGTCATAAGCCAAACTAACAATTCTATGGATACAATTTATCTGAAATAAAGAATTAATAATAATAATTTAAAAAGTAAGTACACAAGTTTTCTATAACCAAAAAAATTCCACTATGCAAATATATGTCGTAGGTTCTTTATTTCCAAGAAGAGCACATACATGACAGTCATGGTTACCTTAATGTTGTATAAAATTTAAGTTTTTTTTTATTTACTAACTGTTCTATTTATAGATCATTGATTCGAAATAAATAGTTTGAATTGAATTGAATGGAATTTAATTAAAAGTATTAATTTTCTTGAATAAGAAGGAACTTACAATAATGAAGCTATAAACTGAAGAATCATCATCATCACCCAATTCACAGAAAGCCCGCTCAAAGCGTTGACAAGAGCTGATGACAAGAGAGCCAGCAGGAGCATACGCCGTCGCCCTCGAGTGTCGCCCAGGTAGCCCCATAACGGTGCCCCTAGAATAAGACCTGGAAAGAGAATGAAAACCAGTGGTGGGATGTCTATAGATCTTGATTTCCACATTCACATTTTGAGAAAATAGGGTTCCTTATGCTAATACTGGTCTCGCAGAAATAGCAAACTAAATTAGCCCTGGGTATCGTGTTACACTTTACCTTCGCGTACGGCTTAGATATACCTTGAGCTGCAATTGACTCTTGAGCTGATACAGATGGTAGAACGATAAGATGACCTAGGACATCAGGGGGCGTACTGCGAAAACCAAAATACGCAAATTGCGAGGATCTTTCTCTTTTACTCCAATGAAGGCTTAATTAGAGTTACAGAGAAAGATGCCCGCAATTTGGGAACTTCGATTTTCGCGGTTATAGCCCAGGGGGCCTACCGCGAAAAACGAACTTCGAAATTCCGTTATCTGCCTCTCCATCGCAGGAATATGGAAGAATGATAGAAAATTTCGTATTTCGAAGCTCAGAATTGGGGACAAGACATGTACTGACCTATAACAGGGGCTGCAACTAGCAACCCCTGCTGCGCCCCGGTGGTCTGAAGTTCACAGGCACTGGCCCCCACAGTCAGTGTTGACCCGTAGACCACGCAGGCCAGGGACATGATGGACAACCCTGACAGGAATGTGTTGATGTAACTGTATAGACCGTAACCTGAAATAATAAATTGCTAGTAAGCTTTGTACCATTTGGCAAAAAATTATAACATAACTTGTATGAAAGTGAACCTCTCATTATGGTTGTAAGTAGGTAACATGTTTTCAAAATTGGTTTATTAGGTAGTACATAAAATTCACAGATTTCGTGCCTCACACGACTATCGAGCACATTGGAAATGAATCTACGGAATTCGAAAACATATTGTCGCTGAGCGACGAGAAAGTCTGGATCAGGAAAAAGTTACAAAATAAAACTACAACGTTGAATGATAATTATTTTATTCTTAGATTAACACAAGTATCCTGGACATAACGCATGTGAACAAACAAATTGCAAAATTTCCACACGCGTATCGAAGTTTGAATAGTTGTCGCCGTGGCGCATAAGTATAGGTACATATTTCATTTTTCGATTAATAAGCAGGATATATTAATGTTCAAAGTACAAGAAAATTATTACACGGCAGATCAACAACAAGTCAACTCGAAAAGTGGTAGCCACATCGGCGTTATCGTCACTCGAGTCTTGATCGGCAGCGGCATTTGCTGCAAGATATGAAATTTCCTTGACAGCAGTTTGACGCGACGAGAGATGACCATAACAGCGTTCAGCATCAGCTCTATCTTGGGTACTACTCTCCTAAGTGCTCATCAAGACGAGTCGGATGACCAAAACAGCGTGTGCCTATGTTGCAACAAACCTGAGTTCCTTTAGGTACAGCCAGGGTTCAGCATCAGCTCTATCTTGGGTACTACTCTCCTAAGAGTCCTAAGTGCTCATCGAGACAAGTCCGATGACCAAAACAGCGTGTGCTTATGTTGTATTAAGCCCGAGCTCCACTAGCATCAGCTATCTGCTAGCAGCCGCCAGCAACATGCTGAGGTGAGACCATTTCGTGGCACTTTTTCTTTTTTATGTTTCTCTGTATAAGTTGTGAATAGAATCAGGCGTTACTTTGCGGAAATCCATACTAATTAAAACCAAAATATTACTTTGCTAATCCGCGAAAAGATAACGTGCTAGTCAATCAGTGCTAACCCGTTATACTTACTTGCGTATTTTTACATGCAATTAATATTCCCACCCTCCCACCGCAAAAATAAATACGCAAATAAATATAACAAACCACCACCAAAAGAATAAACCTCCCTCTCCCTCTCCCTCTCCCTCTCCCTCTCCCTCTCCCTCTCCCTCTCCCTCTCCCTCTCCCTCTCCCTCTCCCTCTCCCTCTCCCTCTCCCTCTCCCTCTCCCTCTCCCTCTCCCTCTCCCTCTCCCTCTCCCTCTCCCTCTCCCTCTCCCTCTCCCTCTCCCTCTCCCTCTCCCTCTCCCTCTCCCTCTCCCTCTCCCTCTCCCTCTCCCTCTCCCTCTCCCTCTCCCTCTCCCTCTCCCTCTCCCTCTCCCTCTCCCTCTCCCTCTCCCTCTCCCTCTCCCTCTCCCTCTCCCTCTCCCTCTCCCTCTCCCTCTCCCTCTCCCTCTCCCTCTCCCTCTCCCTCTCCCTCTCCCTCTCCCTCTCCCTCTCCCTCTCCCTCTCCCTCTCCCTCTCCCTCTCCCTCTCCCTCTCCCTCTCCCTCTCCCTCTCCCTCTCCCTCTCCCTCTCCCTCTCCCTCTCCCTCTCCCTCTCCCTCTCCCTCTCCCTCTCCCTCTCCCTCTCCCTCTCCCTCTCCCTCTCCCTCTCCCTCTCCCTCTCCCTCTCCCTCTCCCTCTCCCTCTCCCTCTCCCTCTCCCTCTCCCTCTCCCTCTCCCTCTCCCTCTCCCTCTCCCTCTCCCTCTCCCTCTCCCTCTCCCTCTCCCTCTCCCTCTCCCTCTCCCTCTCCCTCTCCCTCTCCCTCTCCCTCTCCCTCTCCCTCTCCCTCTCCCTCTCCCTCTCCCTCTCCCTCTCCCTCTCCCTCTCCCTCTCCCTCTCCCTCTCCCTCTCCCTCTCCCTCTCCCTCTCCCTCTCCCTCTCCCTCTCCCTCTCCCTCTCCCTCTCCCTCTCCCTCTCCCTCTCCCTCTCCCTCTCCCTCTCCCTCTCCCTCTCCCTCTCCCTCTCCCTCTCCCTCTCCCTCTCCCTCTCCCTCTCCCTCTCCCTCTCCCTCTCCCTCTCCCTCTCCCTCTCCCTCTCCCTCTCCCTCTCCCTCTCCCTCTCCCTCTCCCTCTCCCTCTCCCTCTCCCTCTCCCTCTCCCTCTCCCTCTCCCTCTCCCTCTCCCTCTCCCTCTCCCTCTCCCTCTCCCTCTCCCTCTCCCTCTCCCTCTCCCTCTCCCTCTCCCTCTCCCTCTCCCTCTCCCTCTCCCTCTCCCTCTCCCTCTCCCTCTCCCTCTCCCTCTCCCTCTCCCTCTCCCTCTCCCTCTCCCTCTCCCTCTCCCTCTCCCTCTCTAGAAGAAGTAAGAAGTTTTGATAATAAAGTTAACATCTTTTACAAATAATATAAATAACAATGATACCATCGCATCGGCCACTGTAGATCGGTGGACCATGCCTTTTGTTATAAGGTCCAACGATCGATGTACAAGTTAGGAGTGTTGCTGTTTGTAACTTTGTACTTTGAAATAGTAAACTCACCAGCTCTATCCAATGCTTCCTCGAAGGGTATTTTAACGGTTTTCTTCTCCATGTTTACTTGTAAAATGCCTTACCTAAAATAATAAACCTAGTAACTGGCACAGATCCTAAGTTTGTATTAGAGATGCACCGGATATTCGGTTACTATCCGGTATCCGGCCTATCCGGCCATTATTTTAATATCCGGCCGGATACCGTATAGAGACCTACTATCCGGCCGGATACCGGATAGTAACATTGCTGATTTCGGAGTAAACAAAACTGGATTTAAGAAACAGTCACGGTCATAATAGTACTCGTTTATTATTATAAAACAATTTAAACATTCCACTGACTTGCACGCGCACTCATTTCGAACCTAGAATGCGAATGTTCACTAGGAAACAGGTCAAATTAAAATTAAAAATAAATTAAATATCAAAACCTGCACAATGCGCATGAAATACCGAAATGTAGGTATAGTTCGTCCGGTCGAATATTCGGCGGCCGGATACCGGATATTCGGCCAATGGGCAGGCCGGATATCCGGTATCCGGTATCCGGCCAAACAACTATCCGTTGCATCTCTAGTTTGTATACTTGGAACGCAAACACAAATCTATTCAGACCACTCAAAAAATATCGGAACCTAACAATTTATCACCCTTCACCCTATTCGCTCTGATTTATCTGATGGCGACCCTACTTGGAATGCAAACACATAACTATTTAGCATCACTCACTATCAAAAATATCTGCACTACTCAGACCACTCAAAAATATCTGAACGTACAATTTATCACCCTTCACCCTATTCGCTCTGATATATCTGATGGCAAATGTAGTCAGTTTAATTTTTAACTAACAAAAAAATAATTTATTCAAATTTTCAGCTCAGCAAAAGTAAACATACGAGTAACTACATGTTGCTTTCTCCGCACTGAATCTATTTGAGTTTATCAAAGACCAATATAGTTTTATAACAAGAACTATCTTGATATATAGGTGGAGTTCAATACGCGTAATAAATGGATGGTCGATTGTATAATCCATTTATGGAGTCGGCAAAAACTTTATCAAAACGTTTTTGCGGAAGACACGTGCTTTAATGCATCTGGTTATTATTGTTCATAAAGTACTTTTTCAACTTGAGCGAAATTTGTTGTCAACACGCCGGCAATGGATTTTTATACAACATTGCCGGCTTAGCCTGGCAAAAATCAAAATTGTACATCGTCGATTCGTCGCGCGTCATCTGTACGGATATGATGGTCGTTCTTGTGGACGTGACGTGATAAAACGGTGTCCGTCACTTTCTATCCCACGGTGTTAAAAAGTGACAGTTATTTTATCACGCGGAAGATGGATAAAGCCATCCATAATACGCCGGCAGATCTCTGTACATCGGATAAGGCGCGAAGAAGTGTTGGTTTTTGGGTCGTATTTACCCGCATTTCTTTTAGAAAATCACTATATTAAGTAATACCTATTATTAACACATGAGTAGCTGACGCGCTGCAAGTTTACTCGTAATTGTGGTCTACCGTCTACCATAACGATTTACCATCTTTCGGATATTACTTTAGAGCACGGTGTCTCTGCTATTATCGATATATCGGGAACTCGCCAAAACAATTACCTATACATAGTAGATTTCCCGTTTTTAGTAGTATTTATAACCCAATAGCTGTTTACAAGAGGGCTCAGTAGGTATAGGCCAGGCACCTAATGAAGTTATCTCATGAAATTTATTGATCGCATAAAATTCATGAATTGAAACATTATTATCGTTTTTCTGCCTATACATCATCATCATCATCCTGTCCTAGCCGGTTTCGGCCTCGGCGACTGGGTATTTACTGGCTAGTGAGAGCGACGATCGTGAGCTCTCAGGTGGCTGACGTAGCCTATTTTTGCGGTGAATGTACGTCCACACTCACCGCAGGTCAGCACCCCTCCGACAAAATTGTAATTTATGACCGCAGGTGGTCGGGCCTTTAACTCGTCACGCTTCGCGTCGAGTTCCACTCGCCTCTGCTCTTGAAAGGCTTGCACTTTTGTACTCACTGTATGCCTCCACTTCGGCCGATCTTGTGCCGAAGTCTCCCAGTGCGATGGTTCAATGTCACATCTCCGCATGTGACGCTTCAGCACATCTTTGTAGCGCAAAAGTTGGCCGCCCTGTTTCCGCTTGCCACTTTGCAACTCAGAGTAGAAGATGCGCTTAGCAACTCTGTCATTAGACATACGGGAGACGTGACCACACCATCGCAGCTGTCGCCGCATTAGATAGGCTTCAATGCCGCTGACATTAGCACGGCGTAGCACTTCGGTGTTCCTGACACGATCTGACCAAGAGATGTTCATAATGTCACGCAGGCATTTAAGGTGAAACCTATCCAATGTCCGAATCTGTTTTCGGTAGAGACACCACGTTTCGGAGGCATACAAGAGATTGGGCAGAACTATTGCCATATACACAGAGACCTTTGTCTGGAGCTTAATGTCATGTGAACGGAACACCTTGACGCGCAGTTTGCCGAAAGCAGCGGCAGCCGCTCCGATTCTACTGTTAATTTCGTCGTCAAGGTGGCACTTGGATATTATTGTGCTCCCCAGATATCTGAATCTGTCTACTTGCTTAAGAGAGTCGTCGCCGAGCCTGACATCAACGGGCGCTAGTGTCTCCAACCCCATGATTTCGGTTTTTTGACACTGATTTTAAGGCCGAAGCGCTGACAGGACTCATTGAGGCTCGGCCTATACATACAATTATTTTGTATATAAAAAAACCACATTTGATTAAAAAATGCATTTATTTATTCAGTTCAAGTGCTTAAACAAATACAAGCTAGAACTAACTTAAAATAAGGAGATTGTGATCTTTGCTATAATCTCAGTTATCTCAATGAATAACTTTTATTTTACAATCATATTTATGAACTAAATTGATCTACTTACTAGGCTTTAAATTAAAAAATTAACCAAATCCCCTTTTGTATGTAGTGGTGAGGTGTTTGAATAGGCATTACATATTTTTTTTAAATATATGGCGTAAGGTATGCAACTTTGCTAAGAAGTTGGATTATGTCCACTTATCATATTTTTCAGGAAGATTATACAGGAGTTGTCATTAATGTTAGAGTTAGATCAAGAAAAAACTGCAGCGATTTTGATAGCCCTCGCAATGCAAGTGTTTATTTATACGTCATAATTTTATAAAAGTTTGACGTTTAAAATAACACTTCAAAATCGCTGCAGACTTTTCTTGGTCTAACTCTAGCTACACACAAATGGGGGTTTATAATATTTGGCTATACAAAAATATGTCTGTAGTCTAATTGCCACGATATCATACACAATATATTAAATACCTTGGTATATAGTTGCGGTAATTGCTAACCGCAGACACATTTTCTGAATAGCCGACTAAATAAACGAACATTAACTAATTTTATAATGCATACTTTTGGTCAACTTATTAAGCTATCAGTTTAAGTTCAGGTACACATATTTATAATCAGTACACAGTAGGGAGGCCTGCTCCTCAGAGTTACATCATAAACTATTTCAGTCGTATTACACTAAAATAAATAAAATACGCTTACCTACGTCTAAATATATATACGAAGACAAACAAGTATAAGAAGATATAAAGGTTTCAAAATGTAGACATATATTAGACGTGTAAAACGTGCGTAATATATGATTAACAAAAAACAAAGGTTTGCTCACTAATCACTAATTATACAGGTTGATTACAAGAATGATTTTAAATCGAGATCAAACCAGAAAATATTTCGTCGTGATATTTGTTTTTTTTTTAAGAATGGTTATCAGAATAGTCTGATAAATTATTATCTATGCTACGTCCATTAAATCACCCTGTATAATTTCAAAAACATAATGTAAATGTAATACGTACATATTGTAGATTAAAAATATGCATTTGTCTATAGGAACAATATTAACCGCCTGCCGGTTACCGCGCAAGGAATTTAGAGTTAGACCAAGAAAAGTGTACAGCGATTTTGATAGCCCACCGAGCCCACGCAGTGCAAATGTTATTTATATGTCATAATTTCATAGAAGTTTGACGTTTAAAATGACAATTGCACTGCATAGGCTATCAAAATCGCTGCAGACTTTTCTTGGTCTAACTCTATCAGTGATTGCAATTAGGGTATTTGAAATAATGCGTATCTGACTAAGGAACGCATTGACTCAACCATAAAATATTTTCTCTATTAGGTACATCCTTACCTTAACCTACGAGTAAGAAAGTTACACATTTTCAGTACATCAAATCCATCTTCGACAAGTGTGATCATTTTTTCATATCCTCAATTCCTCATCCAGTCCTTACAGTATCAACTTTTTCTTGCACTTGACAAAGAAGCAAAAAGCGTATTATAATTATTATCTCATATGCACTTTTTCTTTATACATCATTTCTGGTTTACTCTACAATTTGGTTTGTTCAACATCACCTCCTTTTACTACTTTGTCCTTTGGTAGAAGCCACGCGAATACAATTGCACCTGTGAAACAAATAAAAAATTCACTTACAAAAACATTAAACATTTTTTCTAAGGCGTATTTCACCTATAGAGGACTGAGGAAGAATATCAGTAAAAATCTAAAAACCCTGACGAAACAAACAATGGAACCTGTCTACTTAATAGGAACTAGTAAAAATGCAGACAGGACAAAAAACGCTCATCAATTATCGCCCTTTTTAACAGTCACTTTAGAAGGCTGCAAAGTCCGGTGCACGGAGATGGCGAGACGATTTTGACCCCTTTCTTTGCAACTGGCCAAAACATAGGGAATTATGAAAAACTAGGGAAAAGGCCTTCGCCCAGTAGTCAGACGCTCAGATAGGCTAAACAGAGAAGAAGAAAGATTAGAAGTATGTGTACTTACTGAGTAATAAAACAGCCCAAACATAGAAAGTAGTTTCGCAGCTGATTTGAAGCAGCGCTCCAATAGCGTTGACTCCTAAGAACGCACTGGACCGCCCCAGCATCACCGACAGGCATGACGCCATACCCCTGCAACAACACAAAAAGTTGCTTATTTTTTCTTCCTTTATCAATGCAAGTTTTTGTATTACTAATAAAATACCCCATGGGCACAAATCAAATGGGCATCTCAAATGTCTATAGGCGCATACTATGTCTATGGTAAAACCTACGTATTATCATGTCTTCCAATACTATCAAGAATCCATCAGTGTCTGCCGCGGAAAAATGAGTACATATGTCTAATGTTTATGAAGAAATGTTTTATCAGATATCTTCTGAGACAATTTTTAAGCCTCATAATTTTAGCTATTCTTGCTTTTGACAGTCCTGCTAATGCTGATCTGATAAGGTTCCTATCATAGTTATTTGTTTCTCAGTTTAGAGCAGTAGGTTGACAGATTGAAAACTAAGAGATCTCTTGTGTTGTCGTTGTAGTTGCAAATGCTTACCTCACTGAAGTCGGATACAGCTCCACAAAATACACGCTCAAGATTCCCATCGAGAGCGCACACATGAGGAACATGAAGAAGAACACCCCTCCAGCAATAGGCACGCGTACCACGTTCAGCAGAACTGCAGCTGAAGCCGACATGGCGAGGATCCCCATCATGGCCACCCGCTTCCTCGCTTCGCAGGTGAGGGAGAGAAGGAGGTTGGCGGAGGCGGCGAAGGCGCCGTACGTCATGGCTGAGAGCAGGGTTGTCTCTTGAATGGTGTCGTTGCAGACTGCAATTGACTGTAGGAATTGTTTGATTAGAATTTGTCTCTGATCAATTCTTTTGATATTTAAGGAATTAAAGAAAGTGTTAAGTCCACTTTCGAATCTAATTGGATAAAATAGATACAGACACGAATTAATACAATGGACTTAGGATTTGTCTAAGGTTCACACCTCTCTAATTTAAACACGGAAAACGAGATGCTGTAATTATAGGCCAATCAAATTAGATTTTTCCTGGAATTAACTCCCAGCAAGCTGGAAGGTATTAAGACGAATACCTTCATTTGGTTCTAAATTAGTGTAACCCGAGTTTGCTCCATTCCAGGAGTTGTGGAATTTCCAGCTTGCTGGGAATTAATTCCTCAAAGCGGGTTTTTTTGGATCTAATTTGACTGGCCTAATTATGTTCCAGGAATTTTTCTAAAATGGTTAGGTAGTTAGTAGTTACCGTGGAATTATCAGCAACGAGGAGACTATTGCTGCCATGTCGGATGATGGTGCAGAGGTTCATCCCCGAACCGCCACCATTCTCCATTACTGAGAACAGGTTGTTCATGATGTACGGCAGCCACAGCACAAAGCCGCTACCACTGAAATCAAAAGGTATACTGACTTGAGGATATGTAAGGAACATAAGCGAAGTGTATCAATGGAATACCTTCAAAAAACTTCCCTATTTTATGTATTCAAAACAACCTGTATTTTTTTAGAATAGCCTAGCCTAGCCTAAGTAATTAGTTCGACCAATTACTTCTTTGTATGACTTTGTACAACTTTTAGGATGCAGGAGAAATAAAGGATCTCAGCAATAGTCACTCACGTCATGTAAATAACGACGATCAAGTAGAACAGTTTGAGCGTGTTCTTCAGAAGAGGCGGACGGAAGAGCTGGACGGTCTGGTGCCACAGGGCCTTGAAGAAGGTCTCCTGACTCAGTGACGACGCGTCTTCTTCGTCTTCCACTAGTTTTTTCACCTGTAAAGATATAGAATTAAAGAATAAATGGGGTTTCAAAATGGTTCCAATGGTATAGATAAAAAATTCGTTAAGAGTCTATTGAGACCAAAACTATCGTTTATCATTTCCCTCAAAATCTCTTTTTTCTTTCCAAGGTAGAGTATTGAGGTACAATAAACTAAGGTAGCCATCAGCAATGTGAATCTAGAGAGAAGGGACCTCAAGTACCTCAAGTCTAGAGGGAAAGCTTATTTTTTCCTAGCCGTTAACTTCATAGTCTATTAAAAAAAACTTACCGGAAAATCGTCAGCACTCTTCCCAGTATTGCAAGCATAAATTTTCTTCAGCACCTCCAAAGCTTCTTCATACCGGGAACTGGTCACCAGAAACTTGGGGCTCTCATGGAAGAGCTGCAGCAGGATGGCCGTGGCTAAGCAGGGGAGGGACAGGACGAATGCTAGGAGACGCCAGGGGCGGTAGCTGATGCCGAGGAACTCGATGGGGTAAGAGAAGGAGAGAGGGAGGATAGGGTAGGCGAATACTGTGGACAAAATTTTAGGTTAGTATACAATCTCCGTTAACTAAATGGAGTTACAAATATTAGCCTTAAAGTTGCATGCTGTTAATTTCTATTTCACATCACCAATTCGAAAAAGGGCTTTTTCTTCCCCGCTAGGAGGGATCAAAGTGGCACTTTTCTTCCCTGCTAGGAGGGGTCAAAGTGGTACTTTTCTGGTCTAGGACATTATTTTTTCTTTTTTGCATACTGCTTTTTTTTTAAGTAATAAATATTTTGGAACAGAATAATTTCCTCATAGTTGATGTGAAAAGCAGTATGTGTCACACGGTATCAAAATTATTTCGTCTTGGGCGTTAACACTTGAATCCCTCATTACGCTCAGGATTCTACTTTAGAATCCATCGCTTCATTCAGGATTCAATGTATACGCCCTTGACGGAAATATATCATTTTGATCCCTTGTAACACAAACTACTATTTTATTTTGTGTTTTAGACTCACACAGGTACGCAAGCTGTTTTCGCTAATTGTACATTTCTTAGACAGTCCAGGGAGTCATGAAGATTATTACAATTGACTACTTATGTTGAATGTGGTTGTGATATTTTATTACATTACAGTTTTAATCCACTTTCGGTTTCCGAAAGAACACATATGTATCCCGGAATCTGTTGCTCATAAGTCATGTTTAATTTTAAAGTATTAAAGGCAGGTACATCGTATGATCGTACATCAAACCTCAAGTTTATATGATATAGATTCCTATTATTTCCTATAGATTTCCATGTTAAATCATTTATTTCCATGTTTGTTTCCGTTTGTCAATCTGTATTAGCATGCTGTATTAGTAAGATGTAATACCTGCAGCAACAGCTTGAGAACACATCAGTGCGCATGTGCAGAGCAGCATAGCTCGTCCCCGCGCACGCGCGCTGCAGCTCTCTCCTAACAATGTGTATGCGCTTGCGTTGCTTGCTGACGTGCTGTAACAATAAAACAGTTTATTAGGCTTAAGTTTATTGCTTAGGTTTTTTGTTACCTACCTAATGTGACGTATTCTGCTGCTCTACTATTGTAAAGAGGTTTATATAGGTTTTATATTTGAATATTATTTGTGTTCTTTTGGGACCTTGTCACTGTAAATAATTGAATACGTTGCTATAATAGTCTGAAAAACATCCTCATCATACCAAGACCTATTATTGTAAATTTTTATCTGTAAATATATATTGTGCTTCGTTTAACAATCGTTTTAGTGATTAGCGTAACCAATGTAACCATCAAACCTAACGTATAAAACTAGGGACAAAATATATAAATATAGTTTCTACCAATAACTACAATAATTAAAATTAATAAATTTTCTGCTGTACTTGATATAGTTATCGAAATGTCTCACAAAATTTAAGGAGAATTGGTTGAGAAATGCGACCGGTAGAGAAGAAACCCATGCAAACATACGAAAATATTTTTGCCCAAGGCAAGCTGAAATGGTAACACCAAGACAAATAGGTACTTACAAATATTATGTCAACGATAAACGGCTTCTGACAATAAAGTGTTTTGAACAAAACAATTTGGATATTGCTTATCAGCAATTAAAACTTTATACATAGTAATGTTATCGCCTAGTTCCCCGCGAACATTGGTACCTAACAAATAAAGTGTATTGTGCCTAAGATAAGATAGGGGGGAAATTTCATGTAAACAGTGACGTATATTTAACCACCTTTGACGTCATAATTGTCTATTCCGAATTTTATTTGCTATTAGCATACTTCTTAAAAAGTGTGACTTCTGTTGACAAACGAATTATGTAGATGGACAAAATAATACTTTAATAATAATTACGATAAAAAATACTAGGAATTCATGGTACCTAGGTACCTAGACATTATATTTTAATACAGTGGGTCAGATGTGAATAGTAGGATAAGTAGGAAGTTAAGTAGTAATTTACTCTGAAGCCAGAAGATTGAGAAGACGTCATAGTGTTTGCCTTTAAATTCAAGTTTAACCTTATATCGTCCTACTAGAAATGGCTTGCTATACCATTGACGAGTTCTTCGATAGCCACGGGTCATTGGCTCAATCGCTTACCTACTAAATTATATAGGAATATATGTATTTAATAAAATGTTATTATTAATTGTAATGTTTTGTAATGTTATATGTAAGATAATTGTAAATAAGATGACTTGTAAATGTAAATATTTACCAATAAATATCATATCATATCATATCATATCAGTTTAAATAAAATTGTGAACATGATACACATTTTCATAAATAATAATAAATGTCTTCGGTTGCCTTTTTGAGAACATGGTAACAAATTTTCATTAATAATAATAAATTCGGTTGTTTTTAATTTCTGCTACCCTTAATTATTATTACATTCATATTAACTGTTTATACGTAGTGGTCAAAAATCGTGGGCTCAAACCGTGGTTCTGCTGTATCTAGAGCAGAAAAAATCGTTCTCAAAAAATACAAAAAGAAGACTAAAATTCGTTTATCATACAGACTACGGCTATCATACAGTTAAAATACTTACAAAGTGGCAGACAGTAGTTTCAGCACCATCATACTCCTCCAATCGGGCGACAGGCTGCTCAGAGCGGCGAACACGAAGCCTATGGACATCGAGAGCGAGAGTGTCAGCCGCCGGCCCCTTGTGTCCGCTATGTAGCCCCACAGGTGCGCTCCGGCCACCACGCCTGTCAATAGGAACATTGGCTTTTAACACGACGGTCGACGCTATAGACCGACCGCTTAAATGAGTCCTCGCCTGCGGGGTACGGGGGCGACGGGGTGGGACGACTAAGGGTGGCGGGGAAGGCGCGGGCGGCAGGCGTACGGCGCCCGGACCAGGTGCTTCTAGAAGGTCCTTCCCCGCCGCCCTTAGTTGTCCTTCGATCGGTCTATAGCAGCGGTTGGCAACCTGCGGCCCGCGGGCCGCATGCGGCTCGCGAAACTGTCACTTGCGGCCCGAGAGGCGCCTTGGCTATTTTGTATGTAATAGTGACAAACGACAATGTCTCATAAAGTCATAAATATTAACAAAGTACGGCCCGCGTCACCTCCGTTAACTACTATTGGCCCTTGGCTGCTAAAAGGTTGCCGACCGCTGGTCTATAGCATTGGTTGGTGAAATATCTGTACGGGTCAGCGAGCATAATGATATTAATGATGGATTATCCACGTGATAAAACATAATTATATCAGTTATTAACACAATGCTATTGAAAAAGACAGACATATGTATACCCTTTCTGGGGTATAGCTACTCAGTGAGCCAGTGTCCGCAGGGAGCCGGTCTAATTCCTTGCCATTAGATATATTGCAGCGTATTAAGCAATTCATAATGTATATAGTAAGAGAAATTTTGAGAGCGCGATTTAGGAGTTTTACCTACTACCTACACAGTGTAGGCTGAACGCCTTCTAGCGTGCAATTCTTAAACTAAGTAAAATTCATGAATCTGGTATTATCACTGGGAGAAAGATGCATAATAACAAAACATTTAACACTGAAGATTAGCGACTTAGGTATACTCACTTATTACCACGATAGCCTTTTTATCATCTTCTAGCAATAAACAATGTAATTAAATGTCAAATCCAATTAAATAAACCTAAATGCCTTTTAATTACGGATTTACGTTTCACAAAAACGCGATGATTCTATCGATGATTGAGTAATAAATTAACACAATTATTTTTAGTAAAAGAATCCAACACTAATCGCGTCTTAGTCACTTAGCGCCAACTATAACCCTATAATAACCAAATAAATGTGAAAAGTAATTAAACTATTAGAATTTTAATGGAGATATTGTGGAAGGAGATATCTGTATAATAGTTTCCATAGTATTACCTAAAGGCTACACTAAACTTGACTGATAACCACTCAACCGTCCGGCCCGCGAGACTGTTTTCCTGTCAACCGTCCGGGTTTTTTTAGCGACGCACGCCCCGCGCAGCGCATTCACAACTTTCTACAAAAATTATAACTACACTGCCATCTAAATTTTTTTTAGAGCTAACTATTTAATTAGGCTACGTTGTCCCATCCAGAGAATTAGTAAATAATGCCGAAATATTCCGTTAGATGGCTCTGAAATCAATTGCTGTTCTCGATCCTTGGCATTGACCGTACCATCAATTGAAGCCAAAATCTAAAAGGAGTGGAAATTTTTAACGTTATAGTCTGTATAATTAGGTAGGATTTAAGAAAGAGTAAACAAAATCTACCCTCAAATGGCTTCTTAAGCCAGTTGAGTTGCGGGTAGATGAAAATTAAAAACATTAATTACTTACATGATCAAATAATGTAGGTTAAAGTCGGTCGTTCAGTGACAGATCCAGGTGGTTTTGTATTTGGTCGGTTAATCAATAAATGAACTGACATTATAACTACCCGAAAATTATTTGAAAATTATTTGTTTACTTTTATTTAAGTACCTAAAGATACAGAGTTTACCTATATAGTCGAGCTACGTTACTATTCCTTTCCCATATAAGAATTTACGTGTGATGAAATTAATCAAGAAACAATTCAGTTAAGTAGAGAATTAGGTTTTAAAATTAACATTATGATCTTTAACCTTTTAACCGCCGTAGATTGATAAGACCTACAAAATCGGGCTCATTTCGCCGCGGTCTGATGAATAAGACAAAACTTCGTGTAACTTCGTACCGTCTGCGACACGAGCACGCTCGATGGCAAATTCTATGGTGGTTAAAAGGTTAAATAATCATGATGTTAATTTTAACCTGTCATTGTTCTGTCACATGTCTGTCTTACCCGCTAAAGGAGTGGCTGTGAGCAGCGCCCTCTGCTGCATATCCAGGTCCAGGTCACAAACGGCGGCTGCCACCACGAAGCTGGTGCCGAACAGGTCCATCCCCATCGCCTGCAGCGTCCAGCTGCAGATCAGCAGCAAACCGAAGTTGTACTTGCCGAAACCTGGAGATATATAGTCAAGTTTGTCAGTAGAAAAGGCGCGAATTTCATATTTTCTATGGGACGATAACTCTTCACGCCTACATTTTTTAAATTTGCCGCTCTTTTTTTACTGGCGGAAACGGCTTAACAGAGTATAATTACAGCAAGAACCGCAACGCATTTAACTAAGCATGTCATGCATGCAGCGTCCAACGCGATGCAACGAAAAGCACCAGTAGTGGTGCCGGGCTCTAAACCATTTTAAGAATAGCTACGACCGGTTGCGCCAACTACAATTGACGGACTGATCAACACACACAGCAAAGTACCTATACAATTAAAAGCGAACTTTTAAGGATGATTCACGTTAGACCGGGCCGTGGCCGAGCCGGAGCATCCGGAGCTTCGTTTTCTATAGAAAGCACCACGTGATCACCGATCAGCCGTCATAGAAAATGACATGTCGGACGCCTCGGTCCAGGCACGGCCCGGTCTAGCGTCAACCTTTAATGGTGACTGACGGTTTGGTGCAACCGACCCTAAGTGATATATCACTACTAGGATGGTGGAACGCCATCAAGAAAAGCCGGAAAGTCCATGACAGAGCTTGGTTCTACAAATTATCCGAACGATGGGGCCGATTTTTGAATTTCAACCGCTTGATTTCGTGTATTTCTTTCAATAATATCTTCATTACTAGGCATTTAAAACCTAACTATAATAAAACTAACAGAATTGAAAACGATTTGTCAATACCACAAGATTCCCAATTTCTATCGCTCGTATTTAAAAAAATATGGTTGTCTGTAAAGTCGGTTTACGGACGATAATTTTGCGTGATAACGTCATAAGAAAACATTTATGAAAAATTTGCCGTAACGTTACCATGGAGATCTGTTCACAACGTTACCATGGAGATCTGTCCACAACGTGACACTTTTTCGTGCATGCTACCGGTGTTCATCGATTTATAAAACGTTATCACGTCAAAATAGCATTTGGCCGTTTTCCACAGATTTTAGAGTGACGAAATCGAGCGCTCGAAATTCTAAAATCGCCCCCCAGACGGCACTGCGTCACTAGTACTCATACAATCGCAACATAATTATTATTAATAGTTACTAATAGTTGATATAGTTACTATTGTATTCATATTAAAGTGTACCATTTCATACATATAAGCCAACACCAATAACTGGCCATGTTCAAGCGTCGATTGATCATCAATTGATTAATTTGGAATGTTACAATTGTTTAACGGTTGCTCGATCATTCGATGCACTGTCGGCCAACGGCCACTGTGTTAACATTCACTCATCAATATTACACGCCATTACTGTAATATTATTATGGCGTGTAATATTAATTTTCAGGGTCTCTATTGTTTCCCAAATAGTTTTCCCACTTTTCAAGTCATAGTGTATTGTTTGTCCGTATTTTCGTTAGTCAAAATTTGATTTTCTCAGAAACGCGTAACAACACGTAACGCGTTTCAGGATTGCCATAAAACAAACCTAACCTAACCTAACCTATAGGATAACCTTACGGAAATCCTGAAAAGTTAACTGTTTCAGTTTTAGGACTAATGATAATATGACAAACAATACATTATGACTTAAGACTTTATGTGAAACAAAGGGACCCCTGGTTTTCATCTATCTAGCTTTTAACAACCAAGTTGAAACGAATGAAATAATTTGACTTGTCACACTACTTTAAGTGGACTTGTATGAATTTGATACGTGCAATATACTACTAATCTATTTAATGTAGTCAATACTGATATGTGGCAAGTTTATATGTAAACAGACGCACTCTCGAATTTGCATAGGCCGTAGCCTCTCATTGCAACGACCTCTTTGAACAAATGTCAAATAGATAGCACTGTTTAATTAATTTCGTTAAAACAGTCCAAGGAAGCCTTCTGTAGTTCATGTTGCTATGCGCTACCTATTCATTTATAATTATAAATATATAAACACGTTCTGGGGTTAGTTTATCTTGCTGTTGATTAAACAATAGAAGGTGACTGCTCGCTACTTTTGGAAGGAGAGGACATATTTTATAATACTCGTAGTTATTTGTTTTACAATGGGGCAAAGTTGGTGTTTAACCGCTCGTGCTAATATTGATACCCGAGCAAGCGAAAGATTCCAAAATTGAACCACGAGCGTACCTAGCGATTGGTTCGAAAAATGGAATCTTGAGCGCTGCGAGGGTTTCAAAGCACTCGTGCAAAACAAAATTTGCCCCCGAGTGAAACACAAAATTTTTCTTCTTCCGAGGCAAATATTAAATGTAAAATATCAAGCAAAATCAAACCAAATCAAATCCAAATAAATTTTATTAAATATTTATCATCCAAAATCATCATTTAAAAGTCAATTCTACCAGCAAACATAAGAAACCGACTCAAAATTTGCAATTGATTACTTTGCCTCACATGTGAATGAAATGCAACTTTGCTATCAATTTTTGAAGTGCAAAGTAAGCCTTTCCGAGCTGGGCTATAACCGCGAAAATCGAAGTTCGCAAATTGCGGGGATTTTTCTCTGTCACTCTAATTACGCCTTCATTGGAGTAAAAGAGAAAGATCCCCGCAATTTTCGAATTTCGGTTTTCGCGGTAGCCGCTCTGGTGTGGTGAAAAAGTATTATTAATCCCATTAAAACATTTTTAAATGATATAGGAGGCAAACGAGCCATCTGAATCACCTGATGGGAAGCGATTACCGTCGCTCATGGACACCCGCAACACCAGAGGGGCTCGCACTGTCAAAAAGTTATGACATCTCACGTAGAGACAAGCTTTTAACTCTACACAACATACCCGAATTCTACAAGCCCTAACTTCTCAAAATTCAACACCTTAGTCAAAATATGTGGGTTGGCCGTTTCTTTACTACAGTCAGCTGCAATAGTTGCTAAGCGGGCCAGGTGTTCAAAATGATCTTGACACGACTTTATTATTAAGAGAATAAGAGCGCGTCAAGGTAATTTTGAACACCTCGCCCGCTTAGCAACTTCTGCTGCTGGATGTACAAGAACTATTGTATTATACATAACATTAAATAACTTTTTCACGCCCATATGACAGTAACTAACGTAAGTTCGTTAAGTGTTGACATATTATTGGTGTGTCGGACTGACCTGTGTAGCTAAGCGCCTCCTCGACCGATGTCGCCAGTCCGGGGTTTTTCTGATTGTTATTTTTCTTGTCCATCTGCAATAATCGTTTTCCGGGGTGTTACATAATAACTATTTAACTAGTCACTGATTGGAATAAAATACAAAAACAAAACATTAGTGACACACTAACGACATTGCGACAAGCGTGACGTGACGTACGCGTTTGCGTTAAGTGTCATTTTGTATGGAATTTTGAGTTTCCATAACATCCCGCTTGGCGCCTGTTCAAAATTCCATACAAAAATAGACATAACGCAAACGCGAACGCTCGCCACGCTGTCGAATGAGATTTACACTAGGGTTCGTAAGAACTATTATATACTTAATCTGTGACTAGGGGTTCTGAATTACGAGCAGTTTTGAAAACTGGCATAACTTATGGAAAATTGGCTGAAATAAACAATTCAACTCCTTTTTAAATTCAAAGTTTAATATCTACTAAAACAGTTCAATTACTTAGATAGGTACTAACTGAAGACACACAACACAGCCTAAACCGTCGATAAGACCTTAAAATATGAAAACATTTATTTTTCAAACGTTATAAAACTCCAGTGATAAAGCATTTTTTTGTAATTCAGCTCCGTAAACAGTTTTAGAAGAAGGATAGTATACAAAACCGGCCAAGTGCGAGTCGGACTCGCGCACGATGGGTTACGTACCATTACGCATAAAACGGTAAAAAAATCACGTTTGTTGTATGGGAGCCCCACTTAAATATTTATTTTATTTTGTTTTTAGTATTTGTTGTTATAGGCGTTATAGCGGCAACAGAAATACATCATCTGTGAAAATTTCAACTGTCTAACACGGTTCTCGAGTTACAGACTGGTGACAGACAGACGGACAGACGGACAGCGGAGTCTAAGTAATAGGGTCTCGTTTTTACCCTTTGGGTACGGAACCCTAAAAACAGAGTCGCACCATAAGGGTTGTTTTGCACCTATTTGGTACGGAGCTCTTAAAACCAATCGAAAGTTTTACATAGGCCTTGGCATGGAAAACAGCGTGGGAAAACTACGTCCTATTATCAAAACGTGGAAGATAAGCGGTTACTAAGAGCTGATAACATGTAAATTAGTTGTTTGGGTTTGTTTTACTGTAGCGTCATCCGTCTATGTGTGAAATTATTCTGGATTGACGCTTGGAGTGCCTTTTACACCTCTAAATCTGGAGGCATTAGGATATTGGAGACATTTTGCATCTCCAAATTGAATGCATAATTTACCATAGAGATTTATACATCTCTGTTATAATTGTAGTACTTATCTATATAGTTATTTTATTATAAGATAGATTATTTACACATTATTATTTATTAATGGTATACCTTTTTTTGTCGTATAATATTTATATATTTTTATGTAGTGTAGGTAATATTTATTAATAACAAACAAAATTATAAAAAAAAACTGATATGGTATGCCTAATGTCTCCCGAGGTAAGTAGGTATAGGCTGTTGTATGTAATTATTAATGCTGCTATGTATAATTATGATATCACTGTAAATATTATATTGACTTGTAAAAGATTCCTGAAGGCCAACTTGCAGAATATTAAATGAATTTTGAATTTTGATTGCACATATAGGTACACATATGAGGGATTCTGAGGTACCATTTTCGGATAGATAAGTACCTTATCTATTTTCTTCCATCCGAATCACACTGGACTAATAATTTTAATTGTTACTATACAAAATATTTGGTAGGTATGAAATAAACGAAACGCAATGAAAATCATTAAATAAGTCACTGAAATTGTACAGCTTTTAAATTTCTTAGGGCCACTTGCACCATTCTACCAACCCGGGCTTAACCGGTTAAACATGGAGTTACCATGGTTACCAGTACAATTTCACACTGGGTAACCGGTTTAACCGCTTAACTCCGGGTTAGTGGGATGGTGCAAGTGGGTCTTAGTGTACAAAAGAAAACTCTTTTAATTTGTGATTTCTTTCCTAGCTAATACAGTTCCTGATATTCAGTCCACTGATAGACAGACAAAATGACGCAAGAAGTTTATTTAGCGTTTCGGCCCACACCGAGCACTACGGTATTTTACACCCTTTGACTACAAAAGCCTGAAAGGAAATTTTTCTCCCGTTTTTGCAAACCGATTAGCAATTGGTACAGTCAGCAGCAGTTGCTAAGCGGGTGAGGTGTTCAAAATTACCTTGACGCGCTTTTATTCTCTTTACAAATAAAGTCGCGTCAAGATCATTTTGAACAGCTCGCCCGCTTAGTAACTATTGCTGCTAACTGTACCATATTTTTTGTCATAGAGCGTTTTGATATACCTATGCAGGTGTCACCTACTTGTAGCAAAGCTGGGGATTGTAAATGCTCCTTAAGCGAGGTATCCCAAGGCGAAATTTGTAGGATAAAAAAAAAGATTTATCTAGATACTGTAGTAGAAGGTCTTAGTACTTATTGTATAGCCTCAAGGATTTAGGAGAATCCACAATAAGGTAGATCTAGGCTGTATGGAAATTTCCATAAGTGACTCGTTTCTGTTGTTCTTAAGTGTATCGGTATAGTTTTCTTCTACTAAGTCGAAATATGATCTCAGATCCGTATATAAAAAAAACTTTATCTCCCAAAAAAATCCCGATTTAATACTCTGTTCAGACTTACATTTAAAAAAATAATGTCTCGTTATGTTATACTTGTCCTCCGCGTAGTGAGAGCTACAGCCACTGGGTGCCTTATCAATGAGGTAGCGAGAGGACGTTCGTTTATATAGATACTCGCTGCGTATGCGCAGAGGTACGTGCCACTGCGCGCCCGACTCGTTAGCTTTGGCACAGAATAAATACCTAATAGTACTACCGTACAGGAAGTAAACTTCCTATCAAATCGAAATTTGACTGCGGTTCAGGGTCGAATCATGCTGTCCCTTTCTACTATATGGCACTATCCCTTTCGGCAATTTAGGATTGTCAAAATTCAAGCCATTATCTTATCTGTGTTAGTGCACGCATAAGGACGTCATGTTGTGTCAACCCTAATAATTGCTCGGAGCAATGCTGAGCCGAACGGACCCGAAGAGAGGAGTTTCGCGCCCCTGGCTTTGGACACGCTTTGGGTTTTACCAATGGATGGTTAGCATTTTAAAGGTCCAGATGAAAAAAAAAGCTATTAGTAAATTGAATTAAACTCTATTGAGTTAACTAAATATAATTTACAGTACTACTTATGATGCTAATTTACCGCCCTAGTGCGGTAACTAGCACTATACGTGCGTATGGCGAATATTTAAAGGGCCATAATGTACTGTGAAACGTTGTACAATACACGTGCGAAAAGGTAAAGGAATACGATAGATTCATTTCTGTGTAATGAAATGAAACGACAGCTTAAAATTCACAGCTTATTTGATAGGCCAAATTGTTGCAAATCTTTGCAAAAAAATCCTTAAAATGTATCCCCAATCTCTGAAAATTTTTATTTCTTAGATGATTGACTTTGATGAGCGCAACCCAAAAATGCAAGATCGCAAAACTGAGTAAGCTACTCATACAGAATTATTATTTCACTAGTTTACAGAGAGTGCAGTACTCATATTCATTAGATAGCGTGACGTACGCGTTTGCGTTAAGTGTCATTTTGTATGGGATTTTGACTTTCCAAAACGTCCCGTTTGGGGCGCTGTTCATAATCCCATACAAAAATAGACATAAGTAACGCAAACGCGAACGCTCGTCAGCTCGTCACGGTATCGAATCAAATTAACACTAGGGGTTCAGAGTCAGACATACTTTAGAGAGTAGAGTCTGATTGTCGAGACATAATCTGAGAGTGTGTTAAAATCTTCGAGCAACACCGGCTTCCGACAAAGATTAAAATGGATCCAAGAGGATGGTAATAATTACGATCGTCACGGCTGGTAAGCGAAAATCGTAACTTTATTTGTCTCGCCGTTACTTTAATATCTTTATTTGCCAACAAGTTCTAGAAATAAATTATCTAGCCTTGTACACATTTCATATAAGACTCAGTCAACATGGTCGCTTGAAAATATGTACGTAGGTGTCGTAGGTAGGACAAGCAACGAAATTAGTACATTAGGGAAAACATAAATTATAAAAACCGGGCAAGTGCGAGTCGGACTCGCGCACGAAGGGTTCCGTACCATAATGCAAAAAACGGCAAAAAAAAACGGTCACCCATCCAACTTACTGACCCCGCCCGACGTTGCTTAACTTCGGTCAAAAATCACGTTTGTTGTATGGGAGCCCCACTTAAATCTTTATTTTATTCTGTTTTTAGTATTTTTTGTTATAGCGGCAACAGAAATACATAATCTGTGAAAATTTCAACTGTCTAGTTATCACGGTTCGTGAGATACAGCCTGGTGACAGACAGACGGACGGACGGACGGACGGACGGACAGCGGAGTCTTAGTAATAGGGTCCCGTTTTACCCTTTGGGTACGGAACCCTAAAAAAAGAATGAGGATATTAGGATATAGATAATATTATTTAAAGTAAACTTATTTTAATTTAAAAAAGCTATGTTTTTTGAAAATTCGGCTTTACCCTCAAAATGGCCTCGGAACTGACTTCACTCAGTTAGGGGTGTGCCGGGTGTGCGCTTAAAACAAGGTGACACGACTAACGCAAGCTTTCTTGCGGTAAACGCGCAAACATTCCTAAGTGTAAAGCCCTTAATGTAAATGTCATTCGATACCGTGACGTGCGTTCGCGTTTGCGTTATGTCTATTTTTTTGTATGGGATTTTGAACAACGCGCCAAGCAGGACGTATTGGAAACTCAAAATCCCATACAAAATGACACTTAACGCAAACGCGTACGTCACGTCACGCTATAGAATGAAATTAACACTAAGTAGGTACAGTCACCAGCAATAATATGTTACACAACGAAGGCCGCAAAAATATCTGACACGATCTTATTTGTAGAGCCATAAGAGCGTGTCACATATTTTTGCGGCCTTCGAAGAGTAACATATTATTGCAGGCGACTGTACAGTATCTTTGTAGGGTTGAAACGGGCGGATAATGGTTGGTTCTCTCATCCAACATTTTGACATATTTATTTGTTAGAAAGGGGCAATTAACTAAGTTTTATGAATAAGGGGGTAAAATCTGAACACCATTCAATTGTTTTTGCCAAAATAATCGTTGATTCCAGCATTGTAAATAAAATGTCAGCTCTATCGGAGCGTGTTGTAAAAACCCACACGCGCGTTCAAAGCAAACAAACGTATTTATACATTGTAAATGGCGATTAAATTGTACAATTGTGTATTAATAATAACAATTATTATGTCACATCGGGCTTACTAGCGTTAACTAACGAACATCCGTCATAAACAGAACAGAATTTCCTGAAATGCTCTCTATACCTACTATACTCTATAAATAGACTCATTCAGATTCGAATATTCCCCTACGCGCTCTAGAGTCAGATAAATGAGAACGGCTGAAGTACTCACAAATATCTGCACACGTCTTTAGGTACTCTGCTACTAAACTAGAAATACAAAATAAATAGAAACAAATAGAAAATAGATAGAAACACTTTAAACTCTCGCGTTTTGTACACATATTTAATTACACAAACGGGTCTACCGCGATATAATTTCATTGTTATATCGCGGTAGACCCGTTTGTGTGATTAAATATGTAGATAGAAACAGTTACATGTTCAATGAAATTGCGCTATCAAATATCAGTTTTGTTAGGCTTTACCTACTGTCTAATACTCGTACGTAGTATACCTGTACCATTAAGTAGGTGGTAGGTACCTGTTCTGTGGTTTAGCTGCATATATCGCGGCCATATGGCTTTATGCGTTCGTATTAGTTTCATCTTGACAAAACACAGTCTTAAAACACTCTTAACCATTATTAGACGTAATGTTTTATGCAATAGGGGTGACAAATTGTACCTACGTTATTTGTGCGGACGATGGTACTGTCTGGAAGATTCTTAATTATCAGATATAAAAGCAATATAAAACATAAATGCACAAGGCAGCTTTGTCAATGAACTGATTTATAGTAACATGTTCTAGAAAGAAAAGAAGGAGTGCTGTTGATTGGATCAAAGTCTCGTGTAACCTATACTTAACCTATAACGGAAACGTAGATTGATTCTCGAAAGCTGGCGCGGATTTTTGACCGAGCGTTAGCGAAGGTCTCCGTTTCAGCTTGGGCAAAAATGCTTTCGTATGTCCGGGTGTTCTCCTCCCTCTACAGGTCGCAATTCACAACAGATTTTCGTTAAATTTTGTGAGCTGGTTCAATAATAGATTTTTGTCGATTAAGTTTTAAAAAAAATTCAAATTGGGTGGATACACATTTATTCAGTTTTAAGTTGTGCACGCGAGTTCTACAGCTCATAGGGCCACTAATATTATGAGTATTTAAATAGTTCCGAACTGATATCGCACCAGGCACCAACTCTTACAAATCATGCATACGGACGCAAGTGTAGCTCTATGAGCTTGCGAACACCATTGGATCCACATTAGTTATTATGTAATTGTGTGTCTTTGTCTATCATTTTGATAGTATGTATTTGTAAGAAAGGGATAAAACATACATTTACTTACGTAAGCTCACTCGCTCACTCGTGCAATGTTTTGGAGAGCCTATAGGTCTCCATTTTCATGCACTATACTCTGTATCTTTAGGTATTTAAATAAAAGTAAACAAAATCTACCCTAAATGGCTCCTTAAGACAGTTTTGAGGGTAGATGAAAACATTACATGATCAAATAGTGTAGGTTAAAGTCAGACCGTTCAGTGACAGATCCAGGCGGTTTTGTATTTGGTTGGTACCAATAAATGTTAGAACTACCCGAAAATGGACAAATTGTTTGTTTACGTTTATTTAAATACCTGAAGATACATACTATAACTGAATGAGTAGCAGTCACCATAGCTGCGGCGTCCAAACAGGTCGCGCGAGGGACTCATAAAAATGAGTGACCTAAACCGTAACCGAGCGAGCTTATCGCGATGTGTACAGCTCACATAGCCACTAGTGAATAAGGGAGTAAGTCTCGCCAATATTGTATCTAGGGCGATTTTCCGCAACTCGCCGATTGGCGCTTATTTTGCATAACAGGGGTGGGGGTAGTCTAGTCTAGCCAGCCCAGCTCCTCAAGGAATCCTATCAAATCTTTGATGTTGAGTAGGACCTCGAGGAGATTTGTCGGGGATCCTAGATGTTTTGCCCTGTATGGAGCCACTCCGCTGCATTTTCAATTATATAATCATGAATATACCCAAAATATTCCATAGTTTTCCAGATAAGAAACAAGCACGTATATTACGAGTATTTCTAGACTGTCTGCAGGGGGCCTGATAATGGTTAAGCTCTGCAAATTTGTACCGTAGGTAACGTACTTTTATCTAAACAAGATAAGGCGATCAAATGGTCTTACGTAGGCGGTTTGTTCAACTGGCAGTAGAAGAATAAGGTCAAAACGCGATTGTTTTTGCGTGTTTTTCTGAAATGATCAAAACAACTAGTTTGGCTAAGATGATAAGATATAGTTGGTCTAATAATTTTTATATAACACTTTAATATAACAGCTGCATGATGTTATGACAATACAAAATATGTATGTTAAAACGCGTAGGTACCAGAGGCGTATTTACAAATTTGGCGCCCCGGGCCATTTTGATTTGCCGCCCCCCTTCATCAGTGACGATAAAGTATTTTATTTAAGAAAAGAAACCTGCAACAAGTCCTGCATCCTTTGGGGTGTGAAATTAAAAAAAAAAACTAAACATTTACCATTTAGGCCCCGTTCGCACGGCAGCTTTATCAACGCGCGTTAAAAAAGCGTTTGAATGACACAAATGGATAACCATGTATGTATTCACACGAAGGCGGTTATTAAGCGCGGCGCTTTTTTATCGAGCACTGTTCGATTTTCGGCGTTGAGCGTTGGCCTTCAATTGAATTGATCATACGGAACTCCGTGTATCTGTTCTCACAAGCGTTAAAAAAGCGCCGGCGCTGCTGTCAGTTGGCTGTCAAGTGTCAATTTTTGGTGTCAATCGTCAAGATTATTATTAATTTCACCTTAAAAATGTCAACTTATGCTTACTAATTCATGAAATATTCAAGCTATATTCAACTAATACGTCGTAATAGCAAATAAAGTATGGCTTTGCTGAGATGCGTACGTGGCAGTACGACTCACAAGTGATTTTTAAGCGTTCGTATGAACACAAATATTAGAAACGGTAGAAAAGCGCCAACGTCGGGTTTTAACGCAACGCTTTTTAAGCTGTCGTGCGAATGGGGCCTTACTCACATAGGCATTTACATTGTTTTCCTATGTACAAATTGGTTGACAAAATCATCAATGACGCTGTCGTAATTTAAAACGTTTGTCAGCTCAGCTTCTATATTAAGAAGAACTAAGCTATTCAGGCGCTCTTCGCTGATAGTGGAACGTAGATAATTTTTTATTCTTTTGAGTGCAGAAAGGTGACGTCACTAATGTCACTATTCTAGATACAGATTTATATGGGCCGTTTTTGTCACTCAATGACGATGCGACCTCGTTATATTTGCCTGATCTGATCGGTGACCGGTGGGTACTGCTGGGTTTTGGCCATTGAGAATCAAGGTGAGGCATTGGCAGTCAGGCTGGATATAGCTAAGGAGTTCGGTCGGGTCTGGCATCGAGTCTGCTCGAGGGACTATGATATACAAATGGATCGCTAGCTTTTTTTCCGGTAGACGCACATGAGCCGTATAGTAGACGGAAGCTGCTCCGATAGTGTGGACATTACCGCTGGCGTTGCACTAGGTTCTGTGCTGTCATAGGTAGGGATGCGTATTACATAGGCCGTACCATTATCCCTCATTCTGTGGTGCTGGAAAGTCATGAAAAGTATTGTATTTGTATCTGATATCGAGAGCACTCTATCTGTACTGAGTTTCGGCATGGGATCGGAACAATTTAGTGAGATTCAATACCACGAAGACACAAGAATCGCCCAATGTAGTCAGATGGGTCACAAATAATGTAGGTACGTAAGTGAAAACGCGAGCGTAGCGAGCGCGAAATTTTTTCGAGAAAATAGTAGGTAAATTATTAGGGTTCCGTACTCCAAAAGGAAAAAAACGGAACCCATATAGGATCACTTTGTTGTCCGTCTGGCCGTCTGTCTGTCTCAATATAAAGGGTCTTGACATGACAGAGGGCGGCAAAATCGACAAATAATGGTTGTTATCCACTCACATGCTTGATATTTTTCAGTGACCTCTATTATTATAATAAAATAAGGGTGACAGCTGGTAGCTACAGTTACCAAAAGCAAGTGAGTGGCTATTTAAATTTTACAAATAAATAGGGGAGCGACAAAATTCTGGTCGACCCTCTCTGAACATCAAATATTTTTTGAACCAAATTTGCCGCCCCCTAAAATCTGCCGCCCTAGGCTTCAGCCTACTCAGCCTAGTGGTAAATCCGGCACTGCGCCGTACTAATACTTCTTGAACGAAAATATTGCTTAATTTAGGTACTTGTTGGTAGATATTTTAAGCAATTGGTGGGGTTTGAAGCGTTCGTTTGTTTATTAATTTAAATGTCAATTAAAATATAATAAAAAATATAGCTAAGTTTGATTATAAAAGGCGCCCAGAAAAAGCCACGAGGGGGCGGCTTCGCCGCCCCCCCGCGGCCTGCCGCCCCGGGCCATGGCCCCCTTGGCCCTAGGGTAAATACGCCTCTGGTAGGTACAAATACAAGCCAAATATGGTATGGATTAATAATTACTATTTATCCTCTTACTAAGTCCTAGGTCAAAGGGGAAGTACACGGAAGTCGCTAATGATATTAAGACGATTACAAATATGTGACAAATAGCTTTTTAATTGTGTTCACTTTGAAATTTGAAATATTTACCTGCAACTCTGGATTTTCTTGAGCAGTAAGTAGGTATTTGTACATATATAAATCCATTCTAATTTCCTCAACATTAAGGGACTGGATATTCCAAAAATATATACTTAATGATAATAAAGGTCTATCGGACGCCCCAGGTATCGCTGGTGCGACATGGTGGAGGTGGATCTGCGCGAACTTCGAGTCAGCAATAGGGGATATTACTGCAACGTTCTGCCGCCAGAGTGCAGCACTATCAACTCAGTAAATTCATAGACTAACTTATACATACTGTGCCTTAAACTGTTTTTTGACAAGTTTTCACAGACAATAAAATATGACATTGAGGCATCAAGGCGGTTTGTTAACAAGGGCCTACCGGTAAACGCGAAAATCGAAATTTAGTTATCTGCCTCTTTATCGCTCGAATATGCAAGGGTGATAGAGAGATTAGATAACGAAATTTCGATTTTCTTGTTTCGCGGTAGGCCATGTGATTGACGTGACGTGTGATGTGTCAATATGGTTTGTTTACTGTATGTGCCACAAAGGTGCCACCTACGCAAAGCTTTGCCTAATATTCCCTATTGGCGAGAGGTCGCACAGGACCGAGAAAAGTGGCGCTGTCTTATGGCGGAGGCCAAGTCGCATTTTGGGTTGCTGAGCCAACGGAGTCAGTAAGTAAAGGTTACAATCGGACTGCAGCAAGTGCAACAGCTTTAAGGTGCCCTTTGGATCCAGACTACACCGGCATTAGGGGTTGTGCACAAATCACGCGAGGTGTTTTCGGCTACTTTTTGACCCCTCCCTCCCCCTTGGTGATATTTGGTGAGGTTTTTGGTTACCCCCCGTCCCCCCACACAACCTCATGTGTATTTTTTTGAAATATTTTCATTCGACCTAATTTTAAGATAAATAGTATTGTATATAGAAAATCTTGTTTATTTTTGTATTTTCGTTGATTAGACTCGCTATTTTGAAGTGCAGAGTGAAGATTTATGTTTAACTAAACCGAGAAAAAGTATCCACTAGGTTTTTTTTTCTTAGTTTCGTTCACTGTAGAAAAATACACGTGAGGTTTCCTTATACCCCCCTCCCCCAACGTGATCTATCGTGATTTTTTCGTGATCCCCCCTCCCCCTATCGAACCTCGCGTGATTTGTGCACAAGCCCATACTGCCAGTGCCACATGTCATACTTAAATCAGGGCAGCGACATCGATTTTAACATTTCCGGCAGTAATTCAGTGGTAGTAACATCGCGCTGCAATACTGCTGTAGTCGACTGCATTACTGCGGAAATGTGAAAAGGGTAATTTTATCGATACATTTATATTTTGACGTTTCCTGTAATAATGTAGCCAATCATTGGCGGAATGTCTATATTAGTTTAGTTAGGTAGGTATGTACTTACTATAGTTACCATAGGTGCCACCTATTTTATAATAACCTAGCTGAATAAATATTATACAAACAAGGCATCGGGTATTTACAAATTTATTATTTGAAGCAAAAATTTTATTTACATTACCTATAATCCCTGAGAACATAAAACATATGTTATGTTACTATGTCACCTAGTTACTATGCTCACGGTATAATTTTCAATCCTGTAGGTATTGAAAATTATACCGATGATCCCTAAAGATATACCACGTGTCCCAAAATTCAACGATAAGCTGGCACCAGAAGATGGACCTGCTCATGACTACTCGAGGAAAAAAAAATATATCTCAATTTATTATAGAATTACAAGAAAAAATAAAACTCGACTCCCCTACAATTCCTTCGAATTCCCTGTCTACAATTTTTTTTTTTTAATTTTTTTTATTATGTTTCCTCGAGTAGTCATGAGCAGGTCCATCGTCTGGTGCCAGCTTATCGTTGAATTTTGGGACACGTTGTATATAACAAATATTATATATTTTTTTACTTTTACTGTGTCCTCCATGTCCAATTGTTTACGAAATAAAATAATTACGGTAGGTAACCAAAGTAATCATTAATATGCATCATAGTACCATGGTATGCTTCGGAGTCCAATGTATGCTTTTCGACCCTTTTTTTCTCCCCTTCGCTTCTCGGTTCCTTCTTTTGTAAGTCGATTGGCTCTTATGTTATCCCTCGTACGTAACTACCAACCAGTGTACATGTACATACTCGTATAAAAGCAACATTGCTGATATCTCCACACTAGGCGCTGCTGGTAAGTAGGTACATTATAATCAGTATAATATAATCACTATCACTACATCTTATAAAACAAAGTCCCCCGCCGCGTCTGTCTGTGTGTAAGTTCGCGATAAACTCAAAAACTGAACGGATTTTTATACGGTTTTCACCCATGAATAGTGAGAGTGATTCTTAAGGGAAGGTTTAGGTGTACAATTTGTTAAGGTTTTGTGTAACCCGTGCGAAGCCGGGGCGGGTCGCTAGTGAAGATATCAGAGAATTACCTGAGGTTAGTGTAATAGTTATTTGTTTTACAAGGGGCAAAGTTGTTATTTAACCGCTCGTGCTAATATTGATACCCAAGCAAGCGAAAGATTCCAAAATTGAACCACAAGCGTAGCGAGTGAAAACTTGCAGTACACTGAGAGAAAAGGATAACAAAAACACACTTAGAATTACAAAAATAAACTTAATCCGGGGACAAGGGGTCAACTAATAGGAACAAATTGACTTTTGCAATTTCTGTTAGTTCTTGCAATTTCTATTATCTGTTTGTTGAAATTAGATTTAGGATTACTGAGCTGTTTGTAGAAATAAAAAAACTTTACAGAAATAGTGAAACGTCTATAATTATTACTAAACTTCATTTTTTCCCCCAGTACAGAACTATTTTTAGGGTTCCGTACCCAAAGGGTAAAACGGGACCCTATTACTAAGACTTCGCTGTCCGTCCGTCCGTCCGTCCGTCCGTCCGTCCGTCCGTCCGTCCGTCTGTCACCAGGCTGTATCTCACGAACCGTGATAGCTAGACAGTTGAAATTTTCACAGATGATGTATTTCTGTTGCCGCTATAACAACAAATACTAAAAACAGAATAAAATAAAGATTTAAATGGGGCTCCCATACAACAAACGTGATTTTTGACCAAAGTTAAGCAACGTCGGGAGTGGTCAGTACTTGGATGGGTGACCGTTTTTTTTCTGCTTTTTTTTTGTTTTTTTTTTGTATGGTACGGAACCCTTCGTGCGCGAGTCCGACTCGCACTTGCCCGATTTTTTAATTCCTGGTTTACTAATGATTTTTCTCTCAGTGTAGTCGAAATGTTATTCTTGATCATGATAATAGATGCCAAACTGTTCCCAGTCTGTCAATGATATCGGGCAGAGGGAGGCCAAGACGGAGATAGCGAAATGACCCGGGGACAGGGACACATATTGTGAAGAGGGCGAGTAAAATGTACATGTACATACTTACTTACATCAAAAAAAAAACAAATGGCGAAAAAGAGGGGGGTTTGTGTCCAGCCAAGTTGACAATCATACATCTACAATCGGGATGACATACGCTACGAAATGTCATGTGACCATTTCCATACATTATGTTTCGATTGGCGATTCCTATCAACTATTGTCATCTTGGCTAGGCCCCCTGAAATTTCCTACACGTGAATATAGGCCCGTGCACTATCTATTTACCTTGAAAAGATAACAGACGTATATGTAATTTCACAAGATGCTTAAAAACTAGTGTTGACTTATCTATGTACATCAATCTATGTATACTCCAGTAAATAAATAGGTACTTATATAACCTACGAAAACTTTTCTTAGTTTTTATTAAATTCTAATTGAAGTTCAGAAATAAAGTACGATATAAGTACCTAACCGAAATTTTTCTGCATGACTTTTTCCTAGTAGGCATACAGTACCTATGTTTGTTTAAGCAAGACAAATTAATTATACGGCGGTACCTAAGTCATATAACGTAGGTACTAATCCAATAAACCTCCAAGACATGGCATTTCCATATTACGTTAGTTTTATTTATTTTTATATCAACAAAACTTGTATTTTATTTACGTAATTAATCACGGCCGTTTGTCGGCACCTAATTAGTCACTGTCCCTCATTTGGTATCGCCTATTTGGAATTTAAATCAATCAAACTGAGTAGACGCAAATAAAACTGCTCCAACCGGTCAGTTTACTTAACTAACATACATTTTAACCAAACCGTCTACAAACTAACATAATATTTTAACTGAGTAACACGTGAAAATAGCTGTGATATTAAGGACGACTGTATTAGGTACCTAATCTTTGTTGAACGAGATTTCAGAACTATTTTTTTAGTAAACAATCATATCGCTTTTATTCTATTTGTGTTCAAGAGAAAATTAATGTTATTGTTATTAAATCGGCATTTTAGTGAAAGTTAATTAACATATTTGAAGAGGTGAAGTGGGAAGTTTGAATAGAAGAAGGCACAAATTAAAGAAGCTACTATGGATAACGTTGATTTACGAGTAAGTTTTTTTAAATAATGTATGTATGTATGTAAACACTTTATTGTACCTACATAAGACAGGTTAAAATAAGTACAATTACTTACACGAACCTCAAACCCTAGAACCGCAATGGTCGAGGAATTTCCTCCCGCGGACGCTCCGGCTGTGGAATGAGCCCCTGCCTAGGTTTTCCCTAGGGCGTTTGGGGTTCTTCAAAAAGGAGTGTACAGGTTTTTAAAGGGTCGGCAACGCTCATGTAAACACCTCTGGAGTTGTAGGCGTCCATAGGCTACGTCGACTGCTTGATATCTAGCGGGCCGTATGCTTGTTTGCTACCGACGTGGTATAAATAAACAAGCCAAGTGCGAGTCGGACTCGCGCACGAAGGGTTCCGTACCATTACGCAAAAAACGGCAAAAAAATCACGTTTGGTGTATGGGAGCCCCACGTCAATATTTATTTTATTTTGTATTTAGTATTTGTTGTTATAGCGACAACAGAAATACATCATCTGTGAAAATTTCAACTGTCTACATAGCTATCACGGTTCATGAGATACAGCCTGGTGAATCTCTGGTGACAGACAGACGGACGGACAGACGGACAGGCGGACAGCGGAGTCTTAATAATAGGGTCCCGTTTTACCCTTTGGGTACGGAACCCTAAAATAATTGTGTGCGAAGACCTTTCAACTGGCAACAGAGCGGGGGCCCGATTCGGATTTTGAAATAGACATCTATTAGATATCTTTTAGACATCACCAAGATACGATAACGATAATTATGTTTAAGATCTAACCTGTCAGACATTTGCGCGATTTTGGACATAATCTTGAACGATTTCCACAGGATATGACTTAGAGATCCAATTCACATCTAATAGATATCTTACTCTATCTAACGTAAAAGTGACATTGGTTGCCCGAATTGCGCTGCAAAAGAGAACTATTAGTTGATATCTAAACTATAACGTATCTAGTACGTGTCTCTTGTGAATATCTTGAAGTTCGAATACGGCAGCGGGTCTCTTGTAACCCAGAGACAACACAACAAGGATCAGAAGTCAAACTGTGGTCTATTTAATAGTATGCATACAACACTGTTGCACTATACCGAATATTTATCACTTGTCAGTGACAGTTAACTACTTAGTGCGTGTGGTCATGTCTCGGAATGGGTGAGCGTCATTAAGATTAGGTACTATATTAATAAACAAATAGTCATTAATACATAGTCTATATAAAGTGTCATTCTACTACTTGCTAACTATGTAAACAAAAGTCTCTAGTAAATTTATAATTTAGAGACAATTTCAATATGGCGGTTTGTTTACATAGTTAGCAAGTTCCATAGAATGACACTTTACATATTAGTTGTTACTAAAATACAAATACAAATGCGTTTATTTCATTACTTTTTACATAAGTTCTTAGGTATAGTATAAGGGTTAGGGGTAGGGTGGGTGGGTACTATGAAGACCAATTTAGACGTTATTGTTACATTGCGGTATTTGGTCGATCGACTGAATTATCTGTAGGTACTCTGTAGTTAGCAAAGTATCGAATATTGCTTGCTACATGCAACTTGACCCGTCTAAATGGGGGCTTGACAGTTTGTCTGTCCTTTCCACGGCTAAATAATTGAAATTATTATAAAGGAATTGGTCATGTAGAATGTGGAATGGTCAAAGGACTCAAGCCTTAACCAACACTATAATTCAATTTTAAGGGTAACCGATACATTTTATACGTTAAGACAGGACCCCTATTCGACAAGCGATAATTAGCGTATCGTGTTAATCTTCCGTTGATGTGAGAAAAATTATCATTTGTCGAATTGCTACAACCACCACCTGTCAGTGAACTATGTCCACACTAGAGGTGGGGCGTTTTACAGGAATAGTTTTTGGAACAGGTTTTGACATTGGAAATGTCTTTTCGTTCGCTCCAGTATAGGGTCCGATTTCACGAAAAAGTGCGATCCCCTTATATCTCTGGAAAGTTGTGAAGATATGATATTAAAAAATAGGCTCAAAAGACGCATAATCACGAGAGCTGTAAGGTGCAGAAATAATTATTCGAGAAAGTCAAAAACAAAAAAAGTTATGGTCGAAATAGTGAAAATAAAATTCAATTTTTTCCGAATTTTTGATTTTTTTTAATGGACGACTTGACATGACCTACTTATTTTATACACCTTACCTTAATTTCTAGAACCCGATTACGTGTGATTAAGTCCAAATTTTTAATCCCCACACCTAATAGGCTTCAGGTATTTTATTACAGGTAAGGTTAGTCTGAAAACGTTCTTGCTTGAATACAAACGGCTTTATATTAGTTCGATTTTTTAGCATTCGAAAAAGACTACGCGATTTTGACGTGTCTTTTTTTGAGAAACTCTTTTTAAAAATCGGTAACTATTAGGTACTTATGAAAGCAAAATAATGTAAATAATCGTATAATGATTCATAATTGTTACATATTTGCCGTGACTTATTTTTCAAAAGTGTTTTTCAATAAAAAGACACGTCAAGATTGTTTACCTTTTTTCTAATGCTAAAAAAACGAACTGTAGTGGCTATGTGCGAAATGTGTAGTGAGGAAACTAAGTGCGCTCAAAATTGTGGCAATAGGTAATGTGAAATTTCTGGAGCTTAAATATTCATAACATTTAGAATAGAGAATAGAATAGAGAGCATTTATTCGAGGCAAAAAATAAAAGAAGAAAACAACACGTAGGTAACATAACATACATATAAGCCACGAAATGGTCCCGACTCAGCATGATGCTAGCCTGGCTGGGCTAGTGCTGGTCTTCCGTCGTGGCCATGAGCTTGTGCAGCACGTAGTGTAACAATATATAAAACAAATTTGAAATTTGTTACATACAGTTAGGCAAGCCATTTCCACACAGTAGAAAAAGGCAACAGATTAAAAAAATGTAACGGCGTAGAGAAGTCCTATAAAAAAATTTTTTGGGCGTTTTGTCTACTAACAAAGTGATAGTACTGGCCAGAGTATATTTACATAGATATCACACTGCAGGCGAGCGGATCTGCATCAAATGTAAAATATAAAATAACTGACCAAACCAAATACCCTAATATTACGTAATTACGCTATGGAAAGCAAATTAAGTGACCCTTATCTTAGCTAAAACAAGTCAAAATGGTCACAAGTCAGTATTAACACATAATTGTAATAACACATTGTAGAATAACTACATAATATAATATCAAACAAATCGTAAGCATCTCGTTACTCAGTTGTTTACTCCCGTCTGCAATAAATACAGAAATGCATTATCTTGTCTCTGACATAACAAAGTGTTTATTGCGAGTAGAGCGTTTAAATTATTATAATTTATTCTACAATGTTCGGAAGAAAAACAATAGCGTATTTGAGGATGGGATTCACAGAAAGGTATTAACTAATGATTAGTAATGATGCTTTAAACATGTGTCATAAACTCATTTAAAAAAATCGTAACTATTTTGACACCATGATTTGAATACTTTAATAAACTGTTTCGTGTTCAAGTTATTTGAACTACTAATTTGAGGTGTTTAAAGGGTTAGGGCTTCTAATAAGTTAATTTTGCAGTAAATATTAACCATTTGCTAATGACTTAGAAAATACTAAGTCAAACATGCTATTAAGTATCGAAAACTGCAGATGTCAGTTAATAAAGTAGAGTTATATGATACATTGTTTTATCCGTATTGCAAAATATACAACTAATAGTGCTAATAAAATGTTTAACGTGAAACCAAGTGATCGTCTTAAAAGATACTAATTATTTGCCTAAACGGAAACTCGGTCTTATCGTCATAAAACGTGACAAAATGTGCAGAATCTTTAAATTTACTCATGTTTTACAACATACAGCAGTATCGTACATCCTTTAGTGTATTTTATAATAGTTAATAGTGAATGTTGTTGCCAGTGAAGTGAAGATGAAGAAATCCGTGCTTCTAAATAAATTGACACCTCCGAAAGAGAAAACCAAGATGGAAGTGAGTCTGGAAGATGCACTGGATTTAGCAGGTAAGTCTAGCAACTTCCTATAAACTACCGGTAGGCTGTTAGGACAAAGATTTTGATAAACTGCCGATGATTGGTTTTATACTAAATATTAATTATGAAACTCCCGTAAGACTAATAAACTCCTGTGTTAAATAATTTTAAAAACTATAAAATATTGTGATAACTCGTTAATTTTGTCTTGAAACAGGCCCATTAACCGTATTATTTACAATTCCCTTCAAACTTTACTTTAGAAACCGTCGATCCTCGCTAAAAAATGCAACGAAACAAATAAGTATCCGTAGATTAATAAAAAATGCGCCTTTAAAAAATTGGTAACTGGAAATGTGTTACTGACAACTTATAATAAAATAAAACATAAAAATACATTTTGTTCATTTACCAAATTGTGTGCAAGATTTTTTCCCTATTAAAGTATAACCACTAGACTAAGCTTGGAAACAAAACTATGCTATGCTTCCATGTAACTATGCGCCTGTTCAGACTGGCTGTAGGAGCTATTTCTAAAATCGACGTTCACTTTCATTTTAGCGCCTATTTTCTTTTTCAATGCGCTTCCTTATCAAGGATCAAAGACTTTGCTATTAAAGTTTATCAGGCGCTATTTAGGCACCTGCCGCGATAGCAAAGGACGCTGGTTCGATTCCAGCCTGGGGCACTAGAGGCCTTGGTCACTTTTTCTTAGTATATGACATTTATTTCAGTTTATAATTTATATAGTAGTGTTTCTACTTGATAAAAACAAATTAAAATATTTTTCTGAAATAATTTAATTTGTTCAAATACATTAGGCGCTATTTCTCCAATATGTTTACTTTTTAGGCGCTGGTAAATACCAAGTGTTCCACTGCGCCCTGATGCTTACAACCCTGTCGTCGGCCGTCATCGAGATGATCGGCAATGCCTTCATCCTGCCCGCGGCTGCCTGCGATCTGGAGCTGCCCGACACGCTGAAAGGAATTCTTATTTCCATGCCTAACATAGGTAATGTGTTAATAATAATTATTACTTTTTGGGGGTTACATTAACTATCATCATTGCAGATGCAGCAGCACCCTCTAGGGTGTAAGATTCCCTAGAGGGTGCTGCATCTGCGTGTGTCCCATGACAGGGGTAAGGGGTGTATCCGCTCGGTTTACATACAGCTAGGGACTCTACCTAATCTACGTGTTGGCTTCAGTTTTGCGCACCCCTCCCGGAAATATCCACATTGACCATTAGGTATGTGAATAGTGGGATCCGAGTTCTATCATGTTCTATGTTTTCAGAGTACACAAATAACACAACCTTGATAAGTTTCTCACTCGTTAGAATTGTCTTGATTATTAATTTATTAAATATAGATGAGATATTACCGCAGGCTCCCAAGACCCGTGGCAAAAATGCCGGGATAACGCAAGGAAGAAGAAGGAGATGAGATATTTAAAAAGAATAGTATCTACAGTAGGCGATAAAATGTATCAATTCTATTTTGTACAAGAAAAAATATTGGCTTTCAGGTGTGATCCTAACCGCGCCATTCTGGGGCCGCGCTGCCGATAATTTAGGCCGTAAGCCTGTGCTGCTTGGTTCGGCAGCAGCCTCGGGCGCCATCGGCTTCGCGGCCGCCTTCATGCCAAACTTGGCGACGTTCGCGCTCTGCAAGCTCGCTGCGTCACTCTTGTAAGTTATTACTACGAATTCCTTTATCCTCAGGTCAGGTGGTTGACGGATGCGGTTGTCGACATGATAATGACAGGAAAAAGCTTTCATCACTCAATTGTTCACTCATCGACTCTTGGGGCTGTTATTGAGTTTGTCACGATCACAACGACCATGATCATTACGATTCATTACTTAGGTAATTATGGTAGTTAGGTAGGCACGGTTATAGATTACATCAGAATAGAGATTATAAATAAACTAGACGGGCCCGCAGCTCCGCTCGCGTAAATGAAATAAAGAGTTTATCTTAAGTTTAGTTAAATACCGATATTATTATGTATTCAACCCTGCCAGGGTTTATAACTGTGATAGGGATTTCTTATTTGTAGCCGTTATTTGGATAACTTAATTCGCAAATTTCTCATTGCGAAAAGGCAAGATGGTATTTTTTCATCTACGTAGGTATTTATTTAAAACTTGTTTCAACAAAAAAATATTATTTATTTTTATAAGCCTAGTAGTAATAGCGGTACACCGTGAAATTCGGGAATCAGCTGCAAATGGTGTTAGAGGTATGAAAATCGGCACGATTAATCTTTAGGCCATTTGAATCAATTTGACCCGTAGCACCAAAAACAAAACAAACGGAAAGGAGTTATGACGTCATCTTTTTTTTGTATGGAAAAAGAAAACAAATTGTTCAGAAACCTATCGTGTGTGATATTAAATGAAAGGGCATTTTGAGCGGGTTTAAAAATATATCACATTATTATATTGCCGTCACTTGCATTCAATTAAAATAAAAATAATTTTCAAAACATACCAAGTTTGGGCTCCTCCAAATACGAAACCGTTGAATTATGTTTTGTAAAATATACCTCAAGTAATACCCAATATCCTCATATCTAACCCCAAGAAATTAATTTCGAAAATATTTAGTTTTAGTATTTTTTCATATCAGGCTATAGACTAAGGTTGAGGTTGACAGCACTTTTTATTTTACTTCGTGTAAAAAACGCCGAAATAACTGTATACCAACATGACAAACATAATTTAGGTTACTTTAACTTACGAATAATTTGGTCTAGTCTGTAGCACGACCGAAACGAAAACAACCGAGAGTTGCCGAGAGATGGCTGATCGTCGTAAAATAAAGATTGTTATGAAAATTTCTTTTGCTTATTATAAATTAAATACGCATCGAAAGCGATAGTTTTTATGCTCTAGTTCTATTCTCATATTTAGATAATAGATTGGAACAGTTTTTTCTTATCATACGTGCGTCGTATTTGAGAAACGTGTCAAAAACTTTTTTAGAAATTTGTAAGGCGCCATCTCGCTTCTTCCCTCGTTTTTTATCCCGTTCTGGTTTTTCAATTTTATATATATGATGATGTTTCAATATTTTGACATGAATGTTTTTCTGTACTTCCATTTCGCTGGCCCAATATTACACGTGATTACACGATTCTATGTTTCACTTTTATCGAACTGAAATTTGAACATTGTCATAGTGACATTAAGTCGAATTTCAACTATCTTGAATATCATACAACGCGCGTATGATAAGAAAAAACTGTTTAAATCTATTATCTACATATGAGAATAAAACTAGAACATAAAAACTATCGCTTTCGATGTGTATTTAATTTACAATAAGGAAAAGAAATTTTCATAACAATCTTCATTTTACGACTTCGACCATTTCTCGGGAACTCTCGGTTGCTTTCGTTTGGCGGTGCTACAGATTAGACCAAATAATCCGTAAGTTAAAGTAAACTAAATTACGTTTGTCATGTTGGTATACAGGTATTTCTGAGTTTTTTACACGAAGTAAAATAAAAAGTGCTGCTAACCTCAACCTTAGTCCATAGCCCATACGAGTGAATTATGCCATTTATGACATATCAATCAAATTAATATTATCGTATGATTATCGTGTTAATAATTTGTATTTTATTGTTTTAAATTTCTTTATGAGTTATTATTATTCAGATTGATTTTCATGGCTCGGCAAACATTGTCATTCGTCCAGGGAAAGGGCTGCCGAGATGAACCAAAAATACAAAGTTATAGAATGGGAGACGAGCGTACTTGGGACAACAAAATGGGAGACGCCCGATGGCGAGAGCTATCGGAAGATCGCAAGAAACATGTCGTGATCTGGTATCGGAGGCCAGGTGAGTCCTTTGGATCGTTGCGTCACCTTAGCCGTAGTAATGTTAAGATCCAGAAAGGGAAATGGGGACTACCTACGTTTGTATGAAAAGGCGATTTATGGGTGGTGGTCGTCCATATTCGTGGCTTAAAGCGGAAAATAAGTAATCTAATGAACGTTTTTGCAAGTAGGCTTACAACAATAAGTAATAATTTTATGTTAAAACAAGTTTTGAATAAATACCTACGTATACGTTATAAGAAATTTTCGAATTAAGTTATCCAAATAACGGCTACCTACTTGACAAATAAGAAATCCTTATCACAGTTATAAACCCTGGCAGGGATACATAATAATGTCGGTATTTAACTAAACATAAGACAAACTCTTTATTTCATTTACGCGAGCGGAGCTGCGGGCCCGTCTAGTATAACATAGAACCCAGTATAACATAGAACCCAGTATAACCCAGCGATTTGTTCAGTGGAATGAGTGGGTTTCTTCTGGGCTACACAGAAGACACGCAACAATTTACAACCCTAGAGAGACAAGAAACTTACTTACTATGCGTTAGGGGGTCGACCAACTTTTGAAATGATGAGAATAATCAGCAGTTTTAGGAAGCTCAAAGAGCCGCATAGGCCGCAAATGATGTTTTCAGTGGTGTAAGAACTCGCAATGGGTAATTTTTTGGGCGACTCAAAGAGCAATTGTACCTCCAAAGAGCCGCATGCGGCTCGCGAGCCGCGTTTTCCCAACCCGTGCGTTGGGAAGAGGGAGCTTCCACTGTTAAACACTGGTTTTGTTAGACATCGAGACTTTTATAAATTATTTTTCTATACTAATTTAAACTGTCCTGAAGTGCTTGCACGCTCTAAACTCTTGGGCAATAACGTTTTAAAATATATTTATATTGACGGAATATGACGAAGTACTTATTACTATTTATTTCCAGTCTTGCCTGCCCATCATCTCTAGGCTGGGCGTACGCCAGTGAGCTGGTGCCTCGTCGTCGCAGAGACCTCGCCCTGCTCGTCATTAATGGCTTCCTCACCACGTCCTCGACACTTAGTCCATGTGAGTAAACTAAGTCTACTAAACAAAGTTTTAAATGTTCAAAATACACGGTCAGTTTATCTTTCAGGTTCGATATAATGGTGAAAGAAATCCTAAGAGCAATGCCTGTTAAAAACTAAACACTATTTAGGCAACAAAACGGCGTGGCTCCGTTGAATCGTCTGGTCTTGTATTATATGGCACTATATAAACACAGTTTAATAACAATACCACCATTAGATAATGCAGCAATAAATTATCTAATTTATGCCTATAACACACACCAACCTGGCACACAGCAACAAGTTGAAAACTTATTATTATTTGCGTTTATTTACATTACATATGTAAATATTATGCGTTACATAACGACCGTGTGTTGTTGATCTTTTATTTAAACTATTAAATATTTACGTAATACTATCTATTTAAGACAAATTTTATACGACCAGCCTACCTACCAGTCGACCTACGGAAGACCAGCGTTGAGTTGGGTCCATTTCGTGATGCACAATGATTTCTTCTTTTCTTGCTGTTGTTGTCTGTACCTGTTCGTACATGTTTTGTGATCATAACGAATAAATATCTTTTGATCAGACACTAAAATTACACCAATTTACTAGAGTAGATTGATACTTACCCAGGTTTTGTTTATCAACCTAAGTAGGTTAGTAGGTACTATTAGCTAATTAGTAACTTTTATCAACAACATAAAAATCTGTGATAAACATTCTCGTTAAAAAAATACTTAAGTAATTTAACATCTATTATTAACCATTTCAGTGCTAGCCTGGGGCATCCTCCCCCTGAACTTGCCAGCTGCAATCAACGTCCGACCCTGGCGCCTCCTCACAGCGGCCTACGCGTTCCCCCTACTCCTCGTGGCTTTTTGGCTGACCCTGGCGAAAGAGAGCCCCAAGTTCCTGATGACAAAGGGCCGGCAGGAGCAGGCCTTGGATGTTCTCAGTCACATTTATTCTGTAAATACTGGGGCGCCACCTGACATGTATCCGGTAAGATTGCACTTTTACTCCTTATCGCTTTTTCCTAGTTGGTTCCGAAATGAGCCTGGAGTACGCTTTTAGCTACACGATCTGAAGCGCAAGCACTCGTTTTTACGTAAATGATCGCCATTTAAACTTCGAACTTAAAGAGGAAACTATCGGGATTAGTTCGTGAGCAGTTTCAAAAAGCCGTAACAAATCTAGAGAAGATAGGGATAAGTCTGGCTTCCTAACGATGTTTTCGGCAAAGCGAGAAAGTTTACAGGAGGAGCAATCTAATTAATCTTGCCACATTGTCGACACATTGCAATCCAGAATTCCCAAACCATATATCGTTATCAATAACCTACTGACGCAAAACTTGCCATTTCAGGTAACATCCATCAAAAAGTGCGGTCAGAGAAGAGATTCGTCATCAGAAGAAGGCTCCAGTTGTGAGTTGGCTCCGCAGCCGAAGAATACGACCGTCTGGGCCTTGCTGCGGTCTCCTCATCTCAAGTGGTTGGCTCTGACTGGGTTCCTCATGTTCGGCCTCTTCTCATTGTAAGATTTTATAAATAGTATTTGTGGGTGATCTTACCGTAAAGGCGTAGATTAGTCGATTCTATGTGTATACTGATTCGGTGTGCTGACATCTCTCAACGAGTTAATACTTGTTCCCATTGTCAGCTCAACTAACCCTCAAGATTTCTGATGACCTCTTAATTACTTGGGGAACATTCGAGGAGAGAATAATTATTTAATAGAAAGTGACTTAAAGTTCCTTTACCAGACACCCTAAATAATATTAACTTATAAATTTTATGTCACTGCAGCAATCTAGTAGGGTTGGTAAATTTTGCCAGTGATGGTTTTGATTTGTGATATTTGTTATAATTAGAAAAAGCTATTGCATAATTATGTTTTATGTTTCAACACTTTCACAAAAGCATTGCGGAGTGATTTAGCTATACTGAGCGCGCGTTCAAATTTAACGTTGATTTGCTATCTGTGAATAGTGCGACCCGGGCTAAATTCAGACCACGCAAAGTTTTCATGCCAAGTATGTATGCATTCTTACTGGCAAGTTTTTGGAAGACAACAATCGTTTATTCCAGGTTGAATGGGCTGTTCCTCTTCGCCCCAGACACCATCAACAAGGTTATGCAAGGTGCTGCCGAAGAGGAGGGTACCCTGTGCCTTCTGATGAACCAATCTGACAATCAGGTGACTATAATTTTCTCAGTTATTTTATTAAAAGCGGTGATGAACATAATATTAGAAACTACCGTGGTATATCCAAATTATCAGTACCTACTTCTTAAACTATTTGAAAAAATAATTTATGACACGCACTACCCAACAACAAAACCGATGTTAATAACGCAGCAGCATGGCTTCAGTAATTAACGGTTAACTGAGTCTAATTTGTGTGAGCTGCTTGAGCGCAATGGACAAGAATGATCAAGTTGATGCTATCTATACCGATTACTCAAAGGCGTTTGATAAAATTTTACACTGGGTCTTATTAAACAAACTTGAAATGTTCGGTATTCATGGAGACTTGTTGCGTTGGCTCACATCTTACTTGTAAAATAGAACTCAAGCAGTTACTTTTAAAGGATACACCCCTAGTTTTGAGCCTATTACGTCAGGGGTCCCGCAGGGCTCGCATTTAGGGCCACTACTATTTAACATATATATCAATGAGGTCATTAACTGTTTTTGAAATTCTAAAGTATTATTGTATGCTGACGATACTAAGATATTTACCGTTGTGAAAGTCCGAGGCTGCTTGCGTCAATTTTCAGGATGACCTTAATAGATTGAACAACTATTTGTTTATATAATAACCTGTATTTAAAAATAAATAAAAGTTCAATTATTACATTTACGCGGAAGCTTGAGCCTATAACCTTCAATTATACCATTGGAAACCAACCACTTACTAGAGTTACTGAGGTTAGCGATTTAGGAGTATATTTAGATAGGTAGTGAAATTCAATTGGTTTCACACATAGATAATTAAGATAACATCGAAAGCTTATAAAATGCTTGATCTAATTTTTAGGCAAAGTAAAGATTTATAAAACCCCACAACGTTAGGTGCTTCTTTTATATAATGCATATGTAGGGAAGGTCATATTTGGAATACGCATCTACAGTTTGGTGCACACTAATCAATTAGAAAATATTAAAATGAAATTATTAATCGTATGAAAAAGGATGAAATAAAATATTATGTGTTCCGTATTCTACGTCAGAGGTCTTCATTGAGAGAGTAACGCCTCCGGTGTCCGATAGATGCCGCTAGCGTCTATGTAGTCGCTCCGCCCCACGCCGTGACGTAGTTCCGCTTCCCCTCCCTGCGAACCGTCGTTGCTCGCTTTCCGCGACTCGCCGCCATGACATTGTTTCGTCGACCGTCTTGTCCGATGGTCCGCAAATTTTTTTTTGCGTACATTTTTGCAGCATGGTGCTTTAAAATTTCCGAACCAAAGCTTGTTCCATTAAATAGTAAGATATAGCAGAGATCGCTATTATTAGTCTTTTGGCGATCTCGCGATCGAAAGTGTTTTTCGATTCTACCCACTTTTTATTTTTATTTTTATGGCTAAATGAATTTTTACATACCATGCTGCTAAAATCGTTACCGTTAACAAGCCTGGGAGTACCTCGTGTTGTTAGTTGCGCATCGTAAATGCCTACTTTGACAGGCACGGTTCTCAGGCGGGTCGCGCATTTTCGAGATCGAAGTAGGAAGTGCGTCAGTAGTTTTTTATCAACAAGTGGTAACGTAAGTCGCTCCGCGTTCGGAGAGGGAACGTGCGGTCATCGTGCCTGCGGCGGCGGGCGCGGCGCCCGGGCGGCGCGGAGGCGGACAGCCTGCGCGCGCCGCTGTTGGGTGCCGCGCTTCTATAGGACTGATAAGGAGGTTTGGATTGTCTCGAACCATCCGGTGAGCCAGTTTAATGATATTCTAGTTTTATTTGGCGTTCAGAAGCGACGCGACAGGGAAGCCCCCGCCCCCGTGGCACCGGCGCCGCCCCCCGCCCGTGTCGCGCGCCGCGCCGGCGCCGCCGACTTTCTTCTGCTGTCGTCCGAGATGACTCCGAGACGCCGCGACGCTGCGGGCCGGGGCCCGAGGTGTCGTGGTGCGGGCGCTTCCAGTCCGAGACTCCGAGAGAACACGCCCGCTCCTGTTGCTGCGGTCCGGCGCGGGTGGATTACACCTCTCGATCCCGTCCTGGCGCAAAGGTGAAGGCGGACCGCTCCTGCGTCCCGACTGCTCGAAGTGGAAGGAAGGTAAGTTACGTGGAAGCAGTGGAAACATTACAGTACAGCGGCGGTGCCGTTCGCCCGTCGGTTGCCGTCCGTCATAGCGTCGCTGGTGACCTACGCGCCGGTGGAGGCCACTACGATGACGCCGCCGAGGGCAACAGTGTCGCCGTGATGATGCGTACAACTACGAGCCAGCCGCCACGCGCACACTTCACCCCCCCCCGAGCCAGCGGAGGACGCTACGATGGCGCTGCCCGCCACACGCATCGGCGCCTCCCGTGCAGGTAACGTCCATCATGTGCACCGGCGCCTCCCGAGCTGGCCGCCACGATGGCGCCTCTCGCCTCACGTACCAGCGCCTCCCGAGCCGGCGGTGACGACCACCACGTTGGCGCCGCCCGCCACGATGGAGCCGCCCGCCTAACGCACCGGCGCCTCTCGAGCTGGCCACCACTATGGCGCCTCTCGCCTCACACAACAGCGCCTCCCGAGCCTGGCGGCGGCCACCTCACGCACTGGTGCTTCCCGAGCTGGCCGCCACGATGGCGCCTCTCGCCTCACGCACCGGCGCCTCCCTAGCCGGCGGCGGCGGCCGCCACGGTGGTGCCACCCGCCTCACGCGACAGCGCCTCTCGAGCGGGCCGCCATGATGGGTCCTCGCCTCACGCACCAGCGTCTCCTGAGCCAGTGGCGACCGCCATGATAGCGCCGCCCGCCTCGCGCACCGGTGCCTCCCGAGCCGGCCGCCACGATGGCGCCTCTCGTCTCACGAACCGGCGCCTCTCGAGCCGGCCACCACGAGGCGCCTCTCACCTAACGCACCTGCGCCTCCCGAGCGGCGGCGGTTGCCATGATGGCGCCGACAATCACGCCGATGCTGCCCACCGATGCTGCAACTACGACGATGTCGTCCCTTGCAATGGAGCCCATGTTCTGTTCGCAAGAATACCACCGCGAACTTACCCGTCGCCGATGCTGCCTACCAAGCTGACGCTGGCGCCACGGTATCAGTTTTGTCCTGTCCACATGGTCCCATTGAGGTACGCAGGCGCCTATAGTTATGGTGCCACAGCACGAACAGACCGCTAAACTCTTGGTTTCGGTTAAGGATGGCGACGGCAGACAAGGTCGTTAGGAGCCTCGTCCTAGCGTGACTCGACTGCCCGGAGTTGAAAGCGGTAAGACATGTCGGTACCCAGAGGAAAATACGTCGCGTCCCTGGGCTTCATAAAGGTGCTGATCGACGAGGAGCCGTGCCGCTTCGGGGGTCCTACGACGTCTCGAGGCCAGCGAGCGATCCAACCGGAGAGCAGCTTTGCGACACGATCCTGTGCGACCGCTCACAACCGAGGTTGAAGGCATCGAAAAGGTCTGCAGTCCTCACATAATTATCTCTCTGCTGCCCGCGCTCTCCAGCTTAAGTTCCGTCTTACAAAGACGAACTCGTTCGCCAAGCCCCTAATAAACAAAATGGGACAAATAAACCCGCTGCGCCGGAACAAGCTTGAGTTTCCGGTGCTAAGAGAAAGGGGCCAGGAGGACTCCAGCAGTTTGCATCTGTCTGTCTTCGACTTTATCGAAACAGTTTTGTTACGCAAAGCGCCAAAATCGATTTTAGACTTGATTTCATCAGTTCGATTTCCTTAAAAGCATGCAGTACCATACCCCTATACTAGCTCAATATAGGCGTTTCTTCGGATAAAGCGAATTAGACCATCACGCTCCTAGACATCACGTGGGACACGCGGCACAGCACCCCGATTGAAAGTATTCTTTTTCGTGACATACAGGCCTGCCTTGCTGCCGAGTTTCTAGCAGAAATGAGACTCAATGCCTCCTGCTTAATAGTCGAAAATTCGCAAACTTTAGTTCATGGAGGAAGGTGACACCAGCAACACTTCTGACAGCTGCCGAAAACCTCGTGCCACTTCCCTCCTCATCTTATGCCTGCAGTCCGTTACAATCTCCAATAATGGTAGACAATGTACGAGGTAAGGCCCTTTCAGTGGAGAGTAATCGTTAACGGGCCGCATCTGCAGCGCTGACGACAGAAGTGTACTACAAACATACAACCGGACCGCTACAGTATACATAAAACGACGGCGACACTACATCCCCTCCGTTACCACGGCTGTCGAAAAAACTGCTGATGCCAGCAGATCGTCTACAAGTCGCGCTGGTTTCTTGCTACTTACCAGGTCGGTACAACTCCCGAGGGCGACGGTTTATCAAGAAGTCACTGCGCGCTAGAGGCGCAGCTGCGCCCAGAAGCCGCCGAGACTATCTTCGCCTGATAGGCGTCCTGTTAGCCAGCCTCCGCTTTCGAGAGCCCTCGCACTGTGCCACGGTATTTCTTAACAGACTCTTTGAACTGCTACCACGACGCGTTTGGCAGCTGCCGGTGATACGACTTGGCATGGATGTCTCCACCTCCCAGCCTAGTCTGTTTACTGTGACGGCGTGATGAGGAGAGAGCCTTCACGCAGCTGTGGTAAGCTTGCAATTTACTGGCGGTCCTAGTGAACACAACGTCAGACCGCCCTTCCTAACGAGTCAACGACCTTAAGAATCGAGGCGTAGCTCCTGTCAGATAGGACGCTCCAACACCGGGCTGGCGGGATCAGGAGTGAGTGCCTACTGGCGTGACTGCCGCATGCATACAACATGCCAAGGGCTAACGCTACGTAGCAAACGAGACGCAACTGTTAGTGTCTCACTAATATGGAAGAGTGATAAAGAGACAGAAAGAAACTCAAGTGATCGTCCGGGGGATGCTCCCGGTACTGAGTTTGTATGGCGAGAACCGGGTATTCCCGGTTCCGGTACTGTGTTTATATAGAAAACCAGTACCGGGAGCACTCCTTAGATCGTTCCCTTGTTTAGGCCGCCTGTACGCCCACAATGTAGAAATGCGTGGTCTTCATGGTGCATCAAAATTAAGATATATTGCCAGGTACCTCTAATATCAAGTGAAGTAACGAGCTATCTCAGACATCTATTTCTATTGTCCATGTTAGCTTTCAGAACGACACTTGTTCATAAGCCTATCGGACACTATGCCTTCTTCCAAGGCTATTAATAGCGAGACCAGCGCCTCCCAAACCACCAACTTGGGACGCGAGAAATCTAATAAAAATTATTTGCCCTAACTTGAATAGCCCTACAACGTACCTATATAGAAGAGCTGCCGCACTTTTACTGTTAGCATCAGGCTGCAGGGTCAATGACCTTACTCTACTACTTTGTAGCCCGGGCAATTGCATAAATAACTTTCGCGCTATTATTTTGTGTCCGAAATTCGGCTCTAAACCAGATAACGTGTCTTACCGACTGGACTCTTAGAAGCTCCGGCATAAAGTATAGACCCAGTAAGTAGGTAGTCTGGGTACGTCAATTTGTGAGAATTACACAAAATGTTAGGGGACGTTGCGCCTATTTCTTCCAGCCACAGTCTCATCCAAGCCGGCCTCGCCTACGATTGCTTTCGATCCACGATGTACTTAATCACTAAATTGGCTGGAAAACTATCCAATTAGCTTAAGTTATATATATGTAAGCAACATGACTTTTTCTTTAGACGATTCTATCGCCGAGATTCTGCGGATCGGATGCGATTTCGAATGAGAAATCTCTCAAACCAGTTTAACGTTAGATTGGAACCTGGGATTACAATTTAAATTCTCATTTTCCTGTAATGTATCATTATAATGAGTCACTGTGATTTCATGGGTTGCAATAAGGCGTATATATTTATTCTTTCTCTGAATTCTATGACAGTAGGTGTAGCCCTAACGCTTGCGCGCCCGCTGACTCGCCACCAGGAGATAATAAACAGGTCTCAATGAAGACCTCTGACGTAGAATACGGAACACATAATATAAAAATTTTACCTTCCAATAAAATTGTTATTATGTTTCCTTCTACGTCAGAGGTCTGAGTAATGCCTTCCTGGCAGGCTACTAGGCTACTTTTATGCCGACGGTACTTCTCCTCAACAATGTCATGGCGGCGAGTCGCGGAAAGCGAGCAACGACGGTTCGCAGGGAGGGGAAGCGGAACTACGTCACGGCGTGGGGCGGAGCGACTACATAGACGCTAGCGGCATCTATCGGACACCGGAGGCGTTACTCTCTCAATGAAGACCTCTGACGTAGAAGGAAACATAATAACAATTTTATTGGAAGGTAAAATTTTTATATTATCCTTTTGCGTTACCAACTGATATGTTTGAAGTCGGTGCCTTCCTCTTACTTCCGCAACATTTTCTCTTCCTTCCAGACATCATCCTCGACCTGCGTGGACAGTATATCCCAAAACACCTTCATCATAATGGCGGTGACCACCGCTGTCTACGGCGCGGCCGTGATGGCGGTGAGCCTGCTGCCAATCTCGAAGAAGAACCTTCTGGTCGGCATGTTCCTATGCGTGGGTGTTACGTGTCTGTTGGCGGGACTGTTGAAGAATAGGTAAGATAATTATAATCATCACAACTCACAAAATTACACAGTGAAAGGATAAAATGAGAATGGGTGCTAATTCACATAATATTCCACAATCTCCTGGTCGGCATGTTTCTGTGCGTGGGAGTTACTTATGTGTTGACGGTTGACGGTATTGTTAAAGGAATAAGTATATTGTTAGATACGTAGACATGGGCACAAGTGAAACAACCGGTAGCTAGTTATGCACTGGTTTATTGACGGATAGGTATCGTGGTGGGCGCAGCCACGCACACATGTAAGCATACGCTAGACGTATATATATCATCCCTCCACCTATTAAACTACTAATCCTTTAACCTAATTTTCAAATCATACATTAGTAATATTTCTTAAAATCTATTTCGGGACGGGGACGCATCACTCTCCGTTTCTTGCCTGGAGGCGGCCCATTGTCGGATTCTGCCTCATGAAACTCTTCCTCGTCTTCGTTGTACTCTTTCTCCTCCATGGGGTGAGTACGGACTGACTCATTCTGGTGAGGCGATGGCAACATCATGGCTTGAGTCGGCGGCGGCGTTGGCGTTGACGCGGTGACAGCTCCGCTCGCCCTGGCGGCAGCGGCAGCGGTGGCGGCGGCAGCGTTGGCGGCGGCGGCGGCGGCGGCGGCGTTGGCGGCAGCGACGGCGTAGTAGTCGGCGCAGGCGGTGAGTGTGGTATATCGTGATCGTCATAGCCCCATGCATTAGCATCTCCTAGGTGAACTTTATACAATGCTAATTGATTTACATGTTTACGATAACTTATTTGAGAATCCCAGTCTTTAATTAAATACATAACTTTTCCTATTCGCTTTTGTACCGTTCCTTTACCCCATGTAATTTTGTTATTGTTTACATTTTTTTTATAGAGTACAAAGGTGCCAATTGCGAATTGTTTCCGGTTAGTTATATTATTATTATCCTGTGAGCACTGAACATCGGGCTTATCAGACTTTGAAGCCGCAGACGAGGGCAGCGGTGGGGGTGGGGATAAAAGGTCTATGCGTGACCTCATTTTGCGTCCGTAGACTAATTGCGCGGGAAAGAACCCAGTGGTAGTATGTTTCGAATTACGGTAATCAAACAAATATTTTAATAGTTCCATTTTCGCTTGTTTAACATTATTACTCGACATAAGACTAGACCGTATTCCCTTTTTAACTATTTTCACATAAGACTCTGCCTGACCATTGCTTGCGGGATGGTACGGCGGTGACGTAACATGCTTTATTCCATTAAGACTACAAATAGATTGAAATTCTTGGGAACAAAAAGCTGTGCCATTGTCCGTTACTAAAGTTAGCGGTATCGGTATACCGCTAACTTTAGTAACGGACAATGGCACAGGTTCGGTGAATCTGGACATAAATTCATACAATTTGTCGATAGTGGCAGTGGATGTAGTTGTGTTGGCCATGTCGTACACTTCTGGCCACTTGGAAAACGCATCCACCAGCACTAGGTACATTTATTGGGCCAAGGAAGTCGGCATGGACACGACTACAAGTAGTGATACAAAAGACTCGAGCCCTGTGAGCCTTTTTTTAGGGCTCGCCTCATCTCTTGACGCCTAAAAGGCCAAAAGCCTTTTTTATTTAATTAGTAAAATAGGCTTTTAGCCTTTTAGGCGTCAAGAGATGAGGCGAGCCCTAAAAAAAGAGCTAACAGGGCTCGAGTCTTTTGGATCACACAAGCTTTCCTTAGGCGATGTCCACGGAACGGGCTTGACTCGGGCAGGCGCTATATTAGCTTCTATATTAGCTAATAAATTAGCTTCACCCGTCTCTTTCTAATTCGTCATTATCATTACCAGCATATACTGGCCTTCTTTAACAAGTTTTAGGCTATACTTACCCCACCATAGGAACCGAAGAAGTCAGAACTGAAGCAACTGATATAAATTCTTATTCCTCACGTCATATCGTCATAACTCATAAGTTCCCTAGTCATAAAAACCCCAGACCATTTGAGTGTGGTGCATACCTACTTAAGACAAAATTGACAGTATTCCTGATCAAAAGACCGACTTAAAAACATTCTTAGCATAACACTGATTTAAACTTTCACGATTATTAAACATTATCAAACTGCACAACGGGACTTAATCGCGTATTTAAGTTTGCACATAAAAACATTGCAATTTTAATCGGGACGAGGGTTTTAAGATCTCATCCACATGGAATCCAGTCATTAGTAAATGTAAGCGGAAACGAATATCGACAGTCGATAAATCGAATATCGTTAGTGTTGTGTGTCGACAGAGTGACATCCCTAGTGCGCAAAACGTTCAAACTGATAAACAAGACCAAGTGCGGGTAGTTCGGAAAACTCGCGCGGCTAGAAGATGTTGATGTCAACTTGAGCCAGTCTTCTCCGAGACCACGGGGACAACGCCGTCCTCGAAACGTCGGAGGTAAATCTTAAAACTTAAATACGCGATTAAGTCCCGTTGTGCAGTTTGATAATTCTTAGCATAATTTGTCGCTTTTAAACCAGTTATCACAGGACGGCAGGCGTGTTGACAACGGCACTTCAGATCATTGCCCTTGGCATTGACTTTAAGCATCTTTGAGTTATATATGTCAATGATATATTACCTACATCACATAGAGTTAGACCAAGAAAATGCTGCAGCGATTTTGATAACCCACGCAATGCAAGTGTTACTTTAAACGTCAAACTTCTATGAAATTATGACGTATAAATAACACTTGCACTGCGTGGGCTATCAAAATCGCTGCAGGCTTTTCTTGGTCTAACTCTAACCTCTCACCGGTTGGCTACTCCCTAAATGCGTGTTGTTGTGCAAGGTCCTATTTCGTATTTCAAGAAAATTTAGCAAGGTCTAAGTCCTTACTATACTAGTTACTAGGTAGTTGATGTTTGATGTTTGATGTTTAGCGACAAGAGCGTGCGACTTCCAATCCGGAGGTTGCGGGTTCAAACCCCAGCTTGTACCAATGAGTCTTTCGGAACTTAATGTACAATACCTATATCATTTGATATTTACCAGTCGCTTGCAGGTCAGGAAAGGCATTGTAGAAGTCATCGTCGGAAGATGGCAGTCGCTTTCCTAAAAACAAGTGCCTACGCCAATTCTTGCCAAGATGATGGTCTAATGCCGCATATGAGGACACATACACACATAGTACCTATACACGGTGGCCAAAAAATAAGTGCATTCCCGTTGCCAGGGAGGTTTAGGGATTATACTAAGCAACTTTTACTATGGGATGGGACCAACCACGAACCCGCGAAAAAAAAATTTACCCTTCCGAAACCCTTACGAAACGTACAAAATTTACCCTTCCGAAACATACCACGTACGAAAATATACGAAACAGCCAAATTCTTTTTTCGCGATTTCAGGGTTGGTCCCATAGTAAAAGTTGCTCAGTATAATCCCAAAACCTCCCTGGCAACGGGAATGCACTTATTTTTTGGCCACCCTGTATACGGACATTACGGACCTCTCGCTATTCGCATAGTCATTTAAGTAAGACGTTATGAACCCATTGCGTCTGCTGGGCAAAGGCTGAATATCACGATTCCCATTTTTTGCAACGATTACTTACTTATTCTAATAAACCGTTATTCCACAGGACGGCAGCAGGGGTGTTGATGTCTGCTCTTCAGATCACTGCCCTTGGCATCGGTCCTCTGACGGCATATGCAGTACAACTCTTCCCTACTAGTTTGAGGTAAAAAGCCTTTATTATTAAACAAGTTTTTACAGGTATAGATCCAATCCAGCAACTAACATCAAACTCATTTCTACAACACCAAATTCAACAAACTCATCGAAAATCATTTCTAAATTTAAATCATAGTATTGGTCATTTTTTAACTGCCTAAATGGACCCCAGGGAGTTTGTTGGCGAACAATTACAGTCTAATTGTTTCCTTATAAGTATAGAGAAGAGGTATATATATATTTTTGTTAATCAGTTAGAGAATGGTAGACGCTTTTGACGTGTAGGTAGTTTGATACGTTACTTTTGGTGCAGACTGAAGTATCGACTACAACAGTGACGACAGTGCACTTATCCAGACATAGGCAGTACCGTTTTTACCATAAGGGCACACGGGGCCCGTGCCCAGGGCCCCCATCCTCAAGGGGCCCCGAAGAACAGACAGTTATAGTATATTTGATTACCCATAATAAACGGAAGATCATAGTAGAAAAATATTAGTTTAATTCGCTTTCATTACTTTCCAAAAGGGCCCCAAATTCTTATGTGCCCACGGGCCCCAGCATAGTTTAAGACGGCCCTGGTCGTAGGTCGTTTATAGGAGCTCTAGATTATTGGCCTTAGCATTGGCCTGCTCAAGGCCCGTGCAGTTCAACTTTTTCCAACCAGTTTGAGGTGTACGGCCTTTTACAACATACTAACAAACACTAAAGAAATCTCCGTTTTATAGTATTTGGGATTGCATACTGCAGGTGAATGACCACGTCAGGTAGGAAAAGAAATACCGGATGGTTTTACGTAGATTTGGATCCAGAAATGACGCAATAAGCCGCGACACAAAGTCAACAACTCAAAATACGTCTTTTGATCTTAATTAATAAAATGTAAGATCAAAAGATGTATTATTTATATTAAACAGCCTTTTTGACTACTATCGACGCCTGCAACTTGCTTTTCACAATTTTTTTTTTCCGTTCTGGGAAACGGGCGTCTTGTGGGTAATATTTAAGTGTATTTTAGTAAAACTTTCATTATATGACCTTACAGCGTTTAAGGGATTAAGGTTTGAATATTCCAGTGCGAAAATTAAGATTAAATTATATTTTAATGTAATAAGTTTTAAAAAATTGTATAATTATATGACCCTGGCTGTAATTAAATATCGTTCTGTCACCATGCAGTCAGCGATAACCTCCACATAGGAAAGATTTGCACTTTAAAGATATTATGTAACAAATGTAATTTATTTAAACATGCTTATCTTACATGTACCGGGTGCCGGGAAAGATAAAAAATCAGAATAAGTAAATATCAAAATAAATCAACTTGCGTTTGGTGTTAATCTCTCAGTAAAAATGTGCCCAGTTTTACTTACATGCCTACATACCCTTAATTTTGCTAAATTGTCATCATTAGACAAAATTTACTTGAGATGCGTACGAGTGCAGATGTTTTAACCCCTGGAGCGCCCCAAAATTACCGTAGTATGGAACTCCTATACTAGTTACCAGCACACGTGTCTGTCTAGGGCGCTCCACGGGTTAAGGAGGGTCGTGTACATAATGGTGTCTGCTAGCTAATTGTCTAGTCCAGTCGAACTTCAAAAAGTTTTTTTTAGATTTAGTATCATTTGTGACATGACAACGATATTGATATACACGGTGGGCTCAAAAAACAAAAAGTCCGAGCATTATCATAGATCCTGATACCTAATTGCAGTAAAATGTTACGCAATCTAATTTTTTGTTTTCAAAAGAAACTTGTAGATAGTAAAGAGAGAGCAGTAGAGAGTACTCTCTCCAGTCGGGTGTTGTGCTGGGGACAGTGGGGACTGAAGTCCACTGAGAGTTGTTCAGAAGTTGTATTTATGGGAACTGCATTTTGGAACTCCGTAAGCGCGATGTAGAACGTGCTAACGCCATCCGTTACAATTACAATCTTGTGGCACGACGTTGTAAGACCGCTTTCCCGCTGACGTCCAGTTTTTTGCGGGTACGGTTTTTTGCAGGATCCCGTTTTAGTAGTATAGATGCTTTCACACGACGATTCTGTTTGCGGGATCCTGCATGCATACTACAGAAAACAGGATCCTGGAAAAAAACCGTACCCGCAAAAAACTGGACGTGAGTGGGAAATAGCTCTAAGAAACAGAGGAGACGCTACAAACAAACTTTTTTGAATGTTCTGTGATGTATTGATGACAGGGGCACAGCGGTAGGCGCAGTCTTGATGTGCGGACGGCTCGGCTCGGTGATCGGAGCCAGCGCTGCCGGTGCGCTGCTTGCTGTAGCGTGCGCGGCCACCTTCCACGGCTTCACTGCCTTACTCTTCCGTAAGTTACATGCAGAGACATGTTGGAGACAAAAACCGGACAAGTGCGAGTCGGACTCGCCCACCGAGGGTTCCGTACTTTTTAGTATGTGTTGTTAAAGCGGCAACAGAAATACATCATCTGTGAAAATTTCAACTGTCTATCACGGTTCATGAGATACAGCCTGGTGACAGACAGACAGACTGACAGACCGACAGACAGACAGACAGACAGACGGACAATGGAGTCTTAGTAATAGGGTCCCGTTTTTACCCTTTGGGTACGAAACCCTAAAAATGGGGAAAGCACGACCTAGACTTATTGACCTTTTTGTATTTCTCCGCCGACACGTGCGTAGTTTTTAAATAACTCATAATTTCTTCACTCCACGATTTTCCATGAACCAATAATTTCTTCACTCCACGATTTTCCATGAACCAGCAGTGTATGCTGATGTGAGGCTTAATACTCAAAGCCCTATATGAATAGCCATCAAGCTTACGCAATTTTAATGTGTTTGATATTTGTGTCGCTGTCGAACTTTACAATGTCTAACGTATATTTAGGTCGTATCATGATCTCTAGTCGTTAATAGTTTTGAATGATTCACGGTTAGCTTCAATACACTTATATTAACGGGGTTATTAACCGTGATTACCTTTTGTATTATTTGCGACCTCCCGATATTTCGACGCAGTTACATGCATCTTGATCATGGGTATCTAAAGAAAAATATCGGTAAAGAAAAATATATAATCACTTATAAAGAAAAATATATATACTTCTTTGCGCAACCGGTGCAACAAAGCGTGTAGGAATGCAAGACGCAATTATATTCATCAGTCTATTGACGATTGTCCTCCCGCAAAGCTGTGGAAATTTCTCAAGTCTCTTGGAGTGGGCTAGAGTCAGCAAGGTTGCACGACGGGTGTTTCGGATTTAGAAGCCATTAATCGCCACTTTAGTTCTTCTCCGGTCGAGCTTGACCCGACTGTTAAGCAACGGACGTTGTCCCTTCTAGCCAATGCTCCTCGGCCCGATTTGTCTTTGTTCCACTTCCGTTGTATTTCACCGCAGGAGGTTCTTGCCATCCTTAGTACAATCAAAACTAAAGCAGTTGGTGAAGATGGGCTTAGTTTGGCCATGATTATGCTCGTGGCTGAAATTATCGTACCCATCCTGGCCCAAATAATTAATTTCTCGTTCTCGTCTGGCTCTTTTCCCTCATCTTGGAAACTTGCCCATGTCACCCCTTTGCCAAAAGTCTCCAATCCTACATCTTTTTCACAATACCGCCCAATTTCTATTCTTCCAATTCTCTCTAAAGTAATTGAACACTTTGTCAACAAGCTTCTCTCTTCGTTTCTCAACAGATATAACCTCTGGAATCCCTTTCAATCTGGTTTCCGCCCCGGGCATAGTACTGTTTCAGCTTTAGTCAAGGTAACCGATGACATCTGATTTAATATTGAAAAAAAGGAGTTGACGGCTTTGGTCCTCTTGGACTTCAGCAGTGCATTCAACTCCGTAGACTTTGATGTACTCCTCGCTATTCTACGGAATTACAATCTGTCCGCTCTAACTCTTTCTTGGTTTCGTGGTTACCTATTTGGAAGGCGCCAGCGGGTTATGGTCGAGGATTCAGTTTCCTCATGGTGTGAACTGACCGCGGGGGTCCCACAAGGCGGAGTGCTGTCCCCTTTACTTTTCTCCTTATTTATAGATGGAATCACGAAATCACTTGTCTCCTCGTATCACCTATATGCAGATGACTTGCAAATCTACTCAGCGGCAAGCATAGATAATTTGGGACCCTTAATATGCCAACTTAACCGGGATCTCGACTCTATCCGCGACTGGGCATCATCATTTGGCCTCATGGTTAACGCGAAGAAATCTCAGGCAATTCTGATTGGGAGTCCTCACTTCATCTCAAAGCTGTCTGAAGTGACAGTGCCAGAAGTTATCTTCGATGGAACACACATTCCTTTCTCTGCTACCGTCAGGAACTTAGGCATTGTCATTGATCAGACCCTTTCTTGGGGTCCCCATGTGACTGAAACCAGTAGGAGACTCTTTGCTTCACTGCACTCACTTCGCCGTCTCCAAAGTTTCCTCCCTATTCACACAAAAATAATGCTTGCACGCTCTCTTTTGATCCCACTTCTAGATTATGCGGATATCGCCATTCTAGATCTCAATGAGGAACTGCTTGACAAGCTTGAACGTTTGCAGAATGTGTGTATTAGATATATCTTTGGGCTACGCAAATTTGACCACATCTCAGCTTTCCGCTCCCAGCTTAAGTGGCTGCCCATCCGTCGCCGTAGAGACATCCATATCCTCTCCCTTCTCTTCAATGTCCTGTTTTCTCCCTCTTGCCCTCCTTATCTCTCGGAGAGATTTAAATTTTTAGCAGACGGCAGCGGGCACCGACTCCGTTCCAGTGCGAATCTCTCTCTGTGTATTCCACCTCACAAACACCGTTCCTATCACAAGTCCTTCACCGTTTACTCGGTAACATTATGGAATTCTATACCACCTTCTCTTCGACAGTGTCAATCGGTCGCATCGCTAAAGGCGAACTTAAAAAGGTTATGGCTAGCAGACAAAACTTAATTTAAAGGATGTGTGCGGTATTGTAGTTTTTGTATATATGTAGGTAATATGTATTATAGAATATATATGTATTTAGTTGTGTATATATGTATATATTTGTTGTAGGTAAGCTGCTAACATTATAAGTAACTAAGAAATTTTCGTTTTTATCTCTTTATTCAATTAGGGTCTTAGGTTAGGGTTTTACAATGTGAGTATAAAAGTAAAATATAAAAACACTTACAAAACGATAAAAAATAAATATAAACACATTATAAAAAACCTAACCTAGGGTGCCGCCAGCAGCGGGGCAAGTCCCAAGCTACCGGTGGTCAGGGCCGCAGAGAGAGGAACCGGCGGACTATCCGCGCCGTGTCCAAGATCACCGCCTTCTGCATCTGACCCTTGATCCAACCACCTAGCGAGAGTCTCTCAAGATGTTGGTCGAGACTCTTCGCTATTAGACCATTCACTGAAACGACTATCGGGACAATGATCGTCAAATCAACATCCCACATGGCGGTTATCTCGTGAGCCAAGTCTAGGTACTTACTGGACTTGTCCTTCTCGGCCTTCACGAGATTCTCATCATGGGGGATGGTGATGTCAACGAGCACAGCCCGACGTTGCGATCGATCTATTATCACTATGTCAGGCTTATTGGCTACAATAGTCCTGTCAGTGATGATAGATCGATCCCAATAGAGCGTGGCACGACCATTCTCGAGAACAGGCGCAGGTAAGTACTTGTAGTACGGTACTTCGCGGTCCACAAGGCCATATAGAAGAGCAAGTTGCTGGTGAATAATCCTGGCTACGAGATTATGTCTGTGCAAGTACTCGCCGTTAGCAAGATGAGAACACCCGGAAATGATATGCCTGAGTGACTCTCCGGGACGGCGGCATGCCCGACAAATGTCGACCGTACCGTCCTTCAGGATATATTTCCGATAGTTGTTCGTCATCATCACTTCGTCCGCAATTGCACAGGCAAAACCCTCGGTTTCTCCGAAGAGGTCCCCGAATCGTAACCAGTTCACCGACGCGAGCAGGTCCACATCGGGTCCCGTGAGGGCCTTGTAGAACCGCCCGTGTAGCACCTTACTCTCCCATGCCGCCTTGCGATCCGCAGTACTTAGTACCACAGGTTTGCGCCAGTTCTCGTTTGCCAAGGAGAGCGGCGTGAGGTTCCTGTCTACTGCCACTACATCACGATGCATTCCACACTCGTTGTTAAGGAAATAATTCCTGAGATTGTACACCTCGCGGTTATGGAGATCCTTGGCGTTTAGGAAGCCTCGGCCTCCACACTTCCGTGGGATGTACAATCTCATAACTGACGAGCGTGGGTGTAGCATGCGATGTGCGGTGAGCAGTGACCGGACCCTCCGATCCAGGGCGTCGAGCTCGGTCTGAGTCCACCTTAGTATGCCAAAGGAGTATGTGAGTAGGGGCATTACCCAGGCGTTGAAGGCGCGCACTTTATTGCCTCCTGACAAAAGACTGTTAAGGACTTTTGTGAGCCGACTGAAGAAGCGCTCCTTCACCGACCGTCTAATACCCTCGTCCTCCATACCCAACGACTGTGACATACCAAGGTATTTATAGGTTTCTGATTCAGAGATAGATCTGAAAGACATTGTCTCAGAGAGTTGTAAATTTGTTGAATTTACAACCCTCCCCCGCTGTACATACATAACCGCACATTTATCGACACCAAACTCCATGTTGATGGCACTACTGAAAACTTCGGTGATTTTCAGTAGTTCCAACAAGTCTTGGCTATTTGGTGCAAATAATTTGAGGTCATCCATGTACAGAAGGTGAGAGATGACTTCACCCTCTCTCCGAAGCCGGCAACCTAGTCCCAAATCCTTCAGCAGGGTGCTGAGGGGATTCAAAGCTAGGCAGAACCACAGGGGACTCAGACTGTCGCCCTGAAAGATTCCTCGCTCAATCCTTTTAAAATCCTGCGGGCCAGGGCGGTCATCCCCGCCTCCTGGTTGACGAAGGACTGTGGTCCACTGCCCCATACACGCGCTTAGGAAGACTCTCAAAGCTGTATCAACTTTATACAACTCTAAGACCCTCCCCAACCATGAATGGGGCACCGAATCATAGGCCTTCTTGTAGTCAATCCAAGCGGCTGAGAGGGCACCCTTGTTCCGCCGGATTTGTTGGCAGATGGTCATGTCTATAAGGAGGAGCTCTTTAGTACCACGGGACCCAACCCTACATCCATTTTGAGCGGAAGCCAGAATATTGTTTGCGACAATGTGCGCGTTGATTTTTGCTCTCAAAATGGATGTAAGGAGCTTGTAGAGTGTAGGCAAGCATGTGATGGGTCTGTAGTTCTTAGCTTCCGTGGTACTACCGGACTTATAGAGCAGGAAGGTGACACCAGTTGTTAAGGAAGGTGGGAGAGAACCAAGCTCGAGGGCTTGTTGAAATTGTGCTGCCAAGCAGGAGTGCGAGCATCGGAACCACTTTAGCCAGAAGTTGTGCAATCCATCCGGCCCAGGACTTTTCCAGTTCTGGGCCGTGCGGATGGCACAACTGACGTCATCGGGGCTGATGGTGACTGCCCCCATAGGTTCGATGGACTCGCACTCACGCTCGACAACACTCATCCAACTCCCCTCGGTGTGTCCGACAGGCACCGACCAGATGCTACGCCAGAAGTCAGTCATGGCAGTAGCATCCGGCGGCTGCGTGTCGGGCGCACGAAGGTTGGTTTCCTCCCACTTTCGGTACACCTTCCTTTGGTCACTTTGAAAAAGGCGATTCTGCTGGAATCGATCCACACGCTCTCTGTAGCGGCGAATACGGTTTGCCCATGCATAGACTTTCTGCTTTAGAAAGTCGATGCGCTCTGTGACATTGGCCATGTAGGCCATGTAGGCCATGGCCAATAATAATTTAGTGTAAATACTTTATTTAGGTGTAATATTAAGTTCAATGTACATATATCGTTTTTATTATTATTATTCTTTTCTTTTTCTTTTATTTACGCTGTTGGTACAGTACGGATGTCTACCGTCTCCAATTCTCCCTCAATTGCTCAAAGGTTAACTGGAAGAGATCCCTTGAAGGGATAAGTTCGCCTTTGTACTAATGACGAATGTTATTTTTCCTGTTTTGTTTTGATTTTTGTACAATAAAGTGTTTTACTACTACTACTACTACTACTAATCACGATCGATATAAGTCTCTACTCGTTATTGTGATTTACACACACACTTGCATTTGTCACGTCTCTTTTTTAGTGTGTGCAGCTCTAAGCCTCCTCCTGCCTGGTGCGAAGAAATCTCCTCCCAGTGCCGCCCATTCTGAAGCCGAAGGTTGACCGTCGCAACATTTAGAGTGGATGTTATTATTGTTATTACAGTACTGCTTCTTTAGCAGAAGGGTCAAAAACTTTTTTAGTATGAGTTAAGGTTTTTCGAACGTTTTCGACCCATAAACTTAAGAAACAGAAGGAATTTAAAATTTAATATTAATCAATACTTAAAATTTAGAACGTGTTGAGAATCAGAGAAAACATTCTCAATTCTGCTTCTTAGAGACAAGGTACTTTTTTGAAACCTCGACACAGGTTTTCAGTAGGTCGAGAGATGCCGACTTTGTGCTACATGCATACTGGTGCACAGAAAGATAAGTTTTTATTAAATTAATATATTAGAGAGTTTCAAATATATGTAGGTGAGTACTTGGGTACTAAAGTAAATAATAATTTAGTGTAAATACTTTATTTAGGTGTAATATTAAGTTCAATGTACATATATCAGGAACTATATTACTGAGACATTTTTATTGTAAAATATTACGTAGGTATAAGTAATGTTAACTTCTTTAGCAGAAGGGTCAAAAACTTTTTTAGTATGAGTTAAGGTTTTTCGAACGTTTTCGACCCATAAACTTAAGAAACAGAAGGAATTTAAAATTTAATATTAATCAATACTTAAAATTTAGAACGTGTTGAGAATCAGAGAAAACATTCTCAATTCTGCTTCTTAGAGACAAGGTACTTTTTTGAAACCTCGACACAGGTTTTCAGTAGGTCGAGAGATGCCGACTTTGTGCTACATGCATACTGGTGCACAGAAAGATAAGTTTTTATTAAATTAATATATTAGAGAGTTTCAAATATATGTAGGTGAGTACTTGGGTACTAAAGTAAATAATAATTTAGTGTAAATACTTTATTTAGGTGTAATATTAAGTTCAATGTACATATATCAGGAACTATATTACTGAGACATTTTTACTGTAAAATATTACGTAGGTATAAGTAATAAGTAAGTTTTTTTATATATATAATAGTGTGCGTAAACGGGAACTCTAACGAATTCAGGTATCGTATTAAAATTAAAATACGTTAGAATCCGTACTAATAAACTAACTCTGCGCTGTCTTGGCCTCGGCAAAGTGAAGACAGTGCCACTCTTATCATTTCCCTAAGAGAAGAGTTTACGCGTACATTTCGCTCGTATTTGTTGGTACATGTTAAAGCGCAAGCGAGACACGCGGGCGCAAGATATAACAAAATGGTATCAATTTGATATCAGGTACCTACGTAAAAACCGGCCTCCAGGTTATTAGAATTAGAATCCACACTGTATCTGAATATATAATTACAATAATATATATATAATAGAATCATTCAGCCTATACATAAATATATACTTGTACCACTGCTGGACACAGGCCTCCTCTCATGCGCGAGAGGGCTTCAGCCACGCTAGCCCAAAGCGGATTGGGGACTTGTATCTGAATATTTCAATGCAAATTCAAAGTGACAAACATTTGTTTAAAGTAACTCTAGTTATTATAAGACTGTTTTCTAGGTATAATACAAATCGTCCGTGGTTATTAATTGTTATCACTGTTCTAGTCCTATAAATTAGAATAAGTAATATATATACATAGTTATGTGATAAGATTAATTATGTTTGTATTCCAAAAACACCTGTAAGTACATTTAATCCGTGAAACTGTATTTCTGTCAGTTCTGATTAAATATCAATTAGATTTTTATCAAATTTAAACTTACACGGATGTCAGTATCAAGCAAGGTATACATTGTTCCGCAAAATAATTTATTTATATATATATTTTTTAATAAATAATCTAACTGATAATGTGTAATTCTTTTATATTATGTGTCAAGTCAAGACATCATAAAAAATGTTTCACTATAATTTGACAAAATCCTAGAGGTCCACTGAGGGCATTTAGTAACTCAGTGGAAAACAAAATTTTTCACCACACCAACCCGAAGAAAATATTAACTGTAAGATATCAAACAAAAACAAACCAAATCAAATCCAAATGAACAATCAAGAGAGCCTTTGACCAGCAGGTGTGGTGAAAAGATAATTATAGTAGAAGAGCCGGCCGCAAATTTTCTAACCGACTTGATACCACGATGAAATGCACAATGGTTTCCCATAAAAGTGATGCTAAGACCGAATTCGATAGTCTGCCACGGCCCCACGGCGGAACTTGCCGAAAGTACGAAAAAGAAGGCCACTTCCGGTGCGAAAAAAGGGGGCTGATTTAACCCATCTGATACCGAAATAATAGTAATGGCAGCAGTTAGAAATTTACATGTAGACACAGAAAAACGAAGTCTGCCAGTATTTTTTTTGCCGGAAGTGCTTGGGAGACGCTCTCAAAGGTGGCCACCAGGACCCCTAATTTAACCCATCTGATACCACCATGAAACCAATTCCAGTCGGTAGGTATGAACCCTCATGTCAGGAATATATAAGTCTGCCAAGGCTTTTCCTGCCGAAACACCTTGGCAGACGAGATTATGTGAGCAAGGTAACCATCGGTTACCCTACACTAACCCATCTGATACCACCATGAAACCAATTCCAGTCGGTAGGTATGAACCCCCATTTTAGGAATACATAAGTCTGCCATGGTTTTTCCTGCCACCAAACAAACACCTTGGCAGACGAGATTATAAGCAAGATGACTATCGGTTACCGTACATTAACCCATCTGATACCACCATGAAACCAATTCCAGTCGGTAGGTATGAACCCTCATTTCAGGAATATATAAGTCTACCAAGGCCTTTCCTGCCGAAACACCTTGGCAGACGAGATTATGTTAACAAGATGTACATCAGTTACATGAAACCAATTCCAGTCAGTAGGTATGAACCCGCATTTCAGGAATATATAAGTCTGCCAAGGCTAGGTCTTACCCATCTGATACCTTGTTTGACAAGACCAGTCTGCCAAGTCAAGTCTGCCAAGGCCTTGGCATACTTATATATTCCTGAAATGCGGGTTCATACCTACTGTCTGGAATTGGTTTCATGTAACTGATGTACATCTTGCTAACATAATCTCGTCTGCCAAGGTGTTTCGGCAGGAAAGGCCTTGGCAGACTAATATATTCCTAAAATGAGGGTTCATACCTACCGATTGGAATTGGTTTCATGGTGGTATCAGATGGGTTAGTATACGGTAACCGATGGTCATCTTGCTTATAATCTCGTCTGCCAAGGTGTTTCGGCAGGAAAAGCCTTGGCAGACTTATATATTCCTGAAATGGGGGTTCATACCTACCGACAGGAATTGGTTTCATGGTGGTATCAGATAGGTTGATGTAGGGTAACTGATGTACACCTTGCTAACATAATCTCGTCTGCCAAGGTGTTTCGGCAGGAAAAGCCCTGGCAGACTTATATATTCCTGAAATGAGGGTTCATACCTACCGACTGGAATTGGTTTCATCGCGGTATCAGATGGGTTAGTGTACGGTAACCGATGGTCATCTTGCTTATAATCTCGTCTGCCAAGGTGTTTCGGCAGGAAAAACCATGGCAGACTTATGTATTCCTAAAATGGGGGTTCAAACCTACCGACTGGAATTGGTGTCATGGTGGTATCAGATGGGTTAGTGTAGGGTAACCGATGGTTACCTTGCTCACATAATCTCGTCTGCCAAGGTGTTTCGGCAGGAAAAGCCTTGGCAGACTTATATATTCCTGACATGAGGGTTCATACCTACCGACTGGAATTGGTTTCATGGTGGTATCAGATGGGTTAAATTAGGGGTCCTGGTGGCCACCTTTGAGAGCGTCTGCCAAGCACTTCCGGCAAAAAAAATACTGGCAGACTTCGCTTTTCTGTGTCCACATGTAAATTTCTAACTGCTGCCATTACTATTATTTCGGTATCAGATGGGTTAAATCAGCCCCCTTTTTTCGCACCGGAAGTGGCCTTCTTTTTCGTACTTTCGGCAAGTTCCGCCGTGGCAGACTATCGAATTCGGTCTTAGCATCACTTTTATGGGAAACCATTGTGCATTTCATCGTGGTATCAAGTCGGTTAGAAAATTTGCGGCCGGCTCTTCTACTATTATGTCAAACTAGCTTCTGCCCGCGACTACGTCTGCGTGGAATGGTGATGATTGATAAAAACTATCCTATTATATTTCCTTCCACGGGTCAGTACCACAGATTTACAATGTAATTTATTAGTTGAGTTAAGGATGACTCACGTTAGACCGGGCCGTGTCCGGGCCGGAGCTTCCGGCACATCGTTTTCTAGGAAAAGCATCACGTGATCGCCTGTCATGCCATTGTAAAGTAAGCGCCGGAAGCTCCGGCCCGGACACAGCCCAGTCTAACGTGAGTCATCCTTTACACACATACAAACCTAACCTAACACGTGTTTTTTCAAACCCAAGTGTAACTCAGGGTTAATTAAATAAATACCGTAAAATCAGGCAACTTTAGTCCACAACTTACAACTAGGTATGGTCTAGATAAGTTCCAGTAAAAAATATTGTAGTATTTTTCATATTATGTTGAGTACATGGTATAATAATATACTCCGCCTGGTACTCCATTCCCGTCTTTTCTAGGTCACCTAAGTGACACAAGCTACGTCATCATGCGACAGCGCTATATGATAATATGCGATAGCGCTATATATAGCGGCCATGTTATTGTGACGTAGGCCTGTGTCACTCTGGGAATAGAAGACCATGTTTTATTAGACTATGGTTGAGTAGGTATATAATAAAAGTAGAAAGAGCATTAGTGTATCTAAGCTCCAAAATAAATGTAACGAGTACAAATCACAAAGGCTCGTTAAGAATCAACGTTAAAAACTGGAACATAGTTGTACTTAAGGACTACAGTTACCAGATTTCATGATTTCTACACGATGGGCCAGCGCCGGCCACTTAACTCCAAGGGACGCATTTATGCGTTAGAGGGAGCAAGTGATATTGCTATCTCATTCTACCGCATGGCTGCGTCCCTTGGAGTGGCCGGCGCTGGCCCATCGTGTAGACAAGCCATCACGGTACCTTATTTCATTCACATTAGGCTAAGCGCGCACCACGACTTTTTGTCGCGCGATAATTTAGTCGCAGAAATGTAACGTATGAGTTTATATGGCAGTGCGCGCATATGCGACAAAAAAATCGCAGCGATTTTAAAATTGTGATTTGTCACATTTTTCCGCGACTGCTCGCGACGCGATTGTCGCAAAGTGAATTGCAGCATACGGAGTTGTATGGCCCGCGCGCAATGCGATAATAAAATCGCACCCGGACCTCAGTCGGCATTTCGCTCTCCAAGCGTCAACATGTCGGAACCTGCTGCTGAAGACGCTAGATGTTGACCATTTAATTATGGAAATAGGAGATCACCTTTGTGGTATAAATACTCAAAGTCATACAGCGATCGCATATTAAAGACAACGTTTTATGACAAACGACTGGTACGAATCCCATGTTGAGAATGAACAAATAGTCGACTTTTTTATCGCAGTGCGCGCAGTGAATTTTCTGCTATATATTACAGCGCGATTCTAAAATCGTGTCGCAAAAACTAAAATCGTGGTGCGTGCTTGGCCTTATATGATTCATTTGGTCATAAAGCATCTAAACTCCAAAACGTAATTCAAGACCAAAAAAAGTAAAAAAAGGTTGCCACTGCAATAATTTGTTTGTAAAATAGTAAATTCCTGTTGATAAATAATCACGCTAAGATAATGTATTTATTAGTAATTTTACTCCTACGATTTAAAAAAGTACTTTTATTTACTTATTTTTACATAAATACAAGACGCGCTAGTAAAAAGTGGCAACATTTTCTTATTTTTTTTGGTCTTGAATTACGTTTTGGAGATTAATTCCGAATCCAACATGTATTATCCGCAACATAGGCAACGGTAGCGAAAGTAAATATCATAAAACCTTTCATCAGATTCACGTTATCTTTATACTTAGTTATCTCTATAAAACAACGTTAAGTCTAGTACATAAACAAGCTTACTGCATGGCTTGATCGCACTGAATCTTTTTTACACACGTCTATATATAGCGTTATCTCAGTATAAGAATTTGTGACCTTTCAGCCACCAGTCGCCTATAACTGCTGCGTTCAACGAGACGACATCAGTCCATCGGGAGCGCTCGAAAGTGACGCGACAAAACGCGGGAAAACAATACAGTTTTTTTGAGGTTTGATTATGCTTTTTATTTTTTATTTCACAGCGCGTAACATTTTTAAATAAAAGTTTGTGTTGTCTGTGCCTGTTTAAGTTTTATGTGCTCTATAATCGTTGAAAGTCTCCATCTGTAATCCATTTTGAAACGTGGTTCATAATTATTATGAGTTTTAATTAGTAATTACTTGGCCAGTGTATTTGTGGTCTTAAAAGTATTAATAAATATAAAACTCAAGGAAGATATAAAATCAATTAAATTAATCAGGTAATTCAATTATTTTTTACTACCAACCAAAAAATTTCCCTAAAATGTGTGAATGTTATTCGTAAACAGCGTACAAATAAAAAGAGTCCTTGCTTGCAATGCTTGCATTGCATAACTGCATGTACACAAGTTACACTTTTACTTAAGTACCTGTTAATATTAAATTAAAATTATCTTACAATGGAAATACAGTTAGTATACATACAACATAATTTCTAAAAAAGAATATGCATATTTCTTGCAGAATTGACTATTATTTATTACCGCATTTAACATGATTTTGGGAATTGGGCTTTATGAGTTTAATAAATATTTTTTGCTTTGTAAAGACACAATAATAAAGTTACATAATATTAGTGTATTGTATTAAGCCCCCTTCAGACTATGCGCGTGAATCGCGGGCGAAGCCGCGAACGCGAACGCGAGTGTGGCGTCGATTTCGTCGTTTGTCGAGTGTGGGGGTTTTTTGACGACCGGTCTGGCCTAGTGGGTAGTGACCCTGCCTATGAAGCCGATGGTCCCGGGTTCGAATCCTGGTAAGGGCATTTATTTGTATGATGATACAGATATTTGTTCCTGAGTCATGGTTGTTTTCTATGTATTTAAGTATTTATATATTATATATATCGTTGTCTGAGTACCCACAACACAAGCCTTCTTGAGCTTACCGTGGGGCTTAGTCAATTTGTGTAAGAATGTCCCTATAATATTTATTTATTTATTTATTTCGCAGATTGTTCACGCCTTCGCGCCTTGTTCTCCGTTTTTTGTCGGTATTTCGGCCCGCGTCAAAGGAGACGCGAAGCGCGAACTTGCAAGACTCCACATTACACACTATTTTGGCTCTTCTGTGGCAAGATAAATATTAATTATATTATGATTATATTATATTAAGCAGCTATATTTTACGGTTTCACAAGAAAACAAAATGGAAAAACAGCTAAATCACGTATGATGCCATAGATAACTAACAGTTAAACTCGATCAGCTGATGCTTTTCCGCCATCTTGCCGCAAACCATACTGCGAAATCGCCGTGAAGTGTGCGAGTGTGGAGTCATACGTCAACTTCGCGATATGTTCGCTCCGCGACGTCGCGCCGCGATTCACGCACATAGTCTGGAGGGGGCTTTACATCAAAGGATAAATAGTTGACTCATTCCACTGAATCATTAACTACTTCGAAACTTTATTGAACAACCAAAGTTCGTAATATTAAATCTAGATAATTACTAATTATCTATAAATCTATAATTAGTAATTATCTAGATTTAATATTACGAACTTTGGTTGGCACACTAACCGTCGCATCAAGTATTCATGAATTTATACAGTTCAGGCAGTTAAAAATAGAACGAAATCGATTATGTTTACTCATCGTTTAATAAAATTATTCAATACATGATTATTTAATTAAATATATTTCTCGGGTCAAAATTGGATTAGCGCTCGACATAGAATTTCCAAATTACAAGCAATCATGAAATACCTACAAATGACAAAACCGTGACAAACGAATAAGCATATCTTCTTAAAAAAAATCGTATACATAGTCATATTTTCATAAATTATATGTTTTATATGGCTCGTGGCCTTTTCTAAGAACTTTCAGTGTATGTTGCCTATGTACTTACCTATACATAAATCATGTAACAAGGAAAGCGAGTTAAAACGTAGCTTGATTAGAGTACAAAGGTACTAATAAGTGGTTTGCAATTTATGTACCTACATATTCCAGTGAGTACTTAACGCGAAAACGATGTTGTAACGACATTTAAAGGGATTAATCTAATTAAGCGCAGTTAAGAAGCTGTGATTAGTCTTACTTAACTTAATTGATTCATTTGTGTTACGAAAGTTAACTATGTAAATTGTATTGTATTGTACTTAATTCGTACACATATAAGTCTATAGCATACGCTAACAAGAGTGGGATCCCCGCAATTTGCGAATTTCGGTTTTCGCGGTAGCCCCTCTGATGGCGCTGGCAGCCGCAAGTGGTTGCGTTCAGTTCTACGAGGCCGTGCCGTACAGCTGCGTTCGTGGCCCACCAAAATGGACTCGCCGGAAGACCAGCGCCGACTCTCGGGTCAGCATTATGCTGAGGCGAGCCCATTTCGTGGTAAACAATTTGTAATTATGTTTGTATTAAGCATTTAATTTTACTTTTGTATGTACACTAAGTTTATCACGAAAAATAAATGATTTATGATTTATGATTTAACACACTTACATGCATCTAACTTAAATAGAAATGGCTTAACTGACGAAATTCAATGGAATCAATTAACTTAAGACTAATTCCAGGTGCTTAACTATGTACAATTTTTTTGCAATTCACTCTTATCAGTATCACGTTGCGAAAATTTTACAAAAAGTTGCAAAAGTTTTTGGAAATTTTAGAACAATTTCACAGGAAACAAAGTAAGGAAAAATTTCGATTCCTATAGAAAAATATTCCGAATTTTTTGCATATGGAAATTTTGCAATTTCGTAATCGTTCCGATGACACATCACTAATTCCGCATCACGCAATAATGATCGATTATTTAGTATACGAGCAGACCTGAGGCTGATTTGATACAATTGCAGCTAATGGATTGGTAACAATTGCTTCAATTAAGCTACAATGTAAGCAATGTCAACGTTGACACATCTTAATCGGCATGACTGCTATGAGTACACTAGGTAGCACTTAAAAGATTAGTTCCTTTTTTTAGAGGTTTCTCTTTCTCGTCTCGTATATGAAGAACATTGTCACACCACTAGTCTGTTAGAAACTGTCAAGTGCTACCTAAGTGCCACGAGTTACCGATGTGTGCTCATCACAAATTTTTTAAGTGCTACCTAAATGCCACGAGTTACCGATGTGTAGCTACGAGTTTACAATATGCGGTAGATTTGACTGGGATAAAGCCGATGGCATTAGGTCTTGTACCTACATAATTATAAGCCGTTATATTTCTTGCAATAATATGTGATTAATTAAAAGTAAATCACTCAATCATACACAGTACAGTCAGCAGCAGAAGTTGCAAAGCGGGCCTAGTGTTAAAAATGATCTTGACGCGACTTTATTGTTAAGATAATAAGAGCGTGTCAACACTGAGAGAAAAAACTAACAAAAACACACTTAGAATTACAAAAATAAAACTTAATCCGGGGACAAGGAGAGTCAACTAATAGGAACAAATTGACTTTTGCAATTTCCATTTAGTAGGAAATACAACTTCTATATTTGTAATTTGAAGTATGCTAGAGTAATTTCAGAAATTTGGTTTTGTTATTCCGAGAGGTGCTTTAGCAATATCGGAGGTGATGTCGTCATGGGTGAAAACTAACCGTTTTGTAATTCTAAGCGTGCTTTAGCAATATCGGAGACGATGACGTCATAGGTTTTACTAAACTGTACTTCGATTCCAAGCTAGCTGTTGTTATTCTAGAGATAATGACGTCACAGGCAAAAACTAAACTGTTTGCAATTCCTCCGCCCCTAGCAAACGGGCGCCGCGAGAGCATGTCGCGCGCGTGGTAGCTACCCGTCTCTATTTCTGACTGTATGAATAAAAAAGCATTTGGTAGTATATCTCTGTACTAAAGAGGCACTATAAAAGCCTGTCGAGATATTCTACCCATTCCTTTCTTATTCATACAGTCAGAAAGAGACTAGTAGTTATTACGCGCGCAACATGCTCTCGCGGCGCACCTGTGCTAGGGAGGTTGGAATTGCAAACAGTTTAGATTTACCTTTGATGTCATTATCACTAGAATAACAACAGCTAGCTCGAAGTTGCAGAACCATATATTCCTGTAGACCCCAACTACACAGTAGGTCGCGGGTTAATATGTCCATGGCCCACAATATATCCTAAATTTATTATTTAACTTAAGTATGTTTTAAACAAAGAAGACACGAGACACGCCCGCCCGACATCCGACACAATACTAACTGTAACCAAATGAACGTAGCAAGTAGCTGTGTTGGTATTACAAAACTCGTTTAGTGATTGGTACAACAATGAACATAAACACAACAAGTCTATCTACTAAATACCAGTAAACTTTGTAATGTCGCTATAGTAACAACTTAATTGTTATTTTAAATGGGGTAATGTTATTCCCGCGAACTCGTTTTTTAGATATTACAAAACTATGTAAGTGAGACATTTCCTAAAATCATAACTTGAAATCACAGATGCTTTTTTCCAAAAATCACAAACTTTACTAGTAAAAATCGGAGAATTTTAGTAGTAATAAAAATGGATTGTAACAAATACTGAACTTTGTTTAATGCTCCATTTACTAAAGTCTGTGTGCTGAAATTAGATTTAGTATTACTGAGCTGTTTGTAGAAATAAATAAATTTTACAGAAATAGTGAAACTTCCATGATTACTACTAAAACTTCATTTTTTCCCCCAGTACAGAACTGTTTATTAATTCCTGGTGGTGATTTTTCTCTCAGTGAAGGTAATATCGAACACCTTCTTAGCAACTTCTGCTGATGACTGTACTAGGGACACCTAGTAGGGGGTTTTATAATTTTTATTTAATAATTGGGTCATTCTAAGTTAAGACGTAATCGCTTATATGAAAAAGTGGCACAACATAAATGTTAAAATTTTGATCTAATTATACAGTATTTTTATTAAAACAACTCTTTTATGTATATTTGTAAGCTGATCAGTCATTTTTTTAATTTTTTACCATTTTAGAAGACACCAGGGGAGAGACCGTACTTTTTCTATGTAATAAAGAGAGAAGGGTCTCTCCCCTGATCTCTTTAAAAACATAAACAAAATCGAAATTTTGACCAGCCGTCTTACAAATTCTAGCAAATTAAAGTGGAATGATTCATTTAAACAAGAATTCATACCTCCACTGTACATTTTGGAAAATTATACGCCAGGGGAAAGACGCCAGGGGAGTGACTTTTCATGTCAAATCAGATATAATTGTGAAAGTATTTATTGTAAATAATTAAAATAAAGTATTTATATAATCTATACATAAACTATAGTAAATATACAAATACAATTAAGTATTTATATCAATAATTTTGAAATAAAACTGACCAGGGGAGATACCACTTTCATAAAACACATTGTCAAGTAAAGAGGTCAATGGTCAAAATGACAGACAATCGGAACCAAAAGATGACTGTCGCAGGGTTGGTTGTTAATGTTGAATCAAATGCATTGCTATTGGGATTAAAATCGCAATAATTAAAATTATAAACCCAATATTTTTACATTTACATAATGGCCAGGGTAGGAGACATAGAATTTGGGGGACAAAATTTAACATAAATAATTTTTATGAAAAAGTAATATTCAAAGTATTTTATTAATAACATTACAATCAATATTTGTTTTAATTTATGAAGTATACCAAATTTAAAGGATTTATGGGAATTACATCTGGATAAAATTACTGATTTATTGTAAAACCTGCAAAGGGACACGCCAGGGGAGGGACATTTTGCATGTTTTAGGTGCAATTGTGATAAAACTGAATTAATTAATAAATTGAAATTGACTGTATATAGAGGAAATGCAATCTTTTAAGGGAAATTACCATAATTTATTTAAATTGTTTAAGAAAAGTATGGATATGTATCATGGACACCGTTAATACCTCTTAACTTAGAATGACCCAATTACTAATTAGGTATTTAATAATTCGTCCTCCGGGTAGTTACACAGACACTTGAATTATAAATACTTAACTATAATTCCTTACAACAGCAGGGATTGTGTTTTAAGTAGCAACCGATATCAACGAGTTGAATGGTCGTATATATTTTACTGTAGGTATAAAATTATTTCATTAATAAACTGTTATCTTTCTATAACACAAATATATTTTAGGACATGTGGTGTCTCAGTGACACAGCAAATTATAACGAATTGATGTGTTTAGCGCAATCTCACATTTACTACGTTTCTCTAAATATTTTCTATTAATCTCTACTACTTAATAACTTTTGATAAAAACAGGTTGGGAACAGAATAACACAAAATATACATTTGGCATTTTTCGAGACATTACCTATTTCAAATAGTAACCTTTATCACACGATAAAATGAATAATTTATTTATAAACATTACCTATGTCAAAAAGTAACCTTTATCACACGATAAAATGAATAATTTATTTATAAACATATTTTTTAAATTAAACAAAGCGATTCTTTCTTTTATGAGCGTTTCTTTTATTTTTTGCCTTTTTATATATTTTGACCTTTTTTGCCACATTTGTGTTATTTCTGGTCAGGATCGCGAGCCCTTTTCATCCTTATAGGAGAATAAAAGTGTCCTAAAATTTCCATACATTTTTCAAACTTTCCTTTTTGTTACCGCCATACACAGTGAATGGGGAAATAGTAACACAATAGGAAAAAACTCTGGGACATTTTTTTATCCCATTAGGATCGAAAGAGCTCGTGATTCTGAGTAGAAATAACACAAAAGTGGCAAAAAAGGTCACAATATATAAAAATGCCAAAAAATAAAAGAAACGCTCTTATATACTCGTAGATATAGGACAAAAGATACAAATTAGAATAAAAATTACCTACAACAAACAATTAATAGAAATAAACTGCTGCCATTCTTGGTGAAAAGGTGCCCATCATTTCCACGCTGAAATACTATGGGTAGCCTTTGCAAAATGAACGACGGACATCTTAGCATTAAACATATAGGTATTTAAATTACTAAAATAGTGTATAACCTTTCCAGGTAGTTCAGAAAGATGGTGGCAAACGGGAGAATGGAGAAGACGGAGAAGATACCCGCGACCGCCGCAACGCTGGACGAGGCTATGCTGGAAGCTGGTAAGTCATCAGTAGGCGTATATATTTACCTCATTTTGGAGTCAGTTAAAAAGCGTGGCCATCTTATGCAAAAAAAAACTGCTATCTGTACTTCGGTACTAAAACAACTTACGCTTAACCATATTTTTTTGACTAGCCAACGAATTTTGAAAGCAGTCTGTTTCGGATAGATAATTAGGTACCTATTATATTAACTAGGAACTCGTCTGAAAAAGGTATGTATGGACGTTTATTTTATCATGGGGATAATCCTATCCAACAAACCTGCTGGTTCCAAAAAGGATTTGAGTTAAAATCCTTAATAATTATATATTCAAATGCTTACCGTTCTCAATCGCATTACAACGCGGTTATTCACTGTGTGGTTGCGCTGACCGTCGCCGGATATCGCTATCAATGCGCTCTTCGCATTTTTATAGCATTACATTTGCCGTTGGACATTGCCCATTGCTCGGAAACAACATACAAAGAATCTCTATAATAGGTTATTTACTATATTGCAATGTGTAATAGTCAGTAGTCTTTCTGAATGTATATAATATATTTTACTGTTCGACTCTACCACTCCATTAGAAAGAGCGGTGGTTTATTCCCTGACCCCTGCTGTAAGACAGATTTGTATAAGGACACTATTACTTAGGGAATACTGAAAATTCCTGGACAGGCCACTTAGAAAAAATTAGTCGTCTCGTATATCAGAATCCAGAAACTTTCAGCATGGCCCACGTATTCCTAGGCGTATCTAACAATATAATAAGCCTAAAGATTAAATCTAATTATGTAACAAGACTAACAAGCTGTAATTTTGATACCATATTAATAGTACATTTCGATGCTAGTGCGGAAGGTATGTCATTACTTCACGAGTACCGAGATATCTTGGCACGAGCCGCAGGCGAGTGGCAAGACTCGGGACGAGTGAAGAATGACATTTCCGCACGTGTATCGAACGACATTTTTTAATACAGTTGCGAAAAAATAAGTAAAATATTGTTAATCGTACACTAAACCAAAGTGGTAACAGTGACAGCTCGCTTAGACGTCGTCTTTAAGTATATTATATCTATGGGCGTTTGGCAGCTATTCCGTTCCATTCAGACAACTTATTAAGAACGGAATTTTCAATATTCAATATTAAAAAATAAACGTGTTATAATGATGAAGAGGTAAGTATTAAAATATGAAATATGTATATTTTTCACATTCTTACATTAACAGTAGGTTTTTCTGCTGATTACGACGTTTAAAGGAAACTAATATTAACACTCATCAATAAGTAGTCGTGAATTGGAACAAGTATAAATTTAAAAAAATTGGAAAAGTAAAAAGCACTAGTTCGAGATAACCAACTTTCCGCACGCTAAACAGCTACGTAAAGTAGCACTTTTTGAGCAACTGTATTAAAAATTATTTTTCATTTTCATTTTTGAAGGTTGGCATTCAACGTATTGAAATTTTTCCTTATATTGACCGTAGCTGAACAATTACTCCCACCACCATTTTCCGGACCCATGACACCTGTGCTTTTACGTTTCCCATCATGGTGGTCTGCGCTAGGAAGAAGCTGCAGAGATAACTGACCCCCCCGGCATAGAAACTTACGTACATGCCCGAGGTACAGTCTGTACGTGAAGCCATATATTAGGGTTTTTGGTTCAACGATTAAAAAAGTAGGTAATAATACTAATAATGCCATTCATCGCAACGCAATGGTTTTTTGGGTTCCGTACCAAAGGGCAAAAACGGGACCCTATTACTAAGAGTCCGCTGTCCGTCTGTCCATCTCTCGGTCTGTCAGTCTGTCCGTCTGTCCGTCTGTCCGTCCGTCTGTCTGTCACCAGGCTGTAACTCATCATGAACCGTGATATATCGGTACGGTACGGAACCCTTCGTGCGCGAGACCGACTCGCACTTGGCCGGTTTATTATTTTTAACGAGTTGCCTTTATTGAGTTTTATTGGTGGGGGCTATTTTAATGAAGACGCCGAGGCGTGCGTCTTAATTGACTCCCCAGACTGCGTGCTAGTCAATTAACAGAGTTTTTATGTGTTGACTCAATATAGAGGACCTCTATTAGAAGTCCTAGGATGTCTGAGTAATACCCAGTATTTAGGTTTGTAACATTTGTGGTTTCGGAACGTTACACAATCAGTTCTTCATCTTCAACGAGGAGAGAGGGTTTTTGTTACTCTGTATATCACCCGCAACGGCCGCAACTCTCGGACAACTATATAGGCAACATATACTTGGCAACCAATCCCAAAAAAATATACGAAAGGATAAGTGACCAAGCTATCCGTAACGCCACTAGTGCCCATTTAATTTCTTTGCGACATTCAGGGTCACGACACGACCCCATAATCCCCCAATATAAGTCACGTTTTTGGAAAATGTTTCCAATTAATGTTATCAAAGTGTTGCCAACACAATTTTATCATTTTTAAAACACTCCAAAAACAAAAAACGTCATCGCAACATTGCACAATATTGCTAAGCACTGGCCGATGTCAAAGAATTTTGCACTTTATTCCATTGTAATAAGATGTATACATATCTATGACGTTTAGTTCAGAAGTAACCCGTGAGGTCAGCCGTCACAACTGAGATAAGAACGTGGACCCCACGGAGGGCGATAACACTCTTACTAGTTTGTATTGTCTGTCATAAACTCATAAAATAATAAATTATCGAAAGCTGTTACACTTTATTATAAACTAGCGACCCGCCCGACTTCGCACGGGTTACCCTTTAAAAAAATATACACTTAAACCTGTCTCCTTTCTCTCTCTATTGATAGGTGAAAACCGCATGAAAATCCGTTCAGTAGTTTGTGAGTTTATCGCGAACATACATACATACAGACAGACGCGGCGGGGAACTTTGTTTTATAACATGTAGAGATATTAGCAGACGATTCACGTTACGATTCAGTCTTGGACTTCGTAGGATGGATTTTTGATAAAGTTGTCCAAGTCTCCATGAATGTCTAAAGGTGGCATTATTGGCGACTGCAGTAGTGTTGTCCTACAGCGGTTGTAGCGACTGCAGCATCGTTATCGCTACAGCAGTTTTAGTACAACGTTACGGCAGCGAGAAATGGGAGATGATACTGTCAATATCCTTGACAATTTGCTGCTGTTGCTGCATTGGTGTCGCGATTGAAACGTTCAATCCACCACTCAGTTTATGGAAGATAATAATTGTAATGGAAGGATACCCACTAAACACTCACGCTAGGTTTTCCCAAGCAAAGACGCGCGGGAAAATTTAAAATTAAGATCATAATCTTTGTACAAATATTTGACGACACGTGATATAGTTTATGAGAGCACGATTCACGTATAAATATACTAGAAGCCGATGTGATAACAGTATTAAGAGTTATAACGTCGATATCTTCTTTATCGAGGCAAATTAATTAAATCTTGTACTTAAACTCGATTTCATACAATTGTAGAATGTATCCCCCAATAATTAGTATAATTACCACCAGCTAGAGCAGGATCGTCAACTCTTATAAGCAGAGCCAAGTGCAGTAGAAATGGCGGAAAATAGAATAAAAGACAGGATCTATGGCGCTTAAAACCACTTTGGGTAAGCTGTGATAAGTATTTCCTTTTTAATTTTTAAGCTTATCTTGAGGTCTACAGCTCACAGAGCCATTAATCTTACGTGACTTGAATTGTACCTTCATAGAGACGCGGTTTGATTTCAAAATGTTATCAAGTAGGTACATATTACCCACTATTAGGAGTAACTAATCTGTCTGTACCTATTAAAATGTAGCCCTACTCCTCATCCATACGAACATTTCACGACTACATGCACTAAGTATAAGTAACCACTACCAGTAACATAATACAGTGTTATTACATTAAGGTAAAAAATTATTACATAATACGTAATACTTAGCTTCCAAGAAACCACTGGTAAATAAACAAAACATGTTGGCAACAAGATTCTCGCAATGAAAGCAACTTTATTTATTACATTATCTAATACAATTGATAAAGGCGTAACCTTTTTAACCGACTTCAATTTCATAGAAGGAGGAGGTTCTGTATTCGGTTGTGGCTATTTTTTTTTTTTTTCTATGTACGTTCACCGATTACTCCGACATCCGTAGTCCGATTTGAGTAATTCTTTTTTTGTTTGAAAGGAGCTACCTCCGAGTTGGTCCCATTTTAATTTGGTTCTGTTCTGATGATGGGATCCATGAGGAATTGAGGGAACTCCTCAATTTTTAAAGGCACATGCATGGTGTTTTGGGCGTTTTCTTAAGCAACTCGAGCATTTTCTCCCGAAAACCACCAATTTGATGAAGTAGACCTGATGATGATGATTATTTTGATGATAATGATGATGATTTCTTTAAATGTAAGTATGTTCAGCGATTACTCCGGCACCTGTGATCCGATTTGAGTAATTCTTTTTTTGTTTGGAAGAAGTTACCTCCAAGGTGTTTCCGTATTATTTTTGGTTCTGGTCTGATGATGGAATCCATGAGGAATTGAGGGAACTCCTCAATTTTTAAAGGCACGTGTTAAGTGATTTCGGGGTTTTCTAAAGTAACTCGAGCATTTGCTTCCGAAAACCACCAATTTGATGTACTGCAACTGTAGCCTTACCACGAGTTTGACATTGACACATTCGCTAACGTCTTATGCATCTAAATGTAACTTTTTATGCATCTCGCTCACACTAAGGTTAGTACGAGCGAGATGCATAGGAAGCAAGTTACAAACATGCTAGCGAATATATCAATGTCAAACTCGTGGTAAGCTGGTAAGGCTACTGATCGGGGATTAGGGTTAGGAGTTAAGGGGTCAGGGATTAAGGGGTCGGGGAATGGCGGTTGAAGGGTTGCTGGTTCAGGATCGAGGGGTTCCTGGATCAGGGGTTGATGTGCTGTGAGGTTGAGTCATCGGGGGGCTGAGGGATTGGGTCAGTGGCGGGGCGGGCGGATGGATTTAGTTGACAGGAATTATAATTTCCTAGACGGACTCGAGAAAATTTCTGGTTCAGGGTCGAGGGGTTCCTGGATCAGGGGTTGATGCGCTGTGAGGTTGAGTGATCGGGGCGTTGAGGGATTAGGTCAGTGGCGGGGCGGAGGATGGATTTAGTGTAGTAGTGACAGGAATTATAATTTCCTAGACGGACTCGAGAAAATTCCAGATTACATATTTATTAAAGAAATAGGTACACGAATTTAGTGTTAAACATGATCTTGTTTTTCATTCATGCGTCGCGCTCTTAACAATGCGTTAAAACTAAAAATGGAAAAATAAAAACTTTTTACAAAAAAAAGCAAACCGACTTCAAAAAGGATGAAATAAAATATTATCCTTTTTGAAGTCTATGCGTTACCAACTGATATGTTTGAAGTCGGTGCCAACCCAAGTAGTAACAATACCAGTCAAAAATAATCAGCTTTATGGCTATAAATCCCATTAGAACTGTACTAATAACTATTACAAATGTGTAAGTAATTCTGTCTGCCTCTTTGTCGCCTTTTCATGGCTAAACAACTGAACCGCTTTAGGTGAAATTTGGCAAGAAGGTAAATTTCTTGAATTGTTTTATATTTTGAAATGTAGTCCTCTGGATAAGGGACGGGAAATTACTCAGTCCCAATCTCACACTTGCGTGCTATAGACTGTTCGAGCATTAGTAAGAAATGCTCTTTAAAAAATACGACGGAAAAAAAATGCATTGGATTTCCACTAATGTGCCGACAAACATGGTACAGACTGCGCCAAGAAGGTTTGATCGTGTGTTCTGAGGTGTGTTCTTAGATACAATCGGCGTCAAAGATATGTTTACACTTTTGCACCTTACACCTTTGTTATAAGGCGAAAAGTGTAAACATATTTTTAACGTCGACTGTACCTACAGAAAGTATGTTCATTGTCGTCGTGTAAGGCAATCCAACGTAGGTACATCCTTATCGAATCGCACCAAAATCATGGTATGCTTCAAAATTTGGCTTGGCACCGACTTCAAACATATCAGTTGGTAACGCATAGACTTCAAAAAGGATAATATTTTATTTCATCCTTTTTGAAGTCGGTTTGCTTTTTTTTGTAAAAAGTTTTTATTCTAATATAGTTACCGCAATTCTTAAAAATATCCTTCTTATCAGGCAGTCGATAATAGGTCTTAATGGATTAACTTAAAGTCTTTGTTTGTATATTTTGTCGTCAGGATCTTCACGGGTGACATAACCTTAATACTTTTTATTGTTTTGTTTTGCACTAATATTAACGTTTTATGACGAGATAACATATGAGATAACATTAAAGAATTACCACTTAATTTATTTAAAACTAGGTTAAAAAAATGGTTAATAGACGAATGCTTCTATCATGTCAGTGATTATTTTGATTATTATAATTGTTAAATTGGTATGTAGTCTTAAGTTCTTTTATATTCTTGACATTTTTCGAATCTCTTAATTATTGAAATTAATCCCTACTATTGCGTTTTATGTGTTGTGACTAATGTGTAATATTACTAATGTATTTTATTATTTTATGTGATTCCATTAATTATAATTTTTTGTTATGACTTTGTTAGTTTCAAATATTGTAGGTATAAATTTTGCATGCCAGCTACTGGTGAAATGTGTGCTTCAGTTATAATTGTTGACCATCTATTGTACCATGTTTTATGCAAAATAAATGATTTATGATTTATGATTTATGCGAAAAATTTGAAAGTTAAGAGGAAAAATTTAAGAAAGAAGGTTTAATCATTGGAAAAATCGTATTTGATCCTGAGGTATCATGTTTCATAGGTAGACACACAGTGCAGCATTCTAGGAGTTGGATGCCGAAAGCACGTAAGGCGCGCTCAATTCTTTCTTCCGTGCACGTACCTATAAATAATACTTTGGTAAGATGATTCAGCCGTCAAATGTGAATAATTGTGACTTCCATCCAACTACATATAACGGAAAAAAAACATAAGATGTTCAGTTAATAAAACTGGCAATGCCCTTTAATAAAGATCAGAATGATCATACCCTAGACGCCAGATTCCAATTGAAAGACCACAACTTATTATAGAATGATGCAATACATATAATTAGTTTCTGCATACACAAGCCTTCCCGTAATAATAGCGTTGTTGTGCATTATGTAGCCTGATTGTTTATGCGTAATGATGCATTTGATAGTTGGCAATGCGCAATAGATAACGTTATTATCACATTAATCTCATTACCATAATGTCCCCGCCTTCGAAGCCTAGATTCTTACTAGGCCAGTAGTATTAAGCGAACATTAAGTTTTGCTGAATCATGCACAATGAGCAAAATATACCCCTGCCGTTAAACAAATGGTAAGAACTAAAATGTTCCCTCACAAAACACTTAATGGCACAATTTTCTTGATGACACAATTCACTTAAAAGTGTAAGCTTTAAGTTTCAGAAAAAATGGTACCATTTACTTGTTTTCGAAAATCCATCAACTTTTAGGTTATTTTTACTCAGAATCACGAGGACTAATATCGATTTAAAAAGAAAAAAAATGTGTCCCAAAAAATGACAGTTTTGTAACGCATTTTCACATACATTTTGTAGGATCGTTACAAAACGGACACCCAAAATTTGTATGAAAAACTGGGGACCCTTTTTTTCTTGGTCTCATTTATAGTACTCGTGATTCTGAGTCTATATAACCCAAAAGTTGATGGTTCACATACGGCGGCTGCAGATGCCGCAAATCTCTTTTACTAGTGGCTCTGTGAGCTGTAGACCTCGCTAATCCCCATTGCTCCGCCATTTTGAAAAATTCCAAAAAATGTAGGGAAAACTAATTTATATCGAACCTCCTCACAAAAAATCACGAGAATCGGTGAATAAATGAGACCGGTGGAGGCTGTAGACGAGAACATCCGGACATACGAAAGCGTTTTTGTCCAAGCTGAAACGGAGACCTTCGCTCCGCTCGTCCAATGGTACTTGTTGCTCCGTAAAATCTTTCTGAAATAATTATGAGTTTAATCACTATCAAATTAGGTACTATTTGTTATATGATAAACCCACTAATTCTTACATAAAGAAACTATTTACTGAATAATAAACCTTTGCAAAAACAGAACGCAATGGGAAATACCCCTCACAAACAAGTGTGATAGATAACCTACTGATAACGCAATTAGATCTCATGTCAACACGAATGTGTTTGTTTTTCTTCTATTCCACTTATCTGTGAGCTTCCGAACAAAGAGAGATGATTATTGACGTTTTATTTGGAATAAAATTATAAAAACGTCAGTGAAAGATATGCTTAGGGATCATCCATTAATTACGTCCTTGTCACACTTGGTCACATTTTGCAAATCCCTCCCCACCTGGTGTGACGTCACATTTTAGGCAATTTTGTTTTCAACGAAATCGGTAATAGTAACTCGGCATTATTTTTTTAATGAAAAAATATTTTTGGTAAAAGAAATATTAGTAATTTTATAACACAAAACCAATTAGGAACGAAAATTACTTCCAAAAACTCATTATTTAACTGTACAGCGAATAAAAAAATATAAATTAATTTTCGGTTACTGATGAAGTTAAAATGACGTCACAATGTTTGTGACTCCCCCCTCCCCATTTCACAACATGTCACATTTTCTTGACCCCTCCCTCCCCCTAAACGTGTGACGTAATTAATGGATGACCCCTTATGGATATGAGTTAATCATAATATTATTTCAATAAAAAGCACAAAGCGCTTCATTGTTGATAGTGTTGATACTCACAAATAAGTGGTCACTTGGTCAGGCAAACCAATTTTGTCGGCATCACAATTTCGAGAATCAGAGCCACAAGCATGTGCATACGCGGTACACGGCACAGCTTTAAACCCACAAAAAAAATCCTAGGCTTTGACGACGGGGCAGCCCTACCGCAGCCCTAGCCCTAACCCACCACTACCAACCAACTTGCTTCATATAATTATGTATTTTTATTTCAGTTTATATAAACTTGTTGCCTTATATAAAAAAAAAATTGTCGGCAATTGTTTGCAAAGACCTGGTACTCTTCAAACTGCTAGATCGTTTTTTATCAAACATAGCTAAGAACCACTGCAAGAAAATATGCTTTCCCTTAAAAAAAATTGCATCGTATTCGGTCCATCCGTTGGAGAGCTGCGATGCCACAGACAGACACACAGATAGAGATTTGCGTGAAACTTATAACACCCCTCTTTTTGCGTCGGGGGTTAATAAAACCAAACTAGTTCTGGGCATAGGTACATTATAAATACCTTCTTCTTCAACCGTTTTCCCGGCCTAGCGGCAGGGTCCGCTTTCCTGCTCAATCTTCTCCACTTTGCCCGGTCTTCGGCATCCTCAGGTGTGAGATTGTTCTCTTCCATGTCCACTATGACAACGTCCAGCCAGCGCTTCTTAGGCCTACCGCGGCCACGTGATCTAGGGCCTTGGACAGTGAGTTTGAGGCATATATTTCCGACGTAATAGTCTACCGGTTACGAGTTACGAGTTAAATTTATTTTATAGCTGAAAACTAAAGAACCGTTTTCCCAACAGGTCTGGGGTTGTACAACTTCGCGCACATGCTAATGAGCGGCATCATCCTGATGGGGGTGATCATGCAGACCCTGAACCTTGGTTATGTGATCCCAGCCGCGCAGTGTGACCTCAACCTTAGCCTGGGCACCAAAGGATGGCTCGCAGCTATCCCTTTCACTTGTAAGTAAAATTCTGGGTTACCTTCTCTGGTTAGTAAAAGATTTTGGACAGGCTAAGTCGTCTCAATTATCAGCAAAAGCCCATCTACTGCTAAAAGCTAAAATTCCTTTATCCAAAGGGCGCAGTCGGATCGCCGAGCGGTCTAAGCAGCTGCCGCAAATGCAGAGGACGATGGTTTAATTCCAGCCCCCAGGGCTGCCCAGGCAATGGAGGCCTGTCACTTTTATTTTGTATACTTCTGATATTTATTTCAGTTTAAACCTCCGTTATGTTCGCGTTATAGTTCTCAATAATCTCAATCCTAGGCTTTCGAAGTATAGCACTGATTTAATTGACTGGTAGCAATACTCTTAAGTTCATTAGTCCAGCGGATCGTACGGTGAACCACGATAAGCTTGTCCAAACACTTGCTTCAATCCAGAGTTTTGCTCTGGTTGTTCATTGAATGACAGACGTGCCCAGCTGGCTGCTCTTTCACCATGATGACTCTCCTGGGGGCCTAGTCAATATGACAATCTTTCATAATGTATGGAGTTAGATACGTGACTTTTTGTAGCACCTGCCATTCCGATACATTTTTTGTTTGTCGATGTACAATTGTCAAATAATGAATAAAATCAGGCGTTACTTAGCGGAACTCCATAGTAATTAAAACCTAAATATTACTTTGCTAAATCCGCGAAAAGACCACGCAAAACTCTTTCTTTCATTTTTCTTTCTATTTTCTTTTCGCGGGTTAGCAAACTAATATTTTGGTTTTAATTAGTACGATTGTCATCTTGGCTAGGCCCCCTGGCAATTCAAAGTAGTACGGTTCGCCTGTTCTATGTACTAACCAGTGGGGTATATTGACTAATAATTATCAGTCCTCGCTTGCTGTCGATTCTCCATGACGATCTTGTCATACGGAGAGCAAGATTGAGCATTTAACCTTTCTGACTTTTTATCTTGTCACGTGGTAAAGTTGAATGTCATTGCTCATTTTCAGTATCAAATACCCTTAAATCACCAATTAAAAAGGCCAGTCAGTAGCAGCCAATTAAGTCTGAGGTGCCGGAGACAGATTCTCTGGACATTTTTATCGCCTTACTTGATAAATATGTTCAGTTTTCATGTTAATGATTATATTGAATTATTATTGTTGAATTACTCAATGTAATCATTACTATGAAAACTGAACTTATTTATCAGGTAAGGCGATAAAAATATCCAGAGAATCTGTGTCTCCAGCACCTCAGACATTTATTTGGCTGTAATCTTCCACACTAACATGTAATGGCAAAGTTCATTGCTCAGTCGACAATAATATTTTGTTAATACGAACGACATGAGGTTATCGCGGTTTTATCGTTGAGCAATTGCATGAACTGTTGCGTTTTTAGTACCTAAGTAGGGGGGCGTGATAAGTGAACGCTAATTGATGACTTCTGACCCAAAGAAGATAAATATATCGTCATCAATTTGTACAAGTCTATTAAGACTAGTGGACTTATAGAAATTCTCAGGTCTTGACATAGAATTACCACGTATTTTTATAGTTACCGTGGAATGGGGTTACTTTGATCAATTTCAGAATTAATATTTATTTATCTCCCCGAATATGGAATTTAAAAAAAAATTAAAAAAATGACAATATCGGTTTTTGCTCCTGTATCGATTTCACCAATAATATATTTTTAAATACTAATGTGTCCTTTGAAAAAAAAATCTAAAGTGGTGATCAACTTTAAACTTAATTTGGGGTTACTTTGATACCCCCCTTTTTTTCGACGGAATTCGATAGTAATATCCCCCCTATAGGGACTAAAACTTCAAAACATTACAAAAAAATCCGTTCGCAGGTTTAGGATTTAAAAGGATTTTATTGCCTTTGGGGTTACTTTGACAAAGAGAAAAAAGGTTGGCTTAGAAAAAATCAACTTTATTGCAAAAACGTCTCATATTTTACTTATTTAAGGTAAGAAACATAATTGAACAATAAAAACTATCAAAATTTATTAACAATATGTAATAACAATACGATGATGTACGGATGCTTGGCATATCGACGGCCTGCCTTCGACCACTTCTGTCACAGCCCGGTTTAAAAAAAATTCAGAGTAGTTCCTAGATGCTCAGGCATTATTCTAAAACAATAAAATACAAAAATCAGTTAAAAAAACCTTCAATATCTAAATAATCTAAAAAAAACTATATGTCGTCCGTTGTCATTGATCAGTGATCAAAGTAAACCCTTATAGGCGATCAATGACACCCCATGCCACAAAAACCGAGATACTAAAATGGCCGCCATGATTATGATTTGCAACAAGAATCGATGTTATAGGCCGATACATGCCTGATTCAATGGATTACATCAAATTGATGTATTTGCTACATAGAACATTGTACATTAGAAGTTATACAGGCTATTAAAAGTACACAAAACTGATACTTGCATATTTTAATTTTTTTCCCATCGATCGACATGCTTGATCCCACGGACACAAATCACTAAATGACAGTGACGTTCAATCTTGCCAACCGTAAAAAAAACAATCCATAGGGTGCGTTCAGAAAGCGTAATATTCGAGTTTGAACACGAAGTAAAGTTTTTATCAAAGTAAACCCAGGATTCAAAGTAACCCCATTCCACGGTATAGAAATTATAGATGGCCGCTGGGGCATTTCTGCATTCGCTCCTTTAACCTCCTGAGACCCAGAAGCAGTAGTTTTGTTTTTGAATTTGGAACTCTCAATTATAGTTCAAAATAGATTGTGGAATAAGTATGTACAAAAACTTGTACCGGGGGTCTCAGGAGGCTAGGGCCACAACACACACTAGCGTCTCCCGTCTCCCGTGCGTCGACGACTAGTCAACCTTATGGCTGCTGCTCAATATTTTCCATAGCGTTGACTAGACACTGATGCTCAAAAGACGCTAGTCTGGGAGGCCCTTAGTGGCAACCACAAAACATTGCATCCAAAAAGGTACGATGGTCTTTGATCAAGATCAGTCGGATAAGGGTAATACACAGTGTACTTGGTCTGCTGAAGTAATCATAATGGCCATACCGATTTAGAATTCTTAAAATATTTAAACTTAGATCTTCTAACAGGAAATACACGGAAAGAATAGCGAGTTGTCCTTGTCCCAGTTATCTCAGATTGCAATAAGTTAAGGAAAATATTTATGTAATATGGCCCGATTTTATTTATAGATATGTAGTTAACTTCTTCAATCGAAGTTAAACAAGGAAATTAAGGACTCCGATTTTAATTAGGCTACTAGTACAAAGTGCAATATATATGAGAAATCTTATAACATCTCATATATATTGTACTAGCACCTTAATCCTACTTTAAAAAATATAAATACCTCTATCCACACGCTTTAAAAATATAACTCTCCTTCACCAGCCGGGGAAAAAATGCCTCTGAATATCGTTACATTTATTTCCAGCTATGATCCTGACATCCCACATGTGGGGCTACTTAGCGGACACGCGCGGCCGCCGGCCAGTGATGATGGTTTCCATGCTGGTGTCCGTGCTTCTCAGCATACTGGCCAGCTTCGCGCCCAACCTGCCCGTGTTCGCTGTACTGACGTTCTTCTCGGCTGTGTTGTAAGTACTCCTGCCCACATGTGCTGGACACACGCGGCTGCCGGCCGATAATGATGGTCTCCATGCTGGTTTCCGTACTTCTCAGCATACTGGCCAGCTTCACGCCCAACCTGCCCGTGTTCGCTGTACTGACATTCTTCTCGGCTGTGTTGTAAGTATTCCTGCCCACATGTGCTGCACACGCGCGGCTGCCGGCCAGTGATGATGGTAACCATGCTGGTGTCCGTGCTTCTCAGCATACTGGCCAGCTTCGCGCCCAACCTGCCCGTGTACACTGTACTGACGTTCTTCTCGGCTGTGTTGTAAGTATTCCTGCCCACATGTGCTGGACACGCGCGGCTGCCGACCAGTGATGATGGTATCCATGCTGGTGTCCGTGCTTCTCAGCATACTGGCCAGCTTCGCGCCCAATCTGCCACGGGCAGATTGGGCGCGAAGGTTCTATGATTCTTATCGGTTTCTTTTCTATTTGTAGCATGTCGGGCCCTTCAGCCGTCGTCTACACATACCTGGGCGAGTTCAACAACCTCCAGCACAGGGACAAGATGGTGGCCTTCGGAGCCTCGTTCGTGGGCATCGGGACCGTGCTCTTACCTGGTGCGTTTACCTCGGATTTCATCATTCCCTTTATTGCAGTAAAATCTGTCTAGTTAAAATAATTTATTTGGTGCAACGAAACACAAGTGGGTAAAAATATAATAAAACCATTACATTGAAAAGTGTATTGGTCGAGATGCTGAAGAAAGGAAGGTCAACTTGCTTTGGGCTAGTGCGCGTCAGCTAGTAGTGATCAGGGTTTAATGGAAGACGCTTGTGTTTTGTGTTATATTTATATAACATATTTGTATAGTTTGATTTCTTGAAATTTGTTGAAAACCACAAATCGGACAATAATTTTGTATATTGACATAAAATAAATAAATACGAATTAAAATTTCCAGGTGTCTCCTGGCTAATTCTCCCACAAGACTTCGCCTGGCCAATCTCCTGGCCGGGCATCGTCTACCGTCCCTGGCGCCTTCTCGTGATCGCCGCCGCCTTACCCTACACCCTGGGCGCTGTGCTCCTGTTTTTAGCCCCCGAGAGCCCCAAGTTCCTTAACGCGCAGGGCAGATATGACGAGTGCTTGGCTACTGTGAAGAAAATCTATGGAGTCAATAAGTGGACTGACCCGGAGACTTTCCCGGTAAATATATCTTCTATGTGATTTCAAACTCAAAAACCTTAAGTGGCAGTTTGCGTTCTTTGTATGTTCGGACTGTAACGGTCACGCACAGTGCGTTTCAGAATTAGATCATAGTATGCATGTGCTTCTTAATTGCTAATCCATCTTTTGTACCATATTTTATGCAAAATAAAGATATTTGATATTTGATATTTGATATTTATTTGATACAGCATGCCCATGAGACAAAAAATATTGACATTAAAACTTTATTCTTTCAGATCAAATCATTGGTAGTGGATCCGAGTGCAATGACAGCTAGCAGCGGCAAGGGCATCACGGCTGTTTTGAGTTCCATGTGGGACCAGACAGCGCCTCTGTTCAAAGGGAAACTCCTCAAATGGACCTGCCTCACTTGCTTCGTGCAGTACGGGATATTCTCCGCGTAAGTTTAGAAACTACTTAAAGGCTCTTGTTCTCCATCATATCTCATCATATCTCCGGAAAAAAAATATATATATATATATATATATACAGGGTGGAAAGGCACGACGATCCTTTCCGGAAATGGGAGATAGTTTAGCCTAAGCTCTATATTTTCTCCATAGAAACTATGTTAATATGGGCAACCGTTTCTAAATTATGACCTTTTAAACATCCACGCAAAAAACTACTTTGTTCTAACCCTAACAGGTGACAGGGTCAATGAACTTACTTGTAAACAATCAGTATTCGACAGGAAATTATGCTAATTTGTTGCCATCTAACCATTTTTAGGTCTGCTTACAGCACGGTAAGAATCATTGCAGGATTTTCGCTTTCTTAGTGGTTCCACTTGTTCAATACTTGAATGAAATAGTTATGTTATTCCTTAATATTAATAATACTAACCACAACATTGTTTACAACGACAGTTCAAATGGTGACATTGACAACCACTCAAAAGTACGCAATCGTCTTATAAATATCTCTGGTTTCCTTGACTGATAAAAAGGTTTTAGTTTCTTAACACGTTTCACAAAATTATTTTCGAATAATTGGAAACTATTTAAAATAATAAAAAATTACATGTAGGTTGTGTTAGTTGCACCAAATGAACTTGCAAAAATGAAATACTAAGAATAAATCAAGAATAAATACTTCTTCAATACTAAACTAACAAACCTTCTTGCGTGGTAGGAAATAGACAAGACGTCTGATGTTTGAAATAAAATTTTCATTGAACTATACTTATTGAATGTCATATTCTTCAAATAAAAATGTTAGATGCTCGTGGCTATTTAAATTTGTGGGGCTGTGTAAAAGATATGGTGTACCAAACCAAACGGAATGTGAAACTGCGGACGAAATGAGACAAAGGCTAATTGGTGCTTTCTGCGGAGGATAAATGACGAAGAGCATACACTATATCGCATGTGCATCGACATACTCGGGTACCGGCTGCGGCGGCGTTGTAATACACGGAGGTACATTTGAACACCGTATGTGAAAAGAAGATAGTATTAAATATTGGAAAAAAGTAATTATCTAAGAAAGTAATAAAATTGTTTGTAATATTTTTGCATGCATTTGATTTATTTGACATTTATGCGTCATTCATACATCATTGCGATACTGTCAACGATCGGAAAAAAGTGTAAAGTCCCGAGCTTTCCCGACGGAGATCCTTAATCTAGCCGTCATGTGCACATGCTTTATAAAAAGTAGTATTTTTGCAATTTTTATTTTTTACTCAATTAACGATTCTTACCATTACCAATAGTCTCTGTATCACTTAAACGACCTAATACTTCCGGGAAGGATCGTCGTGCCTTTCCACCCTGTATATATATATCATCCGAAAGACAGCCATTGTTAGACATAAGGTTACTTCGACTACACAACGGGCGATCGATAACCTCTTGCTTGCCCTTATTATGCGTATGTCGATTTCTTAATAGGGGGTGCTTGTCACCGTTATCTCATCAGTTTCTTATAATGCTGAACCAGTTTGTCACATTATTCTTTATTTTTCCATTCCATTCAGTTCATCGTATTTTACTGAGCACTTTACATTTTTCTTCACTTTTTCATTTTATTCTAATCATAATCTGCAACCTAACTAGTTAGACTAGACATGTACATCAAAAAGCGGCAAATAAATTGTCACTTAGTATATTAACCTGTGTTCCTTTTTTTTTATTTTTTTATTTTTTATTTATTAGTATATTAACCCAGGTGTTAATTATTCCTTCCAGGTGTAATGGATTCTACGTGTGGTTTCCTACCATCCTCAACTCGCTGGCCAACCACAACGGTGCCGAAGACGCCAGGATATGCGAGATTTTAGACGCGAGCCAGAAGGCTGCCGCGAATGCTACTGATGTAAGTTTATTTAAGAACGCCTTAATACTTAAGCCCTTTAGGTGTTTTTCGATCCACTGAAAAAAAAAACATATGCTCCTAGGTAGGAAGAAGAAAGAGCCTATCAGTAGGGGTTCCTATTTTTTTACGAGAATGGGTCCTGGGATCACTAGTAAGATCAATGGAAAAGTACATTATTTCAATCAAGAAAGTTCCACAGCGGTTCAGTTACATACAAAATCAATCCTTTAAACTTACATACTTTTTCTCCACTGTACCCTCTGATCTGATCTGTTCCTTTTTATCCAGGCGATCTGCGACGACACCATGAACACCGAGACCTTCGAGCGCTCCATGTACATCGGCTTAGTCTTCTGCTCCATGTACATCGTGGTCGGCTTCCTCGTGGACTTCGTGGGCAAGAAGCTGATCCTCCTGACGATCCTCGGCGGCGCCGGACTGTGCAGCATCAGTGCTCATCTGGCTACGAACCAGCAGACGGCGGTGGTTCTCTTCGCCGTGTTCCAGATGAGTGGAGCGTGTATTGGCATGATGAATGCTGTGGCTGTGGAGTTGTTCCCGACTAGATACAGGTTTGTAAGCTCACATCTGAGGGAAAACACTATATGGATTAACCACTTCTCTCTAAGGCGTCCAGAAATTTTGGATTACCCCTATTATCTCAAGGGCTACATTGGACCCTTCTAATTATTTTCAACCAATGATTAATAGTCTACAATCTAATTTCAGGGCTATGGCAGTGTGCTTATCAATGATGATGGGCCGTTTGGGGTCTGTGGTGAGCTCCAACCTCATCGGAGTATTCATGAGGGCCAACTGCGGCATCAGCTTCTATCTCTTCGGAGGACTCTTACTCAGTAAGTACCATGATGCTTTTTGAATCCAGAAATACCAGTCTTATTACCTAATCAATAGAGTTCTCTATGTATACCTTTTCCGGCTTCTTAACTATTTGAAATCATCACTCTATGGTCTTCATCAGTCACTTTACCAAATTTGAAAACCACTTGTAAAGAATTACCGAAAGCAACGAATTTGCTCCATATTCTGAGGAACTATAAAAGAAAATATGAACCACTATAGACGTGCTTACGATAGGTAGGTAGGTATTTGAAGAGTTCCATTAACAAAACTTTCCGATTTCTCTTTTTCAGCATGCTGCGCAGTCTGCCTCACTCTTCCAGGCAAGAAGAAACGCGTGAAACACACCACAAAGAGCGTAGAACCAACCCAAAATGAAACCCATGAACCCGTATGAAGCGATTCATAAATTAACCACGAACCCCTTTCGTCTGTTCGTCTATTTGCATCTCTATCGCTCAAATATAAATGGACGATAGAGAAGTAGATAACGAAATTATGATTTTCGATGTCCGCGGTAGATCTAACCTGGTATTTAGGAGGCTGTTGTATTAAGCGTTGGTAAAGGTCGAGAAAAAGATGATGTGGCGTCGTGTCTTTTGATGCACGATGAAAGAATTTCTGTGGGAAAATATTGAAATATAGCAAACACCCTAATAGTATGACAACTGAGTGCCTAAGTATCTATTTTTGCAGAATTTATTATTTATTTATTTAATCTTCATTGCACAATACATGAAGGTACCAATGGCGGACTTAAATGCCTTAAGGTATTCTCTACTAGTCAACCAATGGGTAAAACCAGAAAGATTAAGTATAGGTGCAGTGAGAATTTAATAACGGATACTAAGTATATTGTTAACTTCCATGAATTTATTTATTTATTATTTTATTATATAACGTAAAGAACGCAGGGAGCCCAACTGAGCGATGTTCGGTGCATGGCACCCATTAGAACCCGGAAAAGTAACATGCGAAGTAAATATGTATAATGTTATGTTGAAATCTCAGTTGGCATTGACGACATTTAAAAACAAGCGATATTAAAAAACCCAACTTATAGTCTGAGAAGAAACTGTAGAAAATAATTAAGGGCGCCACTTCCTACGTAACTGTCACATTTTTGACGTAAAATGCTTAAACATGGCAACATTTTAATACGGATTTTTTTTAGTTCCATTTTTTTTATTTCTACTAATTTATGTCGCACTATACTAAACTATGGAACTAACACATTAGGGTTATCAACCCGGAAATTTACATAAGTAATTAATAAAAAATCCATCACTAATATCAAGTTATTATCATAAAAAACCGGGCAAGTGCGAGTCGGACTCGCGCACGAAGGGTTCCGTACCATAATGCAAAAAAAAAAAAACGAAAAAAAAAAGCAAAAAAAAAAACGGTCACCCATCCAAGTACTGACCACTCCCGACGTTGCTTAACGTTGGTCAAAAATCACGTTTGTTGTATGGGAGCCCCATTTAAATTTTTATTTTATTCTGTTTTTAATATTTGTTGTTATAGCGGCAATAGAAATACATCATCTGTGAAAATTTCAACTGTCTAGCTATCACGGTTCGTGAGATACAGCCTGGTGACAGACAGACGGACGGACGGACGGATGGACAGACGGACGGACGGACGGACGGACAGCGAAGTCTTAGTAATAGGGTCCCGTTTTACCCTTTGGGTACGGAACCCTAAAAATCAACCGTGGGGTCATTTACTCCACTCATATGAGGGGACCGGGACCTTATTGAGGGTTGACGCACGCGACGCCCTTGTGCCGTTATCGATTACGTTGACCCTAAAATTTTGAAGATGAAACCAAATAAAAAGTTGGTAAAATACACTGGGTCAAGCAGATCTTGTCAGTAGAAAAAGGCGGCAAATTTGAACAAGTGCGAGTCGGACTCGCCCACCGAGGGTTCCGTACTTTTTAGTATTCGTTGTTATAGCGGCAACAGAAATACATCATCTGTGAAAATTTCAACTGCCTAGCTATCACGGTTCATGAGATACAGCCTGGTGACAGACAGACGGACGGACGGACGGACAGCGGAGTCTTAGTAATAGGGTCCCGTTTTTACCCTTTGGGTACGGAACCCTAAAAATGTAGGCGCGAAAGGATATCGTCCCATAGAAAATTTGAATTTCGCGCCTTTTCTACTGACAAGATTTGCTTGACCATCTATAGCTAAAACTGTGAATACGCTTAACACATTCAACACCAAGAACCCGACTGTCGGGTACGGGTACACTGTTCGTAGCGACTACGCGCTACATACGACGAAACCGTGGCTACGCGCTACGAGCGTAACCCGTAGCACTTAGTGGTATTGAATGTGTTAAAAGGAAAAATGGTACAGACAGCAACACTCCTAACTGTAGGTACATCGGTAGACCTTATTACAAAAGACATAAAGTCCACCGATATACAGTTAACAGTGGGGGGATGGTATACTTAAACTGGGGCTATTAAAAAGTTTAACAATACACAAATTAAGAATAAGAATAAGAATCTTTTATTTGCGATAAACATTACGGTACATCGGTGTTCATGCGTTAGGTGGTAGGTTTCATGTTTAACCATAAACGGTATGCAAAATATGTACAAAACTTAAAAACTATCATGCAAAACATATAATGTCTCTATTTATATATATTAATTATTAATGTCATACAGGTCAAGTCTAATTAATTAAATTTCATGTCGAAGAATTCATTTGTGCTATAGAAATTGTAGTTATTTAGCCATTGATGCAATTGTCGCTTGAATGCTATAATAATTATTATTTGGGCATTCGTGTAAAAAAGGTAATAGAAAAATATTTTATCTACACACATATCATAAACTCTCTATGACGCCTTCAAAATCCGTAAATAATGGCCCACATTACGATAAACTGTTTTGTTACAGCAAATTTCTTATCTGTGAAAATGTGGTAATAACTTCATTACTATATCAAAATCGATTTGGTAATGCATTTTAAATTTCGAACATCTCTGAATAAAAAAAGCAATTTGATTTGACCCCTATTCTAATATCAGTCGTCATGACGTTTTATTCGAAATCAAATGACAATTGCATACAATATTGACAAATCCCGTATGTAAGTTGGTATCGGACGATATGGTAATCGACCCCGACTCTAGTTTGTCTCTGAATTAAAAAAAACTACGGATGCGTGACATACGTGAAAAAAGTTTTCCTTTGCCGCCATTTGACGTACAGTTTATATTTTAATTAATTTGTAAGTAAAAAATAATTTGTTTTGTTGTTTTTAAAGTAACTATAACAAAAGTTTCGTGTAAATTGTGCGATAAAGATATTTCGGAGACGCCAGCTCATATCCGCGAGTTCCGCCAGAGAGGAAAGTGCCCCAATGTCGGTTGTAATATGAGGTTAGTGAATATATCATAGAAAGTTTATAATATGTGTGTAGATAAAGCAGTGTATGTAACTGTACATAATTAGGCATTAAAACACTCGTGTGATACTATTATGAAACTCATTTCATTCGTTTCATAAACCCACACTCGTATTTTAATGCCTTTCATTATGTAGCAGTCACATAAACTACTATTAACTTCAAGGTCCTACCCATTTAAAAATAATATATAGGTACCTACCAGTAAAACTAGCACCTAGGTACTTGTAGACACTTTACAATTTATGAAAAAGTTATTATCATTTTATTATGCCATAGATATCATGTTATAGGATTTTTTTTTCGATTAGATGAGTTTTATAAACCAGGTGCAGCAAAAGTAACTAAGCAAGCTTTGTAGATCTTATTTATTTAAGAGCGTGTATGGATAATTTTCAACACCTTGGCCGCTTAGCTATTTTCGCTGCTGACTGGTCCATAAATGCATTTATTTTATTAAAACTGTATGTATGTAACAAATTATAAGATAAGATAATTCTTTATTGTACAACCGTGTTACAGAGGTGTTATGTAGTACATGTGAGTTTCAACGGTAACCTAACTCGGGTATACAATGGACACTTAAAACTAACTTAAAACTAAGAAACACATAACTATTATACACATATATGAATATATGAATTACAGATATTGATATTTATTATTAACAAGGTTTTTTCAAATAAATATTATTCCATTCAATTCTATATATATCTATACAGAGTAGACAGTATCATGATTCATGAAGAATATAATTCAAAGAAATCCTTGAGAGAATAGAATTCATTATTTTTAAGCCATTTTTTAGACTACGCAAAAACTCTATGTCATCTAGCATTTTTAATTCATCTGGAAGCTGATCAAAGACGCGAATGGCAGTAATATATGTGCTTTTATCGTATGTTTTATTATTGACTAGAGGCAGTTTCAAGTTATACTTATATTGAGAATTGTTAAACCAATAAATTGAAAGTGCCCACCAATGACTAGTAGGTAGCGGCAGTGTTGCCAACTTGGCATAAATGATGCCAGATCTGGCATAATTTCACTCACTTTGGCACCAAAATTTTCCATTTAGCATCTGGCATATTTTTTAGCATAATTTAGTCTTAGCCAAGTTTGCAGCAACAATATGCGCCATCGCCTTATGTGGTTTATATTTTCATATGAAGTTTGACTTTTGTGGACGGATGGACGTCGACGGACTATATATGAATATATTTTTTTTATGGCAAATAAATTCAGTTAAATTGACCTCTGATTTTTTCGTGGATTGACAATTTGAGTTCCGTTTTGCAGATTTGACCAGCAATTTAATCAGGTCGGGCGAAAATTTGTCCTATCTGGACTGGCCTTCACTGATCTTGTATGTATTTACCTACATGTATAAAATGAGCATTTTATACATAAAATTGTATAAAATGAGCGCTGTCTCGCCAACAAACTGCATTCTACGTAGTTTGGCGAGTAACTTTAAAATTGATTATGTATATGTGCCTTTGATAAATAAATTAAAAAAAATAAAAAATAAAATTTATAGCGGGCCTACCACGAACGTCGATAATGAAAATTTCGAGCAACTACCTCTTTTACTCCAATTAAGGCGTAATTAGATTGACAGAGATAGTTGCTGGCAATTTTCGACTTTCAATGTTCGCGGTTATACGCCTGAAATGGAGAAGCTTTGCTCGCATTTTGAGCTCACTTGGTCAATAATAAGGCTGGCCACAGACGTACGGAATGACAGGTGCAAACAAGACATGTATAGTTATGTGTATAGCGACGTCCCGTTCACACCTGACCGTCCGGAAACCAAATGAAAATTCCGTGCGTCTACGGCCAGCCTATATTGCCAAACAACAGCAGACTCGTAACCGTCGTAACTATATTCTGTTAAGCCATTCCGTTAGTTTACTAACGGAATCCGTTCCGTTAGTTTAAAAACGACAAATTAAAAAAAAAAGTAGGCGCGAAGGATTATCATCAATCAAGGATTATCAAAATTTGAATTTCGGGCCTTTTTCTACTGACAAAGTACGGTGTTTTTTAGTGAATATTTTTAGACACCATATTATAATTTTAAGTGTCTATTTTCAAGTGACATTTTAGCATTTTTTTTAGCATATTTAAAAAAACTTTGGCATAATTTTGGCATAATCTAGACATTAGTCTAGCATTTTTTCAAAATCCGAGTTGGCAACACTGGGTAGCGGGTAGTAAATTGAATTATAAATAAACACACGTAGAATTATATACTAGTACTTACTTACAAAAATATTCATACATTAAAAACTAGTACTTATACTTTAGATTATATTTTAGTAGTAAAACAATAAAAGGTACTATTATGTCAGGGAATATGGCAAGTTATGCGACGTTGTATGTGATACTTAGTGTATTGAAAAAACTACTTTGTGCCATTAACTTAACGTTCAAATTGTATTGAACGACTCGACTGCCAATAAATATTATAATTATATTTTTACACCTGGCAATGAATGTTCTGTGATGTATTTGTACTTACTTATAAATGTAATTACTTAATATATTAGTGTAATCGTAATTACTATTATCATATCTAGTATGTTCTATTTTATAGTAATAATAATAAGCACTATGTTACATGCACTTGTTATTTGTTCACAAGCATTGTACCTCATAGTTAATTATAGCAAATTTAAATAGGAACAAATATTAATAAAGAATATGAACTATTACCTACATACGATTTTTATTTACTTTTAAAAACTAGCTTTAAAAATAGAAAAACCGGCTACAAAAAGGATACTATATAAAACATTATCCTTTTTATATAATAATGTTAGAAAGTCGGTGCCAACCAAACCAAAACCTTAAGACGAAACGGGAGCTGAGCTAAAAGTCAATTTTGAGATTTCAAGCTGAATATACCCGTCGCTCTGACGGGGCGTGAGAGACTGTATTTGTGTGTGTAATGCACGCACACAGATGCGTACGCTTGCACCCGCGCGCGCCTCATTGCCGACAATTTGCAATGTTATTTTTCGTGCGTTACTGCCACGAGGCGTTCACTTATTACTTACTGTGTTGCGATTGAATTTTTTGACCCGGCTTACGTTTACGGAACTCGATAATCTTTCTACTACTGTGACTTGGCTTTGTTTACTTGACTTTGCTGATCAGCTTATTGTTTTGGACTCCGTGAGTTGTGGTTACCTATTGGACCGCACGCAATTCATCTACCTTTATTCAAGTAATTAAGCGTAATTAGCCGAAACCTTTATAAGAGTGTAATTCATAAGAAGTACATAAGATATAATTTATGTACTGGTTTGCTGTTAGCTTTTAATTGTATCACTTTACATATATGTTACTCAAATAACTAACACGGTTACACTGTTGTAAGAACATTATTTTTCAGGTAGGCCTTATTATACCTACTATAGGCCTTATTACCTCCTAGTACCTTAGTAGTAGTAGTACTACTACGGAAATTGATTCAAAGACTCAAGACTGACTTAAGTGGCAGTAGGGTGTAGGGTTTTTTCTAGGCTTAATGAGTTCGCTGAAGCTTATTTTTTATACTTAGCGCACAGAACCACTAGTTTAACAGTATCAGCTCTAACCACATGTCACCATTTTGTCCTTTACGTAACAAACTCAGGGGCCCAGAATATCCGATGTACCTATCAAATCAAGGTTCTGTACCAAATAAGGCCCGGTTATTATAGTTCGTTATTTTTTAGCATTAGAAAGAAGGTAAACAATCATGACGTGTCTTTTTATTAATAATTATTGAAAAACGCTTTCAAAAATTAGTTTATATTACTTATGAAAGCAAAAGAATATAAAAAAGTATATGATTAATACATACATACATACAATCACGCCTATTTCCCGGAGGGGTAGGCAGAGACCACGGATTTCCACTTGCTACGATCCTGACATACCACTTTCGCTTCCTTCACATTCATAACATTCCTCATACACGCTCGCCGGTTTAGGGTGCTCTTGCTCATTAATATGATTAATATGATTTATAATTCTAACATATTTGCTATGACTTATTTTTCAATGGTAATTTTTAATAAGACATGTCAAAATCTGTTACCTTAATGCAAAAAAAACGAACTTTAAGCGTGCTAACTTTCAAAATTTCATTTTTTATAAGATAGTACGTAGGTTGTTCCATAAGTCTTGCAAAAGTGTAACTTCTTATTAAGCTTTTTCAAAATAAAAACTATCACTGTTTATACACTTATGCATGCGTTCAAACCATGTATCAAAAATGATCTTCCACCGCTCCTCCGTGACACTGGCGCAGGCTTCATCCCATGCACTCAATAGCTCGTCATCAGTCGCAAACCGTCGTCCTTTAACTGGCTCTTGATCAGCGGGAAGAGACCAAAATCGCACGGTGCAAGGTCGGGGCTATAAGACGGGTGGTCCAGCACAGTAAGCCCCGATTGCTCCAAAAACTCCTGAGTTCTGATCGCTCGATGAGCAGGAGCATTATCATGGTGGAAGTGCCAACTGCCCAGTTGAGAGTTTGGCCGCAGTTTCTTCAGCTCGCAGAGGACTTGAGGCAAGCAAACCTCAGTGTACCAGGTAGCATTGACAGTCTTCTCCTTGTCTAATACAACTCTAGCTACAATGCCTTCTACTCCGAAGAAAACTGCGATCATTCTTTTTTTAACTGACCTTTGTTGTTTGACCTGTGTTGGAGTTGGCTCGTCTTCGAATACCCAGATTTTCGATTTTGATTTACTTGGAACGTCAAAATAGTAGAGCCAAGTTTCATCTCCAGTCACGATTGAGTTAACATCCTTAGATCGGCCTGAGTCGTACTTTTTCAACATTTTCTTGCACCACTCTACTCGCGCCTTGCGCTGACTGTCGTTGAGACTGTGAGGGACCCAGAGAGAACATAACTTTTTAACTTTTAGGTCTTCGTGTAAAATTGAATTAAGTGTTGATGCACTAATATGGAGAATCTCCTCAATCTGTCTGCACGTAATTCGCCTATTAATAGTTATCAGTTTTCTAACAGCGTCTATGTTTTCTTGGGTCCTGCTTGTAATGGGTCGGCCCGGTCTTTCGTCGTCGTCTAAATTGTATTTGCCTCTTTGAAATTCCTTGTACCACCTGAATACGGTAGAAAGGGAAGGGCACTCTTTACCATAGGCACCGAACATTTCCTCGTGGCACTCTTGGTAAGATAATCCACGTTTGAAATTATAATAGAAAATCACTCTGTACTCGCGGTTACCGAGACTAGCCATTTTCACAAATGTTTCGATCTATTTACCGAATATCACTGCTGGCAGGCTCAACAAACACATCATGTAAGAACTTGTTATTAGTGGTAGATAACCATACGCTCAGTCATATATGTCAAAACTTGTTAGATTCCTTCCATTGCAAGACTTATGGAACAGCCTACGTATAAGTAGATGGGCAAAAATTTTGCGTCCATGTCCACCAGTGAGTAAGTGATTGAGATACCTAAACATTTAACTTTATAATGTAAAATGATATAATTTACTAACCTACTCGTTTAATTTCAGGTAGGTTGAATAAGGAACCAAGTAACCATGGGGAGGAGCAGTATTTACTAACATTTTCTTTTTGGGTCTTCAGAGTGTATCGTTTCCTTTTTTTTGCACATATTACACTTAAATATATATTCTCTGTGTAAACCCTTACGTCTTTCAATGACAAAGGCAAGATCAGCAAATGTACAATTTGTATGATCGTGCCTGATATTTGAGATCACAGAAAATAAATATTTTAAATCCACTATTCTGCAACCTTCTAAAATTTTGTTTTATCATGATTCATGATCAAAAACCTCGGATTCAATAGTCATATCAAACGTCGATTATGCAGTTGATGATGAGCTTGCATTTTCTACCATTGGTGCTGCAAATGCATCAACCGGTGGCGATAAACTTTGCCCTCTTGTAAAACAAATTACTATTGTGATTGTGTTCAGCAAAAGGCCAAAATTCGGTTTACTTTCCTGTTTAAAATATTACTAATTTATTCATATTTCAGATTACGTACATAGGTAACTGTCTGAATGTTACAATGCCAGCTGGCAAATTCTATCACATTTGTTTGTTTGGTAGTCATGGTAACATTCACTTACATTGATATCCTTATTAAGATCTGTATCTTATTATCCAGACCTTAAAATATTGCCACCGTTGCCCTTTAAAAAAATACTGTTTAAATAATTGGCTACTCAAACAATGCTTCTATAGTATAAATAATGACTACACAAAAATGGGTAGTATTGTATTAATGCACGAAATAAGGCCCGATTCTTAAGCGGGTTTAAATTTTGAGGCCATGTCCGCTAATACTATAGACAATATATCAAGTTTAATAAACACAAAAAAAAACATTGATGGGCCTTATTTTATAATTTAGGCCTTACTTTGTAATTTAAAGTAGAGTTAGGCCAAGAAAAATCTATAGCGATTTTGATAGAACACGCAGTGCAAGTATTATTTCAAACGTCGCTTCTATGAAATTATGACATATAAATAACACTTGCACTGCGTGTGCTATCAAAATTGCTGTAGACTTTTCTTGGTCTGACTCTAAAATATTCTTTATTACACCACAAACATAAAAACAAATTAAAAAAAAAAACCTCCGCGCTCCGTGATTGTTGAGCCATTTAGGGTTCTAACTAAATTGGACATTCCATAGAGCACGAGTAAGTATGGAACAACCAATTCAGCTAGGACCCTAAATTGCTCGACAATTACGAAGCGTGCCTGTAGGTACCTAAAAATTTTGTTAACCCATTTTAACCATGCAATAAAATATTTTTGATTTTGATTTCTAATTTGAAATATTAGAATCAAAAAGTTCATAATAGATTGTATATCATAACTACAAAAATGTGTTCCCTACTCTCAACCCAAAACCCCTTGTATCTTAGGATCTAGATATTTTCACACAAGACGGTTTATCGATAACTTCTTACATCACTAGATTATCGACATTAAATGTCGACTATTGCCCATCACTTTTCTGGCTGTGTACGTATTTAGAAACTTGACTCCGCCCCTAAAATTAGTGCGATAGGGACAACTGCAGCTGAGGCGAAAAATCCTGCGTAAAAATGACAAAAATCGAGGTTTCGTAGTCCTCTTTTTCCTCCCCCAAAACTTAACCAATCGTAACCAAATTTGGAAATCTCAATGATTATGAAATTATCTGTGTCGGACCGTTTTGCTTTTTTGGCTAATTGATATCAGTTTTGAATACCACACCTCTCATTGCGGCATAGTCTATTAGGCCATTTTGGCCGTTTTTGAAGGGCTCTAGCGCCTTAAAAAACAAAAATATCAAAAAAAGCAAAACGGTCCGACACAGATATTGACAATATTAATCTGTGTTGAAAAAATCATTGCTCTAGCTTCAAAAACCACGGAGGAAAACGAGGACTACGTTTGTATGGAGGAATGACCACTCCTGTTGGCTCTTAATTAAACGCGTCAACACACTATCGACCCGAATGCCGACCCTGGTGCGGTTCGATATGAAGGAAAAATAAAAAAAGCTGTCCATTTGTTTGGGCCGTTATTGACCAGTATTGTAACTATTAGGCGTTTTCTAAATCGGGTCACACGTGACGGAGTTCTAAAGTAACAAATAAATTGATAACCTCCTCTTTTTTGAAGTCGGTTAAAAAGACTCCGCTCCTTTCCACCGGTGACGGTGGAAAAACACAATGTTGAAACAATTCATGACGCACCACGTGTTTCACCGCGTGCCTTTAACAAAACAAAACACCGTTGAATGAAGGAGCCCCTTCAAGACACTCGTTGCTCTGCGCCAACTGCGCACTGAAAATGCGCACTCGCGACAACCTGAAAACCAGACAACCTGAAACCCAGGAAACTCCAGACCGCCCTACAGAACGGAAGTCGAAGGTCTACATCCGGGAAAAGCTGGAGGAGGGCAGGAAAATTTCAGATATTGTGGGCGGCGGTACCAGGAGCACATATCGTGGAAGAGATGGCGTAGCTAAGCTTTGCACGCATGCGTTGGCGTATTGATTTTCTCACCCCTAGGGGTTAGAAATGGGGATACGAATCACGCGGGCGATAGGGTATTTCTTTGAAATATTTTATTTAATGTCGTTATGTTTTAATATTATTGCTTTTAAAGGCAAGCAATTCTGATACTTTTAAAGAAAATTAAATAGTAAAACATAGATTCCTTAGAGCTTATGTAATATTATGAACGCTTATGTATTAGAATTGCCGTATCTTGAAAATTAGAGTTTCTTTCGCGACTCCTCATAAAAGAATGCGGCAAACCTCTCGAGTATCATATGGCCCTAGTACCACAGATGTCGTGGAAACTTGTCTGAACAGATCTCAAACTGTTTTCCATTTGGAATTCTTAATGGTAGAAGGTAGAACGTTAATTAAAGAAAATATAAAAAGAAAATGTTGCGTTTTCTTATTTCTTTCATGTTTTTTCATAGAAACTTTTTTCCTGTATTATGTATGTCCTAAGAATAATGTAAAATATCCCTTGATATTTCAAGAGGGTGTTTTCCCGCCAAAAATTAATGGGTTTTAATCGGATCTTCAAATGTCTATTATTTGGGGTTTTGAAGGCAAAGGAGATGTGACGGATCCGCCATTTTAGTCAGAATTACCAGGGTACGAGGAACAAGTAGGAGGTTATCGATTTTCCGACGGCGTGGAAATGAGACGGTTATAGTTTGTCGCTGCCGCCCTATTAAGCAGCCCCTAAATAAAGTTAGAGTTTTGGATTAGTTTTGTTGACGAAAGAAAGTTTAGTAGGTATAAGTTAAGTTTGACGTTTTCCTGCGATGTATTTGGGTTTGACACAATTTAAATTAAACTTTACAGTATTAAATAGGAAAATCTAAAACTATAAGAAACAAAAAATAGCTAAAAATAAAAATAATTATGTTCTAATTTATTTTTATTTACCCTCCACGGCATCGGCTGGGCAGTTGCATGTTGGACGGTTTCAGTAGGTAGTTACATTACATACCTATTTAATTCAGGAAATATGATTATTTTGACTTCTTACCTAAGTAAATTAAATATGTTTTGAGAATTACGTTTCGATGAATATTATATGGTAAAGTTGATAAATGATAGCTATGGTAGAATACGTAGTTTACGTATAAATGCTTTTCTTTTTTTTTTTCGTTTTAAAATCATTTATTTACATACAATATATATACAGTGGTACTACTAAACTAAATTAATAACTAGCTTAAATCTAATATAGGCCCTTGAGGCATTGTACCAAGGATGCTGGCGGCATTTCCTCGCTGTATCGCAATGAAAGAGTTATCTAGAAGACTAAATTATTAAGAACTCCCATGAATTCTATTTTCCCTACTCAAATGGCCAGTACCTACCTAAGTATGTACTTCTATCTCAAGTACTGGGGATACACAGTGGATGATTATTAATAGCATGATTTAACTGATTAGTAACCACTTGAGATAACATCAAGTAACTTGTGTAGGTATTTTTGTTTCCTGGCGACATAGAGTAGAGCTCCAGAGAGACCAGATACATCTCTAAAGCCAAAACAGATACATTTTATAAAACTTCAAAACTATTAGTTAAGGGCCACTTGCACCAGTTGCACCATCCCACTAACCCAGGGTTAACCCGTTAAACCGTAAACCCAGTGTCAAATTGTACTGGTAACCATGGTAACTCCAGGTTAACCGGTTAACCCCGGGTTAGTGGGTAGGTGCAAGTGGCGCTTAGGTTCAATGTCGGGAAGACTGTCTATAAGCTCTTTCGTCACTTGCGTTTGTAGAGTTAGACCAAGAAAAGACTGCATCGATAGAGCTCTCGCAGTGCAAGTGTTATTTTAAACGTCAAACTTCTATGGAATTATGACGTATAAATGCACTGCGTGGGCTATCAAAATTGCTGCAGAATTTTCGTGGTCTAACTCTACAAATACTCCACTTAGAGAATGTCGGTTGCGCCGAAGGAGTGAAGCCTACCTTTCTGACTGTGTCTGAGCGACGTAGTACGTCTACAAATATGAGAGTTCTTGCTCTATAACGGTCTTCTCATCAATAAATTACGTGGTGATTTTTAAATATCGCTAGTCTTCAGTGGCGTAGCATGAACTAATCTAGCCGTGGGCGAAGTCGTTTGTCGTTTTCTTTCACTGTGCCCGAAAGGGGCGTCGCGCGAGGCCCCCCTGGCGCGAGGCCGTGGGCGACGGCCCACTTCGCCCACGCCTAGCTACGCCACTGACTAGTCTTCTTGGATTTTATAGTAGTAGCTGTCTTGTATATTTTACACTAAAAATTAACATTATAGAGTCGATGCCTAAAATAAAAGATTTGTGGAATACAAAGGAACCAATACATTCCATGACTCTTCTCTTTCCGCACAGACTCTAGTTAGACTTAATGGATGTGACACCATAATTTTGGGTCATTCCACAGCGATCTCATTCCCCTGGCTATACCCACCTATTCGCAAATTCCCAGGAGATTCCGCTCAGCAGTTATGGTTGTAGATGGAACTTGGCACGGGTTACACAGTCATCAAAAATGAGATACCAATAAATCGGCATTTCCTGAGAATTTGCGAATAGACATGGCCAGGGGAATGAGATTTTTGTAGAATGACCCTTTTACATTCTACTCTATCTTGTCTTTATCAGGGAAAGTGAATGAGAATAATGGAGTATTTAACTGAAGTCACGCTTGTATGTTTGTTAGTCAGGTTCTACTGCGATTCAACACTTAGTTCAGTAAACACCTTTTCAGTGACTACAGTGCATTGAATTCAATGAGGTATATAAAGAAAGTATGGTATTGTTTTCTTAACAGTTGTAATCTGTTCATTAGATTAATTATTTAGTTTTAAATTACGACTAACTAATTAACCAATTACTACGTTCACATTAAGCCTTCTAGGCTGAAAAGTGCACCAAAATTTTTTTTTACTTAAATAAATAAAAACCTACCATAGTGTCGGTTTTAAGACAGTTATAAAAATTGAGATCTGAAAACAAATATCAAAAATTAAAAAGATAAAAAATGTCCATAGCGGACTAAAGTAAGAAGTGAATTATTATAGATAGAGTTTTGTTTTGTTCAATATGGATAACTCTATAGTTTCGACAGCTTCTAGTCGAAAATGTGGTTTCGATGCGGCGTTAGAATTAACAGGTGAGTTTAATGTATTTTAAATAAATAATTAACGAGGTACTTAGATCTATTGAATTAATTTTCATATTTATGCTGTGACTTATGTTTATTATTGTTTATCTATAAGGGGGGGGGGGGGGGGGGGGGTTGCGAATGATTTTCTCATGCCAAGGGGGTCTCATGAGAAAAAATAATCATAAATACTATTAATGAATGCCCTTTATGTTGCAGGGTTTGGGAAGTACAACATAGCAATGCTGAGCGCATGTTGCCTCTTAATCCTAGCCATGTACCTGGACATCTTCGGTTTCTCGGTGATCCTGCCGGCAGCAGCGTGTGACCTAGCGCTCTCTACTAGTCAGCAGGGGCTGCTATCAGCTGTTCCTCTCATAGGTAAACATCTTCTTACCTTTTCTAAACCTCATGGGTGTAGGCCTCCATGCCATGCTACGCCATCTTTCTCCGTCATGAGCTCGCAGTGGCGGATTTGCAGTATTTGCCGACCTAGGCCCCAGGCCCTGTAGCCGCCCCTTTCTCAGCACCCAATGGCACCCATCTATTGACTACATTTTGAGTTATTTCTTGTTATCATCTAAGAATTTTGTGTCATAATTTGCCGCCCCAAATATCTTGCCGCCCTAGGCCCGGGCCTACTGGGCCTTAGGACAAATCCGCCACGAGCTCCCTCTATTAATTTTTCTCTCACAGTTCGTATTGATGTCGTCGTAACTCGCATTTGCGGTCTTCCCTGCGGACGCTTTTCGCCCCATGGTCTCCATTTTATCCGCCGTGCACCACGAACCAAACTTTCTAAGCGATATGACCAGCCCACTCGCTAACGATCTGTGTGTATGTTATACAATTTCCATTCTGATAATTAACTCCCCATTCCATAAATAAGTTTTTAAATGCACATGTACTCGTATTTTTAGTTTCCTCGTATTCGAAATGAAAAGTAGAGTGTTTAACTCGGGTGAAAGGCACCATTTCAGTCTCGGACTGTTGGCCAAACTACCTCCACAGGAATGAGTGCCGCCATCCCTTGGTTAACAATTCGGACCTTAATCCGTAGGTGTTATGGTATCTTCATACGCGTGGGGCCTATGCGCGGACACTCGCGGCCGCCGCTGGACACTGCTACTGGCGATGCCCATTGGAGCAGTTCTCAATCTGGCTGCAAGCATGGCTCCTGGTTACCGGAGTTTGGCGATACTGAAGTTCCTCTCTGCTGGATTGTAAGTAATTACTTATTTCTTAATCTAGTAACTTTGTAACTGATGGTTCTGTTTTATTCATTAGATGCTACCAACCGGGGCAACTGACTATATCCATCGGAGCAATTCTTAATCTGGTTATAATAAGCATGGCTCCTATTTACCAACGCCTATTAGTGGTGTTGAAGTTCCTTTAGGAGCAGCTGCTCCAGTGCGAAGCATGACTTCTGATAACTCTGAAGAAGGTTATATTTACCATGAAGAATATCAAATATTGGAATTATGTATTACCTGTTTTGTGATGTATTTTTTTTGTGATTTTATAAGGTCCATGATCATCATAATTGTTTCAGTACATCTTCAGCGAACGCAGCAGCCTTCGTTTTGGTTGGTGAGACCACGCCCGCGAGACATCGAAGTCGATTTATGTTCCTCATGGCCAGTGCTACCATGCTGGTGCAGTTCATCATTTGTGGTTAGCGCTGGTTCCATTCCAGCACGCCGTTAACAAACGACATAGTTTTCGTGGAGGTTCACGTATTTACCACACTTTGAGAACCCCTCCTGGCCATGGTCCTTAAGTATTACCTACACAGTTAATAATCTGTGGACTTCGACAATAATTGTAATTTTTCGTTCGATTAAATCCTGTTCCTTTCCCGAGGGTTAAGTGGTGCCTAGCGATGTTCACTCCCTCTCTGACTACTAATGTCTGCCCCTCGCGTTTCATAGAAACACGAAGATTGCCGACCACTGCTCATACCTTGGTTTCACTGTTACCCATTGTTCGTGTTTTACCTCTCAACTGAACATTAACAACCCCATTCTTGAAATAATCTTGCTTTTCCCCAACAGTATTTGCGATCCCAGTCTTCAATCTGACCTTCCGCTACCCCATCTCCTGGCTGTCCCTGGACTACCGGCCCTGGCGGCTGCTGATGCAGATCATCAGCGTCCCCGGCATCATCGGCTGCCTGGGCATGCTGGTGCTGCTGGAGAGCCCCAAGTTCCTGCTCAGCAAGGACCGGGAGCAGGAGGCGGTGGAGGTGCTGAGGAGCATGTATGCCTGGAATGAGGCTGGCATGAAGTTGGCTGTAAGGGTTTAGAGAACTACTTTAAGCAGGATCCGCACACCGCTCCAGTTTGCAAGCGGGGCGTCGTTATATACACGTAGGTACATATCTATAACGCTGGATCACACCGAACCGAAGCATCCGATCTATATCATTGTTTATTTATTTAATCGTATGGCATGCATGATTAGTCAATCAGAGCACAGCTTTGAGGTTGTTAAGCCAGGTAACTACGTCGGGTGTCAGGGCATCCAGATCCTCAGCTGGGCCAGGATAGGAGTGAAGAGGGCAGCGCCGTAATATGTGCTCAGTGGTTTGTTCTTCTTCGCCGCACTCGCAGAGGGGAGATTCCTTCCAACCCCACTTATGTTGGAAATAATTACAGCGGCAGGTTAATATCATTGTGATAACCACATAACCTTTGTCTCCAGGTGGACGTGGTGTACATGGAAGAGTCCCTCCAAGTTGAAGCTTCATCGTTTCTCCGTCGGATGTGGGACCAGACGGCGCCGCTGTTCAAGCCGCCACTACTCAAGAACAACTTGAAGTTGTACTACATTCTGCTGTGCGCGTATATGACGTACGAATTTTAAGTTTATTTACCACCTACTAGAAAAACCGGCCAAGTGCGAG